>NC_056738.1:91820329-92167829 GCF_019279795.1 Protopterus annectens | reverse complement strand
GGTACAATGATGTCATGTGGCAGGGGGGGTTCAGTCTAGTATCCTGCCTAGGGCCCCATATGACCTTGATTCGGCTCTGGTTATTGTGCAAAATTGTATATGCCCAACTACCTTTTCAAGCAGCAGCTTCTGTTCTAGATTCAACTAGAAACTCCACCAGAGCAGGTCTTTCACTTAGGAGATCCCTTTTTTTTTGCCTGTGCTCCATATCAATCCATGGTAGGAATGGCAGTCTGTAGCCGGCAGTCAAATATCTTCTTGGCCTAATGTCACACCTTTACTTTCTCTTCTCTCGTTATTTGCTCCTATGACCTTGGTTTCTTTGCTAGTTTTCTCCAGTAAATTCCAGTCCCCTGTTGTTTATTTTCTGTACCTCTTCTTACATTGTTTATTTTCTGTACCCCTTCTTACAGTCATCCCGATTAGCAAAACCCCTTTCTCCATTTTTATGTTGCCTTAATTCTTTGAGTACTTTCTGCTACTTTATAACTATAATATTCTGTATGGTTGTTATTATTCTCTTTAAGAATCTGCATCCTAACTCCCACTGTCTTCTTATTTCTTGAACTTTCCCCATACTTCATCATCATCCCTCTCCATTTTGAAGTATAACTTTCTGCTTGTGTTATATATATGAGCCTTAACTGTGTAGGTCTAAAGTAGCTCTTCAAATGGGGTAATCCTAGGCCACCTAGTTCTATTGAAAGTATCAATTTATCCCATTTAACTTTTAGCCTATTCCCCTCCCAAATACATTCCTTCAACTCTAATTATTGTCCACAACTTCTTCTCTGATAAAAGTATGCCTGACCTGTATATAAAACCAAAGGAACTAAAAAAATATTTTCACTGCTTCCATCTTGTTATCCATAGCCATAAACAAGAACTTTCAGTTTCTCAGTTTTTGTATTATCCTTTGTCTCGTCTCATCCCACTTATCCTTAGTTGCCATAACAGAAGTCTTTTTAATCATGTTCTGAAATATGCATTTTATGGTGTCCCCATAAATATGGAATATTGCTGAACAAATTTGTGCATGGGTACATAATCAACAGCTTTTGCCTATGTTTTATCTTCATTACTCTTATATCCATAAAAGACTTGAAGTTTTTCAAAATCTTCAATAACACCAAGATGTCCTTTTCTGGATTTATCAGGTACAAAATAATATAATTCATTAATAAAGACAAAATTTCTTGATTACCATATAAATTATATCCTTGAATTTATGAGTCCTTTATTTTCTTTGCCAATGGCTCTAAATATAAAGCAAATAGCAAAAGGAAAGAGGACATCCCTTCCTGGTCCCCCTGTTTAGACACAATGTATCAGAGGGGAACCCTCCCACTTTAATTTTTGTCTACAATCCTTCATATATTCTCCTAATTAACCTTATTACTGTATGGGTGGCCGTGGTGGTCCAATGGTTAGCATTGCCGCCTCACAGCAAGAGGTTCTCCGGTTCAATCCTCGGTTGGGGTGCCTTCTATGTGGAGTCTGCATGTCCTCCTAGTGGTCACGTGGGCTTCTTCTGGGTGCTCTGGTTTCCTCCCACATCCTAAAGACATGCTGTAGTTGGATTGGATACTCTAAATTGGCCCTAGGTGTGAGTGTGTGCATGTGTGTGTCTTCTGTGGAAGGTTGGGTGCCGGGCTGGCAACTCGACACTGTAAAACTCACTGCCAATCATGAGCGGACAAGTGATTTGCTGTGGTGACCCCTAACTGGGAAAAAAGCCGAAAGAAGAAGAAGAACCTTACTACTGTATAAGGGAATACAAATGCTTCCATTGCCCTACTCAATTATCCAATTAAATTGTCAAGTCAGCCTTGGGCAACATTACAGAACTCTAACTACAGTATTTTGTCATTACATGGCTGTGTTAGAGCTGTTTCTGAATCTCAGACTATGTCTCCAAGCTGTGCGGTTCTAAGATATAAAATGTTGTTTGTGAAAAAGTTTGATAAAGGAAATTAATGAAAGGAGTCACAAAGAAATGTGAGAAGAGATGAAAGTAGTTAACAAGAATACTTTACAGAAAATGTATATAAGATAAAAAAGTAAGAGTATACCACACTGTGATGGTGAACAGTATTAGAAGCAGTAAGCAACAAAGATCCGACCCAGTTTGGCTTTGTCAAAGGCAGATCATGCCTTTTAAACTTGGTTGACTTTTTTTCACCAAGTCCATTGGCCATTGATGGCAGTTCACAGCACACACCCACCCTCACCTGGGCAAGGCTTCACACAACAACCATACAGGTATCATCAAAAAAATCAAACTAAATGTAAACCCAAAAATCACAAGATGAACAAATGGATTGGCTAAAAGACAGAGTAGTGGAGGAGAGTTGTTGGCGCCATGTCAGACCTTAAATGTCCAACTCGAAGTAGCCTGTCACAAGTGGTGTCACACAGGCTCTCCTGTTTGGCATCTGTTTTTCATCTACTTTTTCAGAACACAAGCAAGCAATAAGAGGATTAAATTTGCAGAATTTGCAAAATCATGGCCATAGTTGAGAACAAGTTGAGAACACATTATCACACAGAATACTTCTATAGAACTTATACAGTCTGGTGCTAGAGCCAGCCAGGTCAAAGTTAAAAAGCTAAAATGAGTAAATAAACCGAAAACAAGAAAAACCCTCTTAACTAGCAACTATAGGCGCAAACCCACAACCCACACTGCAGGTGGGAAAGAGGTTATCAGAGAGGACCCAGGGCAGTAGTACTTGTTGTTTACCTCACGCCACAGCTTGAAGAGAGGGAAAACATCTCCTTGCCCATCCTGAAGGTGAATCTAGATCAATCTAGGTCAATCAAGGGTCATCATCATCACTCACCATCACCCACCATCAAATGATTGACAATGCCCCGACCGAAATGTCGATCTCGACACCTGCAGCAACTGGAAAGGCCCCAAAGTTCCTCACACCAAGGATAAGGGTCTCAAAAATATGTCCTATGCTGCCCGACTGAAGGAACTCAGCTCCAGCCTAGTCAGCTTGCGTCTCTGCTAGGAGAGGACCTGTGCCTGACTGACATTATGTATACAAGCAGAATTGATGAACATTTTTCCTCTCAACTCATTTCCCTAGATCCCCTCAAGATGTAAGACTACAAAGACTTAAACTTAAACCCTTGACACTGAAGACGAGGGGGTGGACAGATTTGGAGGGACTCACCTCTCTGTGGAACAAAGCGGAACATGTGTCAGCAACAGAGCACCTGCGCTGGCTTTGTTCACTCAAGATCAATCTTGACCAATGGGAGATCATGATAGGAGATAGGGGATATACTCAGTGTCACTGCTTGACAGAGCACAGCAAAAAACCAGGCATAGTATCCTCCAAAAACTAAAGGGGTGGAAAAGCCAAAAAACCTGGGCCAGGCTTTATAGTATGTATAAGGGCATAGCTAAGATGCAGAGAGGTTGTGGCAGAAAATATTGTTATGTGTGAGGAACATACCAATGGAAGAAAAGTCAATAGAAGATGATGGATGGGTGAAATTCTTTATTTTACATAATGATGACTATTAGACCACAGGTCAGGACTAGGCTAGGAAGTTTAACATACTTGAAACTGGAGAAAAAAATAATCTGCATAAGAATTTACGAAAAAACAAATCTGAATGTCCTGGTGTGATAAGCAATGAGATGTAGCTACCAAATCCAAAAAATGTACAACATGACAGATTGTTAAATGGATTGGAAAGACAAAGACTTTACCACATTCATGGGCAGGAGGGATAATAGTTGTTATCTGTAAGAAAGGTGACTAGACAAATCTTAAGATATGCAAAACTATCACATTGGTAGATTATTTATTGGGATCTTTTCAATGATGCTCCTGTTAAATCAGAAAGAACAAATACAAACAAATACTTTATGCTATGCTCAATTTGCTTATATAATTAATTACTCAACCCTGGATACAAGTCTATTATTGCAACATATATTGAAATTTACCCTCAAGCGAGGAATCAAGTTTTGTTTTATTTGTGAATTTCGCATCCATGCATGGTAGTGTTAGTAGTTCACAACTGTAGATGATTATATCAAAAAAAGGGTTCACAGAGAACCATTTGGTTTTATAGCTGATTTTTTATAAAGACTTAAGTAACATTGACTAAATCTGGCAGGTTAACAAAAAAGTTTTAAACAAATAGCAGAGTAAGACAAGGGTGCGTGTTAGCTCCCTGGCTTTCTCTTATTTATATAGACAGCTTGCTTAGAAAGTTAAAAGAGGATGAGCAAGATATACCTAATGTTAACAACATAAAATGCCCATCAATGGATTACATATATGTTGTTGTTCTGATGACGTCTTGGGCTTCTTTGAAAAAGCAGATTAGACATCGAGAAAAGTTTATTTTGCCCTTTCATCTATACATAAATGTAAATAAAACAAACTTAACAATATATAGTTCAAACATTAAAAAGAATATGGAAGTTAAATTCAGAACAAAAAATAAAAGAATTTATGATCTACTTGTACAATTTTTTTCTAACAGACCTTGAACACAATATCTAGAATATTTGAAAATAAAAATAAGCAAGCATTGCATGTGTTGGTACACAGCATTATTAACTGTGCTTGCCATTGTGTCATCAGGAGTAATTGTTGCATATTTAAAGGCAATGTTATTAGTTTTTAAGGACATGTAGTGTGTATCTGTCCCTTAAAATGGAGTTTATACACACTTTTTAAACTAAAGGGATATATTGTGGTTAGGAACATTTTGAATACTAGACATCCTTAAATATTTCATTGAAAATATTGTGCAGGAACAGTTTCTGCTGACTAAGGATAGTTAAAAGAATGTACATCTAAACTGATAAGATAGAGCAAGTTCAAAGAGGAACATCAGTTACTGAATCTCTTCTGGCTATTAACATAGAAATAAGAGCTGACAACTTTGCATACTATCAGATTAGCACATCAGAGAAAGCACATGCCAGGGACTTTGGGCATTCCTTTATGGAAAAGTATTGATAGCACTTTGATTTGCAGTAGATACTTCACAACTACGTATTGCAGATAGTTTAAGATTTTTACACAAGCAAACTAGACTAAGCTGTGCTTAAATTAGACTATATATTTCCTTATTATAATTGCACGCTTTACCATCTTGATACCTCCAGGAACATCTGATGCTTCCATTCATAAGATCTGATTTAGAGATACCAAACTGTCGTATGATGTTAATAAATATGCACATCCATCTTTTTTAACACCTTTATTAAATTATCATTTAAAACAAAGGCAAACATACATTAGCAGAAAAGAAAGCAAACTATTTTAACATTTTCCATTTAAATACAACATGCATCACATATATTTTCTTTGCTACTATCAACAGTCCAACATTACAAAAACTTGCTGAATTCCTGCCTTCCCTTAAACATCACTGTTCTTTTTCCCTAACATTATTATGCATGTATTGTTCCCAGAATTTCCATTTACTTCTATGTAAATTGTCCTTCCTTTTCTAAAGATCCCTTTTCCAGTTCTTTTATTTCTTTTATGATATACAATACCGCAAGTAAAGTTGATGTAGATTTTGATTCCCATTTTCTAGTAATTGTTTATGGCAGCCAACAAAATTAAGCTTAATAAAGCCTTAATATCTGTATATGTCTTGTCAGTCAGTATCAACAACTGCATTTTTATTTCTAGCAGGGATAACAGCCAAGCTCTCACTGTTGCAGAGCTGTGGTCCAGTTAACAGAGAACAGGGTCTGCTAAGGAGGGTGCATAGTTTACTGAGGAAGGCTTTGCAAATGCTGAGATATTTTCTTAAAATTTATCTGAGACACAAATTTTGAATTTTTAGAGTGAAAATGCTAGTGGATTGTCACGTTCTAGACCAATGGAGTCATGTTATTGAGAACTGGCAAAAGTGATATAATAGCATAAGTATGGAAAATTTAGATCACATGGACCCAACAGGGCATTAGAAAATCCCATGATTGGAAATATGTAGACAGTGTTTTGAAAATGTATGAATTTCTATATCTGAATGATTATTTGAAGAAGAATGTTGTGATAAATCAAATAAATATTCTGCATTTGACGAGATTAATTAAAGACTTTTGGCAGAAAATTATGAAATCATAGAAAAACTCTGCACTGCTTTCTTCTATGTAGAGAAATTTAGTCAAAAGATGATATAGTGCTACTAAGGGCAAGTTAAGTGGTATTTATGCAAACTACAGATCTAAAATTTGCAGTTGCAAGGGGAGCCTCAGGAGTGCTTGCTTCCATGAGGAACCCCCTCTCCCATGGAGACAGTCAACACTGAGAGAGCAGCAGATGAGTACATTGCATCTGATGTGGGTATAGTCATTATTGCACAGCCTCACAGGGATGACTATTGTTGGCACATCACAGCTGACCCATTACATGCAGGTCATAAATAGATGTGCCAGAGTTTCATTCTGGGGTAGTCTGCTGCTGCCCAGTCCAACGTGGAGCTGATTGCTGTGTTGTATGGCTTCATGCAGAAGGAACTCAGCACTACCAGTAGCTTTTGGAGGACATAGAATTCATTTGCACTGTCCTGCCTGGTCTTATAAGGTATGTGGTTGCACACACATCACTGCTTTTCTACCTCCTTGAGGAGGATTGCCAGTGCCACATCACTATCCTGACTGGTAGTATTGTCCATGGTAAGGATAGAGTACTTATCCAGCGGGTCATGCAGGGTACACATTTGTCACCTGAATCATAAAGTATACAACACTCTGCACCCCCCTCATAGGTGACAATGACGCCCAACTTCTATTGGCAGAACACCTCATCAATACGCTGTCCCTATCACAGTCTTGCAGTAACACACCACCTCTTCTACTGGATGACTTGAGTCCTGATGCAAAAAGAAAGCAGAGTGGCCTCAGATCATAGACATGTAGTGGTACAGCAACTGCACCACAAAAAGATATCCCTGACACAGAGTAGCCTATGTCATTATGAGATCCGTATCTCCACTTCCTGTGATATGCTCCTTTGACCTAATGTGTTTGGACAGCCAAGTGTCATTGCTCATTGGCACCTTTGCACATGGGGATAACTGTGACCCGTTCCATCATACATCCTGTGTGCATTACATACTGGTGCCTGATGTACAATATAACTTAACCAAGCAGTGACTAGTGCAGTCTGTTATTAGCATTGCATGCATCATGCTTGTTCTGTGACAAAGCACTGCTGATGTATGCTCATCAGATCCCATACTTCTGGACTAGATGTCATCACTTCACCTGCACTGAGATGTATTCTGTATTTTGCTATTGGGGGGCTGCTGCTTGCTCTTGTTCTGCCTCAATGTCATCAGTAGATAATGTTGCTGCTCCTTCCCTGTAAGTTATGTGTGTTTGTGATATTGCTGTATTTGTGCCATGGGGCTAGCCTATCTGCTCCCTCAGGATCATATTATGTAGCATGGTACATGCGAAAAACACCCTGCAGGCTAAGGAGGGGGTCATACTGCACTGCCCCCAAGAAGTAGTGAGGCAGTGGAAGTGGGCTTTGAGCTGGCCAAATGTACACTTTATAATTCAGATTTCTGCTATGCCAGGTTGAACTGTAGTTAAGCATTGTTGTGAGAGTTCTGTACAGACATATTAGCCATAGCTCTAGCTGGTATCCAGCATAACCTACAACCACTAGCAACATACATAGAGGGGTTGGCACATATGCGCACACTCTGTGTAGTCATGTACATTTTGTATAGCCACAGTGCCTGCACTTACTGACCAAATGGTCAAGTGGAATGTATCTTTGCACGAAGTGGCAACATAACTGCCAAGTTTGCCATATATGTGAATCATAGGAACTGCCTGGGTACTTTGCAGATATATTGTTTATAATTCCATGTGAATCACACATTATCTGACATTTCATGGAATGGTAGCCTTTCTTGTTCAAGACTGTGGATGAAGCGGTGCCTTTACTGCTCCATATTATCAATCTACGGCACCCAGTATGTCAGGGAGAAGGGTGATGTCACAGAATCAATGCATATTGGTGACTCTCCTCTGATGTGGTAGGAAAGCAGATATGCTCATCCCCATGAAGAAGCATAACTCTGATGCACTTGTTCAGTATTCTAGAAGCAGAGGTCTGAGATATAGCAAGTATGTCCTCTGCTGGTCTCTGAAAGATGCTTGTTGCCAAAACAGTGAATGCTGTACATACCTTGGTCTTCACGGCTAGGAAGGCCACATGTTTATGTAGATTATTCATATAGATGATACCTCTCACTCAAGCTCTGTACAGTCTCCCATTCTGCACAGAAACAATGATTTTAAATTATGGAATACTCTTGCTGCTGGTGTCATTTTTGTTGTTGCCTGACACCACCTTGCACACATGAGCAGGGAATGGCATCTCTAATTCCCACTAGATGCTACTGAAATCCAGAGCATTTTTTGTTATCTGAGACTCCAATATTTTTGGTGAGTTTTGTTATTTTATTGTCCTGCATTCACTAACACACAGCTTCCACCAGTTATAACAGTGAATCGCCACTGTGTTCAACTTGTATACATTTGCATGTCATTATGGCCATGTTTCCATTTGCATGTCATTATGCAACTATTTGCATATATTCTGTGCTGCACACTTCTACTTGCAGCACCATAGTGCATCATGGGACTGTGAGTCACTACAAGCAACTGCATGGTCAAATCCCACACAAATATATGCTGCATAATATGCAATTTGATTAAAATCCAAGCTCAGGTATGGCTGCAATTAACAATGGTCTGAAAGAACCTCTGTGGTACTGAATACATTGGTGTGATACATGCAGTTGCAAAAATATTGCAAATACAGCCAGGTCTTTGCAGATGTTTGTCAGAAAACACTATGTAAGCGAAGACTGAAGTAAAATATGTATGTACTATGACTGGGAAGAACAGTCTACTCCTGTGTTACAGAAAAAAACAGCATCCCCCCAAATCTTCTTATCATTTTTCCTGTAACACAGAAGTACATTGTGGCAAATACTCTGTTCAAATATCACTTCTTAGTTCCATGGTCATCTCTTCTAGGGTCAAAACAAATAAAATATATAAGCCTTTTTCTGTCCTATATATGGTATATATTTCCCAATTGTAAAGTATTATTTATCGTAGACCGGCAATCTTCAAAAATAAAATGGCTGTCTGAGTTGGTCCAGCCATGACACTAAATTCAGGTAATAATCTTCACCTACATCAAAACAAGCTACTCTTTTGAAGAATTTCCTAGCTGCCATTAGTAAATATGGAGCTTTTTTCATACCTTAAGTGATGAATACCAGAATTTGTAAGACCCAGCCATGAATCCATCATGTATGAAGGTCTGGGTGCACTAGAGTGATCTACTCTTGAGACAGTGAGTTTTGCAGAGTGGAACTTAAACAGAAGTCATTAGTGCGGTCTTCTGTACCAAATGTGGTAGCACTAAAATCAAAGCTAAAAGGATGACAAGGATTGCTTTTATACACATACTGAAAAGACCCTGTAAAGTATCATCATTATCATCATCAATCCCTTTTTTCATGTTTTTCTCCATGGAGTTGGGGTATTGCATTAACTATCACCACTTTTCTCAATTTGTTGCTGCTCTTCTACCTTCCTCAATAGTTATGCCTGACTTTCACAGGCCTTCTCTCGTAAATCCATCCATTAGCTGGATGCCATTGTTTCATTTTAGCTTCTTCTTGTCTCCCCAAATCTTCTTCACCAAATTGTATTCTGCTTTCCTGCACATATGACTAAACAACTATAATCTATTTGTCTTGGTCTTCTTTGCAATTGGAGTTACTTTGGCTTCTGCTTAGATGTCCTCATTCCTTTATCTGTCTTACTGAGTGCCTCCTAAGACCCACCTCAGTCACTTCATCTCTATCTCCTCAGACTTCCTCAACTGCTCTGTCTTCACTGTCCAGACTTCTGTGCCATACAGAAGGAAGCATTAGTCACACCACTGTTTTGTACAACTTACTTTTTAGCTTTTTTGTCATTCTTCTGTCACACACTACCCGACACTCTGTGCCAGTTGGCTACAACACCTCTGAATTTAGCTTTGAATGTCTCATTCAATCTTCCCTTCTCAACAATCCCTCCCAGATACATGAAGGTGCTAACATATTCCATTGTTTTCACTTTTATCTCAGTTTTCAGATTTTTATGATTCCCTTATTTGTTGCCATGACAGCTGTCTTGTCTGGACTCAGTTTCATCGCAAGTGCCTTCAGTTTAGCATTCCAGCCCCCTACCATTTGTTGAAGTTCTTGTTCAGTCTGCTTGTAGTGCCTTATCATCTGCATACGGCAGCTTTGTTGATCTGTCCTCTCTGGCATGTTTACTAATGTAGTTCATCATCAGCATGAACAGCAGGGGGCTTAGAGCTGAACCCTGATGTGCACCCACTTATTCACCTGTTATCTGGGATACTCCTTTCTCTCCATAACAGTGTTGCTCGTCCCCAGGAGCCATGTCTTCCCACCTCACCCAACATCTTGATCATTTCTGCTGTGATTTCATCTGAGCCAGTTGCTTTCCCTGACTTCGTTCTCCTTAGTGCTGTTATTAATTTTTATAGGATGGGTTCTTCTACTTTTTTCATCATAAGCCATGCATAGGGCAGTACAGTTTCTGTGGGGTTTTCTTCACTCAGAAGCTACTGGAATACACCTTCCATCTGCGTTTAATGTCCTGTGGACTGGTAAGCAGATTGTTGTTGACATCCCTTAAAATGGTGTCTGATGAACACCTTCTTTATCCTTCTGTCTTTGCCTTGCAACCTAATAGAGTTTATTTGTGCCATCTGCTAAGTCACTTTCCAGAAACAGAGTTTCTATGACATCTTGTTCTTTGGCATTGTTACTTAACTAATATTTCTTCTTAGCCTGGTCCATCTTTTATATTTCCCACATCTTCCTGCATTCCTTTCTTTTGATAATTTTCTGTACCTTTCCAGTCCACCATCATTTTTTTCTTTTGTACCTTATTTCCATACCTGGCACACATGGGCAGGAACTGAAATTCTTCTTTTTTGTCTCCACCTATTTCTTCTTCTTTGTGAGGTGGTAGAGCCCTGCATATTTATTTGAACTCTTGTGCTTTTTCTCCTGCCAACTTCTAGGTCCTGAGCCTAGTCTCTGTTGACCTTAGAACATTTGTGTACAATGAAACACCTGATTTCATATGGCAGACTGCACTGGTTTCAACATCAAGTATCTCTAATCCTGGTAAACAAACTTTTGAGTCTCGACTCTGTATTTTCAGAACTATGACTAGCTGAAAAATTGCCAGAATATATATATATATATATATATATATATATATATATATATATATATATATATAGACTTTAAAATGTATACAGAAAATAAACACGCCTTTTATGACTTACAGGAATATATAATTTTTGTCACTATGCTTGGTGACTTCCCAGTGCCTGAACTTTAATGCATAAGTTCTTCATTGGTCTTTGTCACCGAAAAATACCTTACTACACAAAATCCGTAAATTTACTGATACACATGATCGTAATATGAAAACACACATGCAAACATGCACATGGGCACTTTGACTCACTCTCATGTGGATACAGACATACCTGTGCACGCGCGCACACACACACACACACACACACACACACACACACACACACACACACACACACACACACACACACACACACACACACTGGTACACAAGAGTCACAGTATAAAAATAAAAAAGCAGACTTGTAAATACTGTCAATCCAAGAAAATAATCCAGTGTCTAAATAAAATTTTTTGATACTTGCCAAAACACAGTTGCAAGATTCACAGCAGGATTATTGAAAATACTTGTTCTTGGTTTGACAAATGTTTCATAACTCTTATTTTTTCACTGCAGTCATAGTTGTTTATTCTTGGAGCTGTTCAGTTCTTTAGTGCACTAAAGTAGACCCTCTTTTTGTATCATGACAACAGTTATACCTAAAGATCAAAAACAGTTAAGTCACCTATCAAACAATGTGGTCTAAGAAGTTAAAGGTTAGCACTGGCAGACTATAAGCAAACAACTGCATTTATATTTTTTTAGAATATGATCAAAAAGTATTAGGAAGAAAAAAAGAGACGCTGGAATTTTGTTATAAAAAAAGAAATTTACAATAACGTAAGCAGCAAAGAATGTTGCAATGTCTGACAAGATATAACGTTAAAAGTGCTTCTACGAATTACAGAGACTTTTGTAAGAAACAATACTTAGCAGTATAGTATGAAAATATACTTTGTGCAAAAGAAGTAAACTTCATTAGGGTGTGTTCAGTTGAATGACCAAAAAGTAGATATAGTTTACAACAGCTTCTTTAAATTTAGAGGTATTCAAAATAATTCAGTGCTGTGGTGCAGAGCTAATTTTAAAATATGTTTTAGGGTAATGTGGCTTAGAACTAATTTGTTATGTGGTAAAACTAGAATAGTTCAGGTATTAGGAAAAGGGCTGCCCAGCAAATATGAGCAACTATGTTAACAGCAGCAGTCTGGCTATTAAACTGCAGTGAATTGCAGCACTCTGGATTGTCAAGTGACCAAAATGTCAGGAGCAGTAAAGTGGCATACCAAAAGCCATGCACATTCAAACATGCAAAGAACCACTCCTTAGCTGCAACACATACACCATAAGCAGAACACAGGGGGTCAGCAAAACAAAGTGGCAAACAAGCTCATCATATACATGGGTACAAAAGGGGAGGGGGATGAGAAAGCCAGTAATAAGGCAAGAGCAAGCATTATAATACACACATAAGGGTAACCTGAGTGGGGGCATATTTATTTTTTTTTGTGTAGGACATGTGCCTATCTTAATTTTGTGATGAAGAAAAGTGAAAAATGGGGAAGGCAGCAAGGAGCAAGTCCAGAGAGGAAAGAGGGAATAGGAAAGTGGCAAGGGCAAACAAGCATAAAAAGCAGAAACAGGCAGGGGTGAAATAGACAAAAGGAGGGCCAGTAGTTGAAGAATTCAGACAGACAGACAGGGGAGGGCAACTGATGATAGAGAAGCTAGGACTACAAACATGGTATGGGAAAGACACACAAGGAACACTAACACCATGGCAGGGAAACAGGACAAGGTACAAAGGGCCTGTCTCACCACCAAGAGGAGAACCTACCTAGATGTCACTCACTTCTGTGCCTAACATCATATGCTAGACCACCTTCTAGCAGCCTAATGGTCATGGGCTACTGGTCATTCGACTCTATCAGCCATACAAAGAGATTTCTTGGGTCCCGATATGGAATCCCATCTGCTGGCACACATCAGACATGACCGGCCACCACATCTGATGTTGATTGAACAAAGGAGACTCCTCCATGCCATTCTCAGATGAGAAGCTTTTGTTGCTCCTCTTGAGAAGTGAGTATGGTGGCCACCAGCAAGTCCTGTAGGAAACCTTTAGGAGGGTGGCCTTCATCCCGTTTTTGACAGGCAGGCCTGGCAACAACTAGTGACCTAGTACCAGACACATCAGCTGGAGCAGACTTAGGTGGCTACTGCCACTCTACATCCTTTATCACAGCTGAGACAAAAACAAAAAGAGAAAAATACAAGGCATTAGTAAACATGCATATGACAAATTGGATTTCACTTTTGCATGAGAGAAATGGTCATTCAGGTCATATGATGCTTCCTGGTTAGCGTGTCATATCTCCTTAGACAGATCTCACTGTTGAAAGTGATATCCTCAGCTGCTGCAAAGGAAAACATGAACTATTCAGTACAATGTGCCCCTACTAATAGAAGGTAAGGAAATCAACAGTCAATAGTCAGAAAATGCATTGGTCAAACATATATACAGTGCTTACTATGAAATGCTGGTTCATTCTCCCTAACTTCTGTTTCCCACTGGCATAGTAGGTTGGTGTCATTATAGCAATGCCCACACTGCTCAGCAGAATAGGTAATACTAGTGGTATCCCTCACACTCCTGATAAACTGGTGCCAAACATTAGTCTTATATAAGGGGCCATCATAATGGCCCACAGGCACTCCTTGTAGTTGCTGTGTAGCAGATACAGAAAGATTTCAGTCTCCTGGTTGCACCAGGCAGGAGTTCTGCTGAAACCCGTGTCTGAAGAGGCCTGCTCACTCAGCAGGTCAGAATGTACAGAAAAATGGTAAGCCCTACGCATATGGCCACACATTGCGGACACCAAATGACATGCATCAGCAGCACCAAGCATTCATTACATAAAGCAGCACTAGTGCAAACAGATGCCGCTATAGGCTTTACGATTTCTGTACAAGAGCACAGTATGCACATGACCTTCTAATCCAGGAACGGGCAGGAGGATAAGCAAGGTGCCACTGACTGTCTCACAGTATTGCGGGAGACTGAATTAAGTCTAGCAAGTCAGGAACAGGAATTCAGTGGAGAAGACTTTGTACACTGGCAGTGGTATATTAAAAGAAATAGAACCTTAGCTGCCTCACCTGAAGTTGCTCATACCTCTCAACTGTCCAGTATATCACAGAACGTCCAGATTTTCACCTTATATTTTTGGTTTCACACTAGTAAAATATGTGGATTTCTGGAAAATCATTGAGAATTGCAGTCAGTAGATAATGACAGACATTTGAGTATCAGACTTCATATCCTTCAGAAAAATGAATGCAAAATCTGTTATTTTATCAAATTTATAAGTTGATAAAAGGAATATTTAAAATCTAGATTTTAGGCCTTTGTTTCCCATTAGTTTTGCCTTTGTCCCTGATTCTAGTGCTAAGAAGTTGAGCGGTATGTCTGGTGTCCTGTGGAGTTACCCATGCTGGTAATCCCTTCAACTCAAAGTTGTGAAAAAGAAAAGATTGTTAACAACTTGCTATAGTTACTCACATAGTCAAACACTGAGCACTTCAGTGTTTCATCCACGGCTGACAATGCAGTAGCAACATTCATTTGTGAAACTGCGACTTCTCAGCTGCTTCATAAATCAGTGTCAGTACTAGACTCCCTCAACATCAGCTTCTGCTGATAATGTCTCCCTAAGAGATGGTGTCCAGAGCAGCTTCCCCCTTTAACCTGTCCTAGTTACAACTCTGAAGAAAAGACAAGACAACCATGTACCTCTCTGAATACCTGTGGTGCATGGAAGCAACAAGGACAGATACTAAACAGATTGGGTGAAGTAAAGTAGCACAAAGACATGACATGTTACTGTCCAGCTGGGATGGGTCACCCTGACAGAAAACATAAGCATGTGGACATGACAGGTTACTGTCCATTGGGGAGGCTTACCCTGACAGTAAGCATAGCTTGTGGCATGACAGATTCCTGTCCGACTGGTGAGACTCACCCTGACAGTGAACATAGCACTTGGGCATGACAGATTCCTGTCCAACTGGTGAGACTCACCCTGACAGTGAACATAGCACTTGGGCATGACAGATTTCTGTCCAAGAGGGGAGGCTAACCCTGACAGAGAATATATTACATAGTATGGCAGATTATTATCCAACTGGGGAGGCTCACCCTGATAATAAGCATAGCACTTGGGCATAACTGGTTCCTGTCCAGTGAGGGAAACTCACCCTGAAAGTGAACATAGCACTTGGGCATTACAGATTCCTTACCAGTGGGGGGAGGGGGCAGAATCTACAAGACATACTACAGGGGAAATTATGCTCCTGGGCATTCGTGATGGCAAGGAAATGTACAAAGAGGAAGTAGAGTGGCACAGGATATACATAGCACTACTGACCATCAACACAGTGCTATAAAATGACAGCAGTGACAACGTGCCCATTGCTGCTGTCAGTATAGCACACGGTATGAATGATTACAGTATGTTAGCAGACAGAACATTTCTCACCAAATAGAGGAAGCTGGACAGTTCTGAGACATAGAATCTGCCAAAGACAATCTCACAAATACACACACACACACACACACACACACACACACACACATCCCACAGATGTATGCATCTTGCCATGGGACCAAGAGAGCAACAGCAGGCTGGAAAAGTTCACCAGACAGGAGACAGAGGTGATACTGCAGGCCCTATATGCACATCATGCATATACTTGAAAAGTGTAAAATGGACAAGGCTTTTCAGGACCAGTTATAGTAGGCACTGATGCAGGACATCATTGCTGTAAGTGACCATAAGTGGACAGCAGTGCAAGAGTGTGACAGGGTCACTGATATGATACTGCATGCAGGTGGGCCACCAACTCAGGAGCTGTTCATAGAAGTGAAAGGGATCCTGGTAACCCTGTCTGGGGTAGATGAGAGAATCCTCATACCTGGAAGTAGTTTGGATGTGGAAAAGGGATGGTGATGACTACCCACGTATCTCCAGGAGATATAACAGGTTAATAATAGCATATGCGTTTTCAGTTATACACAAACCCAAATGTGTGAAGGGGTTATTCCACAGGACACATACGCTTTCCTGTTCTCTAGGTAATTTATGGCTGCAACTACAACAACCTGCACCACAAGTTATATATGTGTGCATGTTCCATTCATATAAGTGCCCTGTAGCAGTCTGTGTGCTACAATGTGGAGGAAGTAAGGCATTTTCCAGTATTGCCACAGGTATGTTTTCTTTCTGCTTTAAAATAAAAATGGCAGTTCACAGACTCTACTGGCAGCAAATTTAGATGAAAGAGAAGCCCATGATGCTGGAAAATCACACAAATCCTTCATTCTTTAAAATGAGATATGTTGTTAGCGCTTTCATTTAAACAAAGTGTTAAACTTCATCAGAAAACTGTTAGTTTCACATTCACTTCCTTTATAAACTTCCTTTAGCGTTAATTAGTTGAACAACTCATTAATATTAATAGAACTTAAAAATCCATGACATATACATAAAAACACAAGCCATGCAGAATTCTTTCTTATTCAAAAATGTTCTGTAACAGGCACTAATGCAAGTAGGTCTACAGCTACTGTACATTTGGCTGTACTGATCTTATGATATGAGCATGGTCAGATACATTTCAATTACTCTTAAAGATAAAGGAATATGTGTTTGCTACTGAAGAGGCAGGACATTTAAAGGTCTTGAAGATGACAGTTCTTTGACACCTCACATGGAGCATAGCCTAGATGAAAGAGTTCTATGCAGCTCCCCAAAAACATTCTTTATTCTGTGACAGGAAGTAGAAAAGAAAATCATAATTATGTTACCTAGTATCTACTAGCACCAGCAACATTAAATGTGGTGGCCAAATGCATGTGTCATTGCATGCCATGGGACAAAGTGCTCCTCACTAAAAATGAACTTACACACAACCAAATGCTTCATGCTCCTCTCCTGCATGATGCTACATATAAATACCAATAAAATGACCCATAACTAGCAAGTCCAGTTTGTGAAGTAAGAGAGGCTGACTTAGAGGGAAGGAATCAAGAAAAGTACCTCTAGTATATTGATATACAGGTGTGTATGTTAAGATATATGAAAATGCTGTTAAAATGAATTTCTGTATTTCAGAATTATTCCTGGGTAACTAGACTAGAAACATATTTGCAGTTTCTGAGACATGGGTACAGCAGCTGCATTTTGCAAGTCTGAATACAGTTATTCTTTGTTATAAAATAGGGTATTATGGAGCATTGGTTGTCTAGGAAAAGCAGTTAGAACCATAAATAATATGTCTTTGTAGTTTGTCCTTGTCTCATTACAAGTTCTGTAATAAATACAGTGTTGTTTTGTGTAAGGAAAATTACTGCACACATGAGAAATAATTCAGAAACAAGAACATTTCAATCGTGAAGAAGCTTTAGCAGGTACTAAATGATGATTGCATTATTCTGATATAGGTTCATAGGTTCATAGGTAGATACTAGGCTATCAGCCCTGGGGCCTATACAAGCCCAGCCAAAAAGGTACCCTGGCTTTTGCCACCCAAGAAAATTATTTACCTGTGCCACTGTCGAGCAGAGCCACAGAGGTGATCCCCAGGGTGAATTTCCTATTTCCCATCCAATCATCAAGATTTTTTTGAAGAGTGCTAATGAGCTTTGTTTGATATAGATAGGTAGTTTATTCCAGAGTATGGGAAGTCTTTGGGACAGGAATCTATCCCTCCGGCATGTTCTGTTTATTGTGGTGACAATGTTTAGGTCCCTAGAGCGTGTAGCTCGGAGGGATTGGGATTTCTTTAAGTGGAGCATGTCCAGCAGCTCTGGGTTTGACATAGCTTTGTATGTTAGGCAGAGATCACCTCTGAGTAGGCGATATGCGACTGAGTAAAGCTGGAGTTTTTTGAGACGGTCTGCGTAGGGCATCTGTTTGAGGCCGGTAATCCTCTTTGTGAGGGATTTCTGTGGCCTTTCCAGTTATATCAGTTAAGAATATGAATTATGATTGGAAAAATATTCTAGAAGGTGCCACATGAGTTGGCCAGTGCCTTGTTTCATGTACTTAAATCTGCCATATTAGAGATAAGTTAGATTTAGCATTATGTGTAATCTCATTTTGTTGCTATTCTATTCTGAACAATAAATGTCTTTTCCTTAAGCTGCTTTCATGTGTTAGTAGATTTACTAATGATGGACAATAATAAGGAACTTCTTAACAGCAGAATGTGACATAAACAGATACGTACAAAATATGTGGCTGAAATTATTAGATCATAAGAACTTAAATTATACTTCAGCCACCCTTCTCCTAGATCAACAAAAAATTATGATAAATGCAACTGGTGCATGAGATTTAGTTTTCAGAATACTTTTAACCCTTTTTATGGTGTGCATTGTGAGCTGTAGATTTTTTTCATTTTTCTTTTTTTTCTTACTCAATTGTAACAGAGTTCTGATTTAAAACATTGAAATAAATACTAAGAAAATGGAAACCTTGGTTTAAAACCACATTGTGAAACATCCATCCTGCTAAATGTAGCAAACATTCTCAAACTGTCTACAAAATTTGACTTTACTATGAACGTTTAGATTCAAGTGAAGCTTTGCAAAGTATTTGCTCCTGACAGATGATAAATTGTTGTGTCTATAACCATGAATTTGTTTGCAGATATGTACATATAATAAAATTGAGCATTTCCTTACAGAGATATGATGCCTTTGACATGAAACCTGGAAGAACCCAATACAACACACTGGATACATCTGGAATTGATGAATTTGTTGGTCTAATGGGCAGAAGACGAATGAACGGCAAAGCTGGTAATGAATATATGAGGATCACTAACTGTTTTGCAGCATTTATACTCCCAGTATGATCAGACATGCTGAGAATTTTTTATTAATCAGTCAGAATACATTATATAGACTGAAATTTAATTTTCATGAACATGGTTGTAGAATGGGTTAAGCATTCTGGATATATACTTGAAATATATAATTTCCAGGACACTAAATCAATAAATAGGTCCCTAAATGAATTACATCACAATGAATAAAATGAGTATAATCTTAGTGCTGTGACTGCAAACTTGCCATGTGGTGCAAGTGCTGAAGATGCCAAAGTTTGACATATTGGTAAGAAGGTTGATCACCTGACTGCCAATGGAAGTGCTATAGATATGAAGGATAATGTTGAATAAATGGCAATGTATTAATTCTCATTGTACCTATTTGTGGCTTACCTACTATACTGCAAAATATATTGCCATCAGTAGTTAGTGAGTGGCTTTGCTTTCTCCCTGCAATCTACATTTACTAGATTATATATTGTGTCATTAAATCCAG
Source organism: Protopterus annectens (assembly GCF_019279795.1). Lineage (NCBI taxonomy): Eukaryota > Metazoa > Chordata > Ceratodontiformes > Protopteridae > Protopterus > Protopterus annectens. The sequence continues at coordinate 92,148,117 of NC_056738.1, read as the reverse complement.
TATACAAATGTCTGCATTGTATATGAGTCCACTTATATTAAATTAAATTCCCTTGTTGCACTCATTGCTTCTCAATACTTTCATCTCTGCACATTACTCCTATAACTCAGATGCCATATCTCATTTGACTCAGTCCCATCCCATATCCTGATGGTGTACTTGTGGCAGTGGATATTGTAATAAAATTTTATATGGGGGAAAAACTAAAATGATGGTAAGAAACAAATATTGGAACACCTGGGAGTTATTAGAAATCAAAGGTTAACTAGACCTTTAAGTAGACATTTTGTGGAAGTAGGACATACAGTGGAAGAAATGAAATTTATAATTTTATTACAACATCCACTGTATATGAGAGAGGAAACAAAACACTGGTTGTTATATAATGAGAGTTAATTTCTACTTATATATCAAACTTATAATCCCAGGGGACTGAATATAGATATTAACTGGGAAATGCTTTTATGAGTTGTATGTGACTTCAATTAATTTCCATGACTAATTGGTACTAGTATTTAAAGGCTGATTTAATATGTTCCACTTGTCTCCTTGAAAGCTGCAGAGCTGAGGCACCAGAATTTTTTACTTGTTTAATAAACTTTAGGTTTTAAGTTTTATTTACACAACTGTTTATTTGATGATTTTTATTATTGTCTTTTTCCATATATCAGGCAATGAGTTATGATACAAAGGCAGACTGTAAATGTGTCTATATGAAGTTGTGTCTGAAGGGTCTTTGCCATCTTTAGGTAACACAGCCCCCTTTGCCATCTTTAGGTAACACAGCCCCCACAGGTTTCTTACAAGATGTTGGTGCTTCCCCTCCTTTTAAAATACTGTTAAACAAAATCTTCCAGATTTGTATCACTTTCTTCCCTCCTAATTTCAAAATTTCCACAAGAATACCATCTATTTATTCCTGGAGACCTTCATGAAGATTCATTATACAACACTGCTTTTATCTAATCACCTACTATCTTAACTGGTAGTTGTTGAGCTTTATCTATCTCTAACCTTAGCATAATTATGTCTTCCATAAATATTTGCATTTGTACTTTCTTGATTTCCACATTTCTCTGCTTTGCAAAAAATTTCATAAAATTTCTGGAATATGTCTAAAACTGCTACAGGGTCTCTGGTTATTTTTCTTGTTATACATTCCCTAAGGTTGGCAGAAACCCTTTCAACATTCTGTTGCCTAAGTCATTATGCTAAAAGATTTTGTACTGTGGAGTTATCAAAAATAGTTATTTAACTGCAATCTTTCTAAGCTCATGTAAATTATCCCTTATTTTCTATTTAGCACTCTGCATTTGCTCCTCCTCTTGTTCTGTGAATTTCCTCTTATTCTGCAATACTTCAACCTTTGCTAGCTCATATAAGTAATTTCTGTTACTTTTTAAGCATATATTTTTCTCCTTTATATCGCCATATTTTATTTATTAGCTTATCCCACTTGACTCTTGCTGTATTCCTCTCCCAGATAAAATCCTTCAAGTCTTTATTAATTGCTATCCACAACTTCTCTGGTTGATAAAAATATGCCTGACCTGTGTATAAAACTAAAGGGACTAAAAACATTTTAACTGTTTGCACCTTGCTATACATATCCATATAACAGAGCTTCCAATTTCTCAGTTTTTGTATTATCTTTTGATTAGTCTCTTCCCACATATCCTTAGTTGTCACATCAGAATCCTTTTTAATCTATACTCCTAAGCAATTAATTTTATTGTGTCCCCATTAATATTGATATTGTTGAACCAATTTGTGTGTGGGTGCATAATTTACAGCTATTGCCTTTGTTTTAGCTTCATTAATTTTGTATCAAGAAATTATATGAAACTGCCTCAAAATGTTCCATAGCACTTTAATGCTCTTTTCTAGTTGTATCAGGTATAAAATAATATCTGCAAATAGAGCCAGCTTTTCTTGACTACCATACCAATTATGTCCTTGAATTTCTGAGTCTCTTATTTTCTTTGCCAGTGGTTCTAAATATAGTGCAAATAACAAAGAGGAAAGAGAACACCCCTGCCTGTTTCCTCTGCTCAAATAGAAATTATCAGAAAGGAACCTCCCACTTTAATTGTTACCTCCAATCCCTCATATATCCTCCTAATCAACCTTATAATATTATCAGGTAATGCAAATGGTTCCATTGTCCTGCTCTTAACTCCCAGCTTACTCTGTCAAATTATTTCTCTGCATCAAGACCCACCAACAATAGTGGTATTTTCTTACATTCAGCTTCCCTCTGGATCATCAGTGTTCTGTTAATGTTGTCAAATATTTGCCTCCTCTCCACAAAATCACATTGATCCATGTCTATCAGTTTTGACATCACCTTTGCCATTTTTTTAGCCATTATAGATATAAACACTTTATAGTCATGGTTTAGGATTGAAGTGGGCCTGTATGAACCTGCATCTGATGGGTCTTTACCCTCTTTAAGCATTACAGCCACACTGCTTTCTTCCAGGAAGTTGGTGCTTCTCCTCCTTGTAAAATACTATTAAACAAAACCTTCCAGATCTTTATCAGTTTTTTCCCTCCTAGCTTCCAAACTTCCACATGAATACCGTCTATTCCTGGAGACTTTCCTGTTGATTACTTATACATCACCATTCTATCTCATCTCCTCCTATCCTAACTGTTAGTAATTGAGCCTCATCAACCTTTAACTTTGGTGTATTTAATTTTTCCATAAACTTTTCCATCTGGACCTTTTCTTGATCTCCATAATTCTCTGCTTTATATAGACTTTCTCAATAAAATTTCTGAAATATTTCTAGCACCACTACAGGTTCTCTTATTATCTTCATTGTTATTAGCTCCCTAAGCTTGGTGACAACGATAAAAAGTTATTGTTCCCACCTATTATACATGGCATTTTTTGAATGTGCATTTCCAGCTTTTGTGTTACATATGTATAGTAATGTGTGTCAGGCTGATTTTGCACAGTTGTTTCTTCTCATCTCCATTTGACTCTACATCACATTTTTCAAGACTTTTTGTTTAATGAAAACCCTCAAGCAAAAACTAAATACCAAACACCCCATCCCCTATTATCTTGGAGCAGACACACAAAACCATGGACATCTTCAAAACATGAAGATTAACCCTTCAGAAGGGAGCAATTGTTCCAAATTGACTTCTGCAGCTACGGGCATTATCTAACCTAAAATTAAGGTTATCCATGCTAACATGCATGCTACAGCCTGTGCTCCCTCGTATGCTGATTGCTGTCTCTTCTTTTCTTATCTCTCTTCCCCTCTCAGATGTGAAAAACAGCTTGTATTTTTTAGAAAACATTAACTTTTAGCCCTAAGAAAAAGTGCACTAGCTAAATAAAACAAAATTTTACACTCTCCTATTAACTGCACTAAATTATTAAAGCTGCTAGGAGGTTGTTACCTCTTGTTCATGTTCCATAACTTCAAACTTATTTTTTTTTCATTGAACTGCTTGCTATTGTACCTTTAGTTTTCACATTTCCCTCAGCAAATAATGGATTCTCAAGATTAAATGTCTGCACCTGCAGACAGCTTGTCTCCATGGAAATCTACTCAGCAATGAGTCTTTGTAAATTTCACTCAGAAAAAAATGCACAGTTGCCCTTGACTGCAGACATCTCAACTCCAATGAACAATTGCAAGTGGAAAACAAACAAGCTAATATCTTTGCAGTTGTGTGAAGTTTAGCATTTTCATGGCTTTCATCATTTTGTCTTATTTTTAAAGGTTGCATGCTTACAAAAACACCTGTATACAACATAATCCAAGGTAATAATCTAGACATTCGCCCTTGTAAAATAAAGAAGAAACTAAATCTACATATAATATAATCAGTGCACTTTTACACCCCACCCCCACCCAGCAGCCCAAGATCACAGCATATGAACATTAAACTTTCTTTGGTCTAGCCTTTTTCTTTCTTGTTCTATTATAAAACCTATATATCTTACAAGTAAAAAAGTATGTTTACTTTAATATCTTTAACACATAGAACAGTCACTGAAAAGACTCTCCCCACATTTAAAATACATCTGACTACATGCCATGTCTTGTACAAAAGCTGGAGCTTGAACTGTTTTTGCTGAACAGCTGCAGGATTCTTCCCAATTGGTGTTTTCTATGCACTTTTCCAATTGATATTTTACAGTCCAGATCAAGTTCTATGCTGCCTACCCAAAGTTAAGGAAGAATGATTTAAAACACCAGACTTTAGACAACATGTAAGCATGGAATGCCCCCGTAACAGTATAGCATAGCATCAAGTTAAAATTAATTATCCTGCATTTATTATATCAACTACCATATTTCAGAGCAGTTCAATAAATCCAAAGAATTACCAGTTTGCTTAGTTAGACCATTTCATATGCTACTTGACTAACACTATCACCTTATTTTGCATTCCATATTAATTATTAAGAGAGGCAATTGTGAACAATAAGTGCAAACAAAGATTACTAGTTTAATCAAGCAGAAAGAATGGTATATACACATTTTTATTCATACATAAAGGGATATTCAGATAACTTGTACTATACAATGAAAGAGGACATGATTCAAAATTAAATGTACAGATATTTCTGCACGCACAAACATGCACATCTATACATACAGACTTATGGACTTATGCAGGAGTGCACATGCACACACGCACACACACACACACACACATATTCACACACATGCACACATATTCACACACACACACACACACACACACACACACACACACACACACACACACACACACACACACACACACACACACACACACACATATATACACACACACACATATATACACACACACACACACACACACACACACACACACACACACACACACACACACACTCACACACACAAACACACACACAGACAAGCATAGTTGTACAGCACTGCCATCTCCAATAGGTACCTCATGCTCCATGTCACGGGTTTACTTCACGTTGTCGAAGGCCAACAGTATCGAAGCTGATATTGTCGGCACCAGATTAGCGAAATCAAAAAACATTGAACGTTTAAATGGAAATCTCCATAAGGGGAGATTTCCGTTTAGTTCAATGTTCTGCGATCTCGGATTTGGTATTTTTAAGTAGGGGGGTGTGGAGGGTGCAGCAAAGGTAAGTTTTTATTTATTTTTGTTTTTAGGCATTTTCTTTTATCTTTTCATGTTTCAGAACTTGATGATATGGTGTCGACCATATCAGATTCGATATTCTGAAACTTCGATAAGATAATATAGATGCCACGTCACAGCTTACCTGGTACATATACCACATCACCATCCCATCCTGGTATGCTACATCTTTATCCCAAGGTGGTAGAACTCATTCTTATCTGATCCTGGCACTACTCAATCACTTCCCATGCTGGTACTACTCATCCTTATTCCATCCTGATGCTCTTCACTCACCTCTCACTGGTACCCCTCATCTTCACCTCATAGTGGTGCTCCTCATTCACTTTCCATTCTGATACTTGATATCCTCATCTCATGCTTGCACTACTTATCCTTATCACATCATGTTATTCCTTATTCATTTCCCATGCTTTTACTCCACATCCTTACCCGATCCTGGTACTCCTCCCTCATTTCCAGTGGTGTTACTCCACATCTTCATCCCATGCTGTTAATCCACATCCTCATCTATCTTATGCTTGTACTACACATCCTTATCCCATCCTGGTGCTCCTCATTCATTTCCCATTGGTACTAGGCAGCTTCATCCCATGCTGTTACTCCACATCCTCATCCTATGCTTATGTTATTCATCCTTATCCCATCCTGGTACCTCTCATTCACTTCCCATTGGTACTGTTTATCCTTATCCCATGCTGGTACTCCACATCCTCATCTTATGCTAACAACCTTATCCCATGCTGGCACTCCATATTCACATCTTATGCTGGTACTTCTCATCCTTATCCCATTCTGCTCCTCCTCATTCACTTTCCATTCTGATACTCCACATCCTCATCCCATGCTGTTACTACTCATCCTTACCCCAGTCTGGTACTTCTCATTCATTTCCCATTGGTACTTCTCAACTTCATCCTATGCTGTTTCTTTACAGTCTCATCCAATGCTGTCACTCCACATCATCATCCCATGCTTGTATTGCTCATATTTATACCATCCTGGTACTCCTCATTCACTTCCCATTGGTACTGCTAATCTTTATACGATACTGGTGCTCCTCATTTACTTTCCATTCTTATATTCCATATCCTCATTTCATGCTTGTACTACTCATCTTTATCCCATCCTGGTACTTCTCATTCATTCCCCACTGGTACCGCTCATCCTCATCCCATCCTGGTACAACTCATTCATTTCTAGTGCTATTAATCCTGTCCTCATCCCATGCTTGTACTACTTATCCTTATCCCACTCTGGTACTCCTCATTCATTTCCCATTGGTACTGCTCATCCTTATCCTATGCTGCTGCTCCACATCCTCATCCCATCCTGGTACACCTCATTATTTTCAGTGCTGTTACTCCCATCCTCATCCCATGCTGTACTCCACATTCTCATCCCATGCATGTACTACTCATCATTATCCCCTCCTGGTACTCCTCATTAATTCCCCATTGGTACTGTTCATCCTCATTTCATGCTGGTAATCCACATCCTCATCTTTTGCTGATAGTCTCATCCTCATCTAGTGTTGATGCTCCTTATTTTCATCCCACGCTGGTACCATTCTTCCTTCTCCTATCAGGGTAGTCTTCTTCCTCATCCTATGCTGCTGCTACCATGTCATGCTGGTCCTGTTCACCTTTATCCCAAGTTATGAATATAGCCAAAGGGAAAGTATCTACAAGTAGATAGATGAATTAAACATTCTAACATTATAAAACTTAAACCAAATAATCTCAGGCAGCAGATTTACACAGAACCTCAATTCAGATTGCAGTGAAAGATAATATTACATTATGTCTAACATATTCTTGGTATTTAAATACTATCTTGGAAAGTAAAAAGCAGGATAAAGTTATAAAAATGAAATCAATTTGTACTTTTGTAGCCAATCACTTTCATCTTGGGCATCTTAGTATTCAACAATTGTCCAGCCTTATGAAGGTCACCCACAATTCCCCTAAGCTTCACTGCACATCTCTTAAATCACATAACTGTGATGTTCATGCATTTAAATGATCATTCAGTAGCTTGTTGAAAGTATCTGATTTAAATGAGCCAACACAATAACTCTTTTTCCTTTCCTGTTGCTGGCCTTGCCATCTCCTAGACCTCAATAGCTGTCATTGCCCATTCTGGGTTGTTTTAATCCATAAAGAAATTAATTAATAAATTTTGATCTAGTTAAGGTTTTCAAATGTGAAAATCTCAAAGGCATTCCTTAGTTGTAGCTGTAGTTCTAGTTGCATTTGCAAAATCATTTACAAACCAAGCTAGAATAGTCTTCTCTTCTTGATTCTTGATTGCTGATGTCTGGGGTACATTCCAGGATAGTAATACGTTCACTTTCCCCACTACAATTATATTTGCTATAGTGGTTCTCAAAATAGCATGATATCAGCTAATTTAATTCACTGTTGAGTGTCTTTCCCAAATCAACAGAGTATTATGTCTTTATTTACTGCCCTGCAGAGAGATTCCACTGTAGTATCATCATGTTTTGACAGAAGTTAGATCATCTGTGTAACACAGTGGTTTTGGCCTTGGCTATGCATTAGACAGCTCAAGCACAACTCATGGCCAAAGCACTAAAGGAGCTGGTCAGAAAAGGATGGAAGTCTGTGACTGATATTGGTTTAAGAATTCCAAAAGTACACAGATTGCAGAGGCCTACTGCAGGTAAATCATCTCAGGAAGGTCCAGGCATGTAGTCCCCCCCATAGAGCACATAATACAATAGCTGGAATTGTACCTGTAAATAAACTTGCAACCACACTGACCAAGTGTAGCAGGCATTGGAATGTGCTTTCTAGTCAGTAAAAGTGGTGTTAGGAATACTGAATAAAACATCTAATCCTTGTTAGATAATAACTGCAGTACACGGTTCACTTCTCCATTTCCCAGTATCCTGGGATGTCACTCAGAATAATTAAATGGCCTGATAGGAGTCTGGATCCTAATGGATGCTGGGGAAGACTGGATCTCAAAAAGATTTTAAAAACTTTGACATGAGTTACACTTGGCCCAGAATGTGTCATTGACAATCACATGCAGCGCATCACTTGTTGCAAGGAATGTCATGATTCTTCATTGCCATGTTGCACTATCAGTATTATATTCTCAGTGCCACCATGATAATGAATCTTCTTTCTTTCTTGATATTTGCCTCTTTTTACTCAGTAGTCACCCTCCCTTCAGTCTTGTCACAAATTCTGTCTCCATATGTGCATGCTTGCTGTATGTTGCTATGCTCTAACATGAGAGTTCAGGCCCTTTAACATTTTTGCCTTCTTCTGTATCCTCTGTAAGGAAGATGATAGATTGCCCAGCCAAAGTAAACTATTACATTTTGAGGCAAAGTATGCAATCAAATTGCATTCTGAGTAGTCTGCATTGAACAGCACAATGAAATAATTTTCTGAACTGTCTTGCCCAGGTTGGAGGGCACACAGTCTGGAGTAATCCAGTGCAGAGATTGCTCAAGATCCAAGATCATATATTAATTGGTTTGTAGTGGTGTGGATATTGAATTCCTGTAGCCTGTGTACAGTGGTCACAGAAGGTGTTTGTATCACAATTGTTTTATTTTTTTTGTTAGCTTAGTTAGTCAGGGAGACCAGGCGAGCATGACAGCAGAGGATTATGGCAAGTTGAGAAGGAGCCAGTTGGCTGAAATGTACCAGGCTAAAGGACTGGTGCATGCCAACCTGACTAAAGCAGACATGATTGCAGCTTTAGTCACAGCTGCATCACAGAGTAGCAACCAAGAGGACAATCAGACTGGCCGTGAAGATGTACAACTCTCAGAAAATGGACAGCTCAACCTTTCCACAGAAGACTTAAAAATCCATCTGGAGTTAAAGAGACTTGAGTTGAAGGCCAAGCATTTGGAAATAAAAGCAGCAGAGAGACTGAGACATCTGGAGGCTGAGGAAAATGAAAAACTGCGACGTCTGCAGGCTGAGGCGAATGAGAGGCAGAGGCAACATGAGAATCTGGTTAGCTGATAGACAATGCAATACTGCAGATTAGTTGGGGAAGAAGGGAGACCTATACATAGTAAGCAGGGCATCACTGCACAGAACAGGGACACCTACTCCTGCTCATGGGTCTAAGGGAACCCATGGTGGGCAGCCCAGACTCCCCCAACATAGTCCACCAGTAGCAGGGGAAGCCACTAGTCCAGGTACACACCCAAGACCAAGGGTTAAATGTTTTAAATGCAACCAGTGGGGCCATGTAGCATATAGATGTCCACGGAGGCAAAGTGGGAAACAAAAGGTGGGAGAGCAAGTAAGTGGGAATGACAAAATATCAGCAGTAAGTTGTCTCGAGACAACATCGGTACCAAACTACCACAAGAGGTTATATCCTATCTTAGTGAATAGGATAGAGGCCATGGCTAAGAGATACACAGTCTCTGATCTAACCATTGTGAAGCCTGCAATGGTTACAGAGGAGCACTACTTGCTTGGGCAGTCTACTCCAGTCAGAGCTTTAGGAGGAACCCCATTCCAAATACCTTTGAATAGGGTTCACCTTAACTGTGAGGGTGGAAAAGGAAGCCAGCAAGTAGGTGTGTTTGAGGATATCCCTGCAGATGTCCTGATAGGGAATGATTTTGATAATGCAGTACCATGTGTTCATGCAGTTACACTCAGTCAGGCTTGGAGACAAGCATGCGGGTCTGGTAGCCTGGGGAGACCCAGACAGACAGCACACTTGCAGCCAGGACTGGTGAGGGGGTTATTTCAGGGAGGGAGCTACTCTGTAGCAGTGAGACGGAAGGTGAGCCACAGCTGCTTGTGTGTACTGATGTTCCCTTGGACAGAATGACTGCAAGGGCAGAGGTGAGGAGTAGTAGTATGCAGGCTGACAGTGAGTCACCGCTGTCAGAGGATACCAGACGCCTTGTGGAAGGGGAGCTGGGAAGGGTTACAAAGTGAGAGTTGAAACAGGCTCAGCTCTCAGACCGTACATTACAAGACCTGAGGGAGGTAGCTAGTGAGGCACCTCATTCTCAAGGGAAGAGGGAATCTGTATACTGGGACAAAGGGTTACTGTAGAGAGTGGAGCCTTAAGGGAGGGCTAGAGGGTGAGAGAATACAGCAGTTGGTAGTGCCCAGAGCCTACAATCTGGCACTTCTAACCATAGCCCATGATATTCCCTTTGCAGGTCATATGAGCATGAAACATACAAAGAGACATATTACGCAGAACTTCTATTGGCCTGGGATTTCCAGAGATGTAGCAGGAAACTGCAGGACCTGTGAGCATTGCCAAAAAGTAGGCAAGGCAGGAGACAAGGTGAAAGCTCCTTTGATGCCTTTGCCTGTGATTGAGGAGCCATTTCAGCAGGTAGATATGGATATTGTGGGGCCTCTGAGTACCCCACGTTCCACAGGGAAAAAGTATATGCTAGTAGCAGCAGGTTATGCTACCAGATACCCTAAATCATGGCTCTGTCCTCTATTGAGGCAGAAAAGGTGGGAAATGCTTTGCTAGATGTTTTCAGCAGGGTAGGTTTTCCAAAAGAAACACTGACTGACAGAGGTGCCAATTTCTTGTCAGACCTGCTGGCTTCTCTGTGGAAGTACTGTGGGGTGAAGCACCTAAAGACCACCCCCTACCATCCCCCAGACTAATGGTTTTGTTGAGATGTTAAACTCTACACTCAAGTCCATTCTACAGGCATTTTCAGACCAGTTTAAGAGGGAGTGGGACAAATATTTGCTCCATCTGTTGTTTGCTTACACAGAGGTGCCCCAGGAATCCACAAATTGTTCACCCTTTGAGTTTCTGTATGAGCATAGGGTGAGGGGACCTCTAGATTTGATTTGAGATGAGTGGGAGGGTGAGTGTGAATCCCACAAGGAGTCTGTTGTAGTATATGTCTTAAACCTCAGGACAAGGCTCAGTGAACTCATGGGCTTGACCCAGGAGAACCTGGCAGAAGCCCAGCAGAAGAAAAAGGTCTGGTATGACAGGAATGCTCGAAAGTATGCTTTAGGGCAGCAGGCAATGGTTCTCATTCCTGTCAGACACAACAAGCTGCAGGCAGCTTGGGAGGGACACTACAAGGTGGCAATGAAGGTCAGTGATGTTATCTACATGTTAGAATGGCTAGGCAGGAGGCAGGGGCACAAATTGTACCATGTTAACATGATGAAACCTTACCATGATATGAAGGCCCTTGTGCTGAGTATTTGCAGTGGATTGCAGGAGGAGTCTGAGGGGGATCTCATGGCTGATCTCCTCAGTGAGGCTCAGACTGACACCTTAGTGGAAGGGGTAGCAATGTCCCAGCAGCTATCCCCTACCCAGGTTCAAGAAATCTGAGCAGTGTTACAGGAGTTTGGGGACATGTTCACTGGGAAATCAGGGTGCATCCACCTGGTGCAGCACTATGTGGATATAGGACCCCAAACGCCTATTAAGCAGGCCCCTTATAGGGTGCCTGAAAGAGTCAAACAGACTCTGAGGGAGGAAATACAGGAAATGTCGGAACTAGGGTTAAGTCAGGATAGCAACACCTGGTTCTGTGTAGACTACAAGAAGTTAAATAGTCACACAGAGTCAGATGCTTAGAGGATGGATGAAGCCCTAGAGCAGCTGGGTGGGGCTAAGTATCTTACCACTATTGATCTTACCAAGGGTTACTGGCAGGTGCCCTTGACTCACAGTGCTGGATATAGGTCAACCTTTGTGACTCCTTTTGGCTTGTATGAGTTCACAAATATGCCCTTTGGGATGAAAAATGTCCCAGAAACTTTCCAGAGGCTAGCACATTTTGCCCTTGCTTACCTAGATGATATTGCCATCTACATCCATTCCTGGCAAGAGCACCTTCAGCATGTCAGGAAGGTGCTGGGTAGACTACAGAGGGCAGGGTTGACCATTAAGCCCAGCAAATGTCAGATGGGTATGGCAGACCTCTTCTACCTGGGACATAAAGTGCGGAGTGGTAAGATCAGGCCAGAACTTGCCAAAGTAGAAGCCATTCAGGCATGGCCTGTCTTTGTTACCAAAAAGCAGTTGAGGGCATTCTTAGAGACAGCAGGGTACTACAGAAAGTTCATCCCCAGTTATAGAACCATAGCTGCTCCCCTCACAGATCTGACAAGGAAAAACAGGACAGATAAGGTAGTGTGGACCCCAGCATGTGAACAGGCATTCCAGGAGCTTAAAAGACCTTTGGGAGGACCCCCTGTGTTAGCCAGTCCAGATCACAGCAAAGAATTTGTTGTGCAGGTGGATGTTTCAAACCACTGGGTGTGGGCTGTACTTATGTTTCCTCAGAGGGAGAAGAGCGCCCAATGGTATATCTCAGTCATAGGCTCCATCCCAGGGAGGAATGCTATGGAGCTGTAGAAAAGGAATGCCTAGCCATAGTGTGGGCACTGCAGAAGCTTTGGCCTTATCTGTATGGGAGGAAATTCACTGTTGTTACAGACAACAATCCCTTAACATGGCTACATTGAGCTAGCCAGCAAAATGCCAAGTTACTAAGGTGGAGCCTAGGGTTGCAAGCATATGATATGAGAGTGCAGCACTGCAGTGGGGTTAGCAATGCCAATGCAGATGGGCTGTCAAGATAGGGAATGGGATAAGGTATTCCCAGATAGGCTCAACCCTCTCAAGCAGCATTTCTCAAGGGGCACTTGAAAAACTAGCTTGAGTTTTTGGAGTGGGGATTGTGATGCTGCCAGCCCAGCTAGCTGGAATCTTGTAAATAATTCAATGTCATTTGTGAATTTTGCTATGATTTAAACAGAACTGTATGTTATGTACTGAGCTTCAGGAATGTAAGCACAGTGTACCCTATTGGAAAAGAACAGAAATGTGTATAAACTATATACCTCAAATGTATGTTTTAATAGTAGAAGCTGGAACATACAGAGTTAACTTGCAAAACTTCAAGAAAATAAGTTGAAAAGTAAAGTGTTTTATGATTGTGTTATCTGTCAGTAAGCAGACACAATGTCTAGAGCTAGATGTTTTCCTATTGTCTTGAAACAGAAATAATTACTAGGTTTCAAATGTAAAAGTGTTTAATTAATTGTTTTATGACTTCCAGTTCTGAGCAAACATATGAGAGATGTGTACTTCTCACACAGAGATGATAAAATTCTGTTGGTATCAGCCTGGAAACTGAAGGCAGGTGACAAAGAGTGATGTCATCCAGCCTAACCCAGCATAATATATAATATTAATTTAAGAACTCTCTCAGGTAGAGAGACTGGGCATTTTATATCTTGTCTTTGACCTAGAGACATCCATCATCTGCAATTGCCTTGCTCTGTAAGTAAGTTATTTAGGGTATATATCTTTTAGCTATATATAGGAATATAGTAAAGACTAGTTTAGATGTTTTCTGCATTTATTTGACACTGTCCTGCAATGTTGTTTTAAAATATTTCCTGTGATTCTGAACTCTGTAGTTACTGTGTTGAGTATTGTCTTGTTCTTGTATTATTTATTATTAAATATATTTAAACATTTTAATTGTGGCTGGTTTGTTTAGAGATATTTAATCTCTTAGAGTACTTGTATATGTATTTGGTGACACTGTATAGGTCACTCCAATAGCCTTGCTCTTGGTCATACTTACAATTTGGATAATAGTAACATTACACAGCAGGACTGGTCACCCTTTGTAAGGGCCGTTATAGTAGCTGATAAGTAGAGGTTGGTGGCAGTGATAACTACCTTATAGTCTGGGCAGAAGGGGGCATAGCTAATAAACCTGTGCCAGCCTTCCCCAGGTGTGTGTAAGTGTTTGTATACAAATCATATCTCAAAGTGTGTGTGTGTGTGTCAGCTACTTGGGCAGGGACACAAACCACTGGTTGGACAGAGAGGGTGCTGGAGGTCTTAGCTTGAACCCTCAGCTAAGAACTTAACCATTTAGCTGTGCCAGTGGGGACTCTTATTGGGGATCTGGAGAAAGAGGGAGAAACCAGCCTCAGACTAACTGTTATCTCTGTGTGCTCTTAAGGGAAATTGTACTTTACTGTGTGTGTGTGTATTTGTCATCCTCCCATTGTATACTTCCCTCACTAGTGTTAGTGCTGAAGATTGAGGCTCCTTGATTACTGGGCCAGTGCAGGGTTTCACAGTGTGTAATATCAAGACAGGTAAGTGTGGTTCGAGGAGTGAGATTGTTTGTGTGTCTGCGAGTTACGGTTAGGGCCTGGGATAAGTGAAGGATAGGTGTTGAATGTTTATGTGCATGTTTGTGTAATTTAGGGTTGGGTCAGAAGACAGATATAAAGTTGTTTGTGTGTGTTTGTGAATGTTTGTATGTCCAAGTGTGTCTTGTGTGGTAGTAGTGTTATGGGAAGGGTTTTAGTAAGGTAAGATGCAGGTTTAACGTTGAGGGAAGGGGCAGCATTAGGGTTAGGGTTAGTACCCACTACTAAGGTGGTGCGGGGGGGCATAACTCTGGGAATGTATGGGGTTATCAAAAAGTAGTAAAGATTCATCAGACAGCCTATGTAGAAGATTCTATAGGAATGGAAAGTGTATTAACTGTTTCTTTGAGAGAGCAGCTGATGCATGGAATAGACTACCAAACTGCATTAAAACAAGCATTAGTTTTGATATTTTCAAGAACAGCCTGGACACTTATTATGGGAACAATTATTTTGATGTATTGGCAGGCTAGAAGAGCATTAATTTCTGTACTTGAAATATTTGTATGCATGTATGTACCCTCATAAAAACTTTCCATAACACTGCCACTATTCAGATGAATTTGAGGGTAGTGTTATGGGGGGTAGTGTTAATATCTGGAGAGGAAATAGTTTTCCTTTCTTGATATTATTTCATTTGATATTTTTTGTTTTTCATATTGTGTATGATCAAACGTTTTATTTGGTGTTTTCAAATTGACATTAAATTAGTTTGATCACACACACACACACACACACACACACACACACACACACACACATATAAACTACTAAAAGATACAGCCAATCTAGAGTCTTCACTGTATAATATCTTAAACCTGCTGTAGTGGAGGCCCATGGATATATACAAATTACCCCTTAAGGACATACCAGTGTTTCATCTACATGTCTTCTGAATGCCCATGATGTTTTACTTCCTAAGTGTTTTTGAACACGTTTCAGCCTTTTTTTTTTTTACCTCATCAATAAAGCATAAGCGAACTGTTTGGCAATACAATAGAAACACTGAGCTTAAAGTCAAGCTTGATGTCCACAAACGTTAAGGTGCTTGCAAAATATTCCAAATAACATCCACACCAAAGGATAAAAAGGTCATACAGACAAACCATCCAAAATGTCAAGCAAGAAAATTCACTCTTTTCCACTCCCCTCCCTGACTCAATCAGGTCCGCAGCCACTAGTCGGCCTTGAGCTGTCTGAGTCATACTAAATGCTCCATCTCCCTACAGCATGGAGCTGGGTTATTAACAATCTTCTGATGACATGTCTATGCATTTAGAATGGAATGTTTGCTATTTTGGGAAACTTTTTCAAAGAGAAGCAGCAGATTATATTAAGCTACATTTACTTCTCCACAGTAAAAGAAAGCAAACAGAATACACAGCAGATATTAATTATGGTCTTTAAAATGCTTTTAATCAAAATGTCATTATTTTTGCTTATTGATTAAGCAGATAACCTTACTATGCAGCATACACAGTTGCCAAATTGTGTTGTATTAATATGTACTGATTGCAGATTTTTTTTTCTAGTATAGCTGCCTTTCAGTTATTGTATGTCCATACTGCAACTTCAGGCTTTACATTGTTCTCTTATAGCATCATCATCTTCTTTCGGCTGCTGCTGTTAGGGGTTGCCACAGCAGATCACCTGTTTCTATTTCTTCCTGTCCTCTGCATCTTGCTCTGTCACACCAACCACCTGCATGTCCTCTCTCACCACATTCATAAACCTTATCTTAGGCCTTCCTCTTTTCCTGTTACCTGGTAGCTTCATCCTTAGCATCTTTTTCCCAGTATACTCAGCATTCCTCCTCAGCACATGTCCAAACCAAGGTAATCGTGCCTCTCTGGCTTTGTCTCCAAACCTTCCAACCTGGGCTGACCCTCTAATATACTTATTCCTAATCCTGTCCACCCTCGTCACACCCAGTGCAAATCTTAACATCTTTAATTCTGCCACACCCAGTTCAAACTCCTGCCTTTTTGTCAATGCCACTGTCTCCAACCCATATAACATAGCTGGTCTCACTACCCTCTTATAGACCTTCCCTTTCACTCTTACAGGTACTCGTCTGTCACAAATCACTCCTGACAGTCTTCTCCACCCACTCCATCTTGCCTGTACTCTCTTCTTCACCTCTCTTCCACACTCACCGTTGCTCTGAACTATTGACCCCAAGTATTTAAACTCATCCACCTTTGCCACCTCTACTCCCTGCATCCTCACCATTCCTCTATCCTCCCTCTCATTCACACACATATATTCTGTCTTATTCCTGCTGACCTTCATTCTTCTTCTCTCTAGAGCAAATCTCCATCTCTCCAGGGTCTCCTCCACCTGTTCCCTACTCTCACTACAGATCACAATGTCATCTGCAAACATCATAGTCCATGGGGACTCCTGTCTGATCTCGTCTGTCAACCTGTCCATCACCATTGTAAATAAGAAAGGGCTCAGAGCTGATCCTTGATGTAACCCCACCTCCACCTTAAATGCATCCGTCACTCCCACCGCAGACCTCACCGCTGTCACACTACCCTCGTACATATCCTGTACCACTCTTACATACTTCTCTGACACTCCTGACTTCCTCATACAACACCACAACTCCTCTCTAGGCACCTTGCTTATTCTGTTACTGGAACTTTTCTCCCTGGGCCTCCCCTGAAGAGGGGCTACCACATCCCAGTCAGTCTATCCCAGTCAACGAAAGCAAGAACTAAAGAAAGAAAGATAATTACAACTTGAATTAGGTGATGCTCACATGATGTTTCTTGCATATTGAACAGAATGGCGGAGTTGTACATTAAAAAACTGCATACCACACCAGTTGTGCATTTTGTTCTGATAACGCATCATGTTTAAGAACAGCTTTAGAGCTAATTGCATTGTCCTGCATGGGTCATATGTATATTTGATCTAGTTAGGCATCCCATATGACCTAGTTTTGCATCAGAGCCTTTAATTCAGACTGCTAATAATCCAAACAAGTTTAAATGTACTTTCCCCATCTACTCATTCAGATGAAGTTCTGTTTCTTGTCAATTGTTTTATTTTGTGTACAGTGAATGAAACATAAACACAAATCTATAATAATAAATCATAAATGAAAAACTAGTACTGAGAGTATTTTGTGTTATTCTATTGTAGGTGAGGATGGACTCCTGACTGTGAACAAAAACAAAAGTAAGTACTGTTTAACAAAATGCATCTAATAGCAGCACAAAGCTTTAACTTGGGGGGGAGGTTGTAGCTGTGATATTATAAAATTCAGAGAAATACAAAAGAGTAAAACAGGCTTAAGCTGTTCATCACTGACACACACAAACATATTCTCACAGACACACACACACACACACACACACACACACACACACACACACACACACACACACACACATTGCCGAACTGATCATCTTAGCAGCAATGTTAGTGTTGACTATGAAGAAAATTACCTCTTGTCAACAACCCATTAGCAAGCAGGAGAGAATGAAGTTTGAACAAAGGAACAACCTGAAAGGGAAAACAGAATGATTACTCAATAAAAGTACTTGAAAACATTTAGAAATTGCTGCTCATAACATGTATTAAAAATGTGTTACAAAGAGCAGTGAAATACTGGCTCAAGTGTGGTTGTCACAGGAAAATGAAAAACAGCAAAATGACAACTGCATTTATTGTACCACTATATTAAAAGCAACACACTATTATAATGAGGTAAGTAAATGTTAACATTCTGGAAAAACAATTCTGTTGAAATGCTTTTAGTATAGTGTTCTATATTTAATGAAGTATTCTTAATTATGATGTGCCATTTTAACGTAACATTCATATTTCAATCTTTTCCTTGTAGTTTCTTAATGCATAGCCATGTCTCAAGCCCTGGGCTTCAGGAAGTCTTAGTTGAAGGCTTTCATATCATGCTAAGCCTGAGATATTCTTAGACTGCTCTTCCACTATGGTTTTACTATGGAGGTAAATTCATTGTAGAGAGCAGTTTTGCTGGTGAACTGACGTGTAATTGCTATAGTGTGGGGGGTGACTAAGTCTATCTGGAAATGGTGACAGAATAATTCAGCAGAGTGAGAATAACTCTGCTAAATTAATTTTCTCATGGAGAGAAAAAAGCACATGTCCTCTTTTGACAGCATACTCTTATTCACCCCACGGGAAAGGCTGTGGCTTACACCAATACACCAAATAGATCTCATGGAGTCATGTGTTTATGTGTGTCTTTGTGTTTGTAGGGGAATGAATGTAGCTGTGTGTGTGTCTGTCTGTGGGGTTATGAATGTGGCTGCATTGATGTGTGTGTGTGTGTGTGTGTGTGTGTGTGTGTGTGTGTGTGTGTGTGTGTGTGTGTGTGTGTGTGTCCACATCTGCCTGCATGTTAAGAGATAGGTTATAGACTCACCGAGTTAAATTATAATTTTATTTCCAATATCTCAAAATTTTGTCTTGATTTATTTTGTTTTATAATCTTGATCTCAGGTCTTTTGTATATATTGTAAATATTTTTATTCTTGCATTTCTTCTTATGTTAAGAATTATTTAACTTGAATATTATATTAATGTCAAATTTCATTATTTCTGTAATCATTTTTTTCTTACAAAAAATTAATAAAACACTTTAAGTAAAAAAAAAAAAAAAAAAAAAAAAAAAAGGTACTTAAGCATCCAGAATGCATGAGCTGATTGAGAGAATGCTGGTGCAGTGAGGTATGAAAGTATGGTGTTTTATTCAGAGACATGGTAATTACCCATTTTTCAGTTGTTCCTCTATTATGCTTTGCTTTGCCTCTGAATTAGAGACCTGTTAACCAATTACCACTGAAGGCAAGAATATCTCTGAATTCGAGGGAAGGTTCTTACATTTTTACTAAAGCATTTGAATACACATTTGTCTAAGAAAACAAATTTCTTACAAGCAGATCCCAGATAAATGTCTTCAAATGCCATGCTTTTCTTTCCCCATTGTTGCAGCTTGTGGAGTGGTACTTCTCATACAGGTACCTTGCTAAACACTATTCTATGTCCCTATGAGTTTTTTGAGGATGTTTTGTGTGATTGTTAAGCTTGTGACCTAATCCCTTCAAGGCATGTAATTGCTATATTACCATACGGATATTTTCTGCCTCCCCTATTGGTATTACAAGTAATTTAATGACTGACTTCACCTTATTGTAAGGTGATGTAAGGTGAGCTTATTCCATAATCTTATAAGGTATTAATGACATACATTGATTTTTTTCTGTCACTGGAAATTATTTTTAGTTTTATGTTTCCCAGTCTGGTGTTCCTTATCTGCATGCCCCAGGCATAGACTTTCAAGCAGAACTAGACCAGACGTTGCCCTACAGTGCTAGCTTCCCCTAGCAGTACATTCTGGATATAGACATTAAAGAAGAACATTTCAGGCACTTTCCTGTAACAAATTAAAGGTTGCCTCTAAGTAATTAACAAGAAATAGAAAAATAATAAAATATAGTGACATTTCAGGGGGCTTTTCCAAGTAGATTTTTTTAATAGGTAGTCATAATTGTACAGGTGACTTGTTCAAAGGCTGCAGAATGCAACATTTCAATAATGAGTCACATCAGTGTGTGCTACAGCAATCTCCCTCGAATGACGAGACATGCTCTTTAGAATTAGGCTACAGAATATACTTGCATTTGATACATTGACAATAAGCAGTTTAGATTGCTGTCTGTGGTATCACACATTATCATATGAGCATTAGTTTTGTAGTCATAATTCATGCCCTTTTTAACAAGTCTTCATGCTACATTAAATGACATTAAAATGAGGCCAAGGCACCAGGTGTGTATTTCATTTGTAGGACATCTACGCAAATGTAGTGCCTTTTATTGAAATGATTGTGTTACTCTGTTTGCAGGCATAATTATATTTGATTATCCAGACCATGCTTCCTACTTTTATATTTCAGAATAATAGTCCAAAAAGTAAATGGTCCCAGTACAAAGCCCTGTGGGATATAATTAGTTACCACTGCTGCGACGCCCTCTTCAATTTGTATCCTGTTGCTGAATCAATGTTTTACCTAATCAGCAATGTACTGATTAACATTAACTGCATTTAATTTGACAAATTAGTCCCTTATAACAAATAGTACTAAATAACTTAGCAAAATCAAGGTTGCTAGCATGGATTATCAGTTCTTCCTCATACTGTTGCTGCTACTACCTCTTCAAAGAAAGCCATAAGGTTCAAAGGGTAAGATTTCACCTTAACAACCCCATATTGTTTGACATCTAACATAAACAGGGCTCCTGTGTCATTCTGAATAAGTCTCAGTATGCTCTTCCATGATTTTATATAGAATACTGGTCAGAGATAGATCTCAAATTGGTGGAGTCCACTAGGGAACTGATCTGGTCTCCTTGATTCTGTATAGGAAACTACCTGGTATGTCATTTGGTCCCATAGAATGCAAGTTTTGAGTTTTATTTGTAGGTCAGATTACATTATGAGCATAAATATTAAAAAGATGATAGTAAGAAATCCATTAAAAAGAGAAAGTGCACTGCTTAATAATATGAGGCTGGATAACAAGCTGTAGTTTCAATATTATTAAGGATATAATGAGAAGAAACAAACAGACCCAGATAACTATGTATCAGACCTGCTGGTTAATTGTTTTATAAATGAGCAATTATGTTAATAGATGCAAAATAAACTGTTCTCCTTAGTAAGGGTAGGATGCAATTTAGCCAGCATCATCAAATGGACTGAAAGAGACGTGGATAAATACCTGGACACCTGAAGACTTCTAATGAATCAGGTTGTGATGACATTAAGATGGTATAGCTAAAAAAAGCTGAAATCAGAAGTTGCCCCGATCTTATGTTTTATTTTCAATAAAAGTATCAGAAAAAGAGAAATTCCTTCAGTATACAGAAAGGTTAATATGGCCACAGTATATAAGGGTAAAAGTAGCAAGAGATATACATTAAAGGCCTATATTAAAGGACAATTCATATAGTAAACAGCAGACAAAGTTCTAGAAAAAAATAGCATCATAATTAATAAAATAATTTAAGAAAACAAAGGCCATGTACTGGAGACATCTTTCATATAGTAAGAACATGTCTAGCAAGACAAACTACCTGTACTTTTTGGATATTGTCATGATGTTACATACATGGGTATTCATGTGGGCATTCTTTTTCTAAACTTTAGTCAATAATTTGATATGCTGGATCATGTATTACATATTAGCAAATTAAGAGTTAGTAGGAATAGCAATGTATTGGCAACATGGATTGAATCCTGGCTATGTGTGACACAATACAGAGTTGTGTTCTGATTGCTCACATGGGAGGTTGGTTTATAATTGGCAAATAAATCTCTCAGGCTTCAAACCTGAGATCTTGATTACTTTATAGATCAATGTTATGTAGTTCTAGATAGTTCACATTGTCTGAAAGTGACTGTTTAAGCAAGCAAGGGTCCATAAATAAGATCAAAGAATGGTTTGGGGGCAAACAGAAAAGTAGTGCTACTTCCATGTGGAAGAATTAAAGTACATAAAAGTTATAAATGGAGTCCAAAAGAAAAAAAAATACTCAGTTAATCAATGCAAGGTTTTGGCGGATTATTCAGGAACGAGACTTGTTTTTGTACAATGTATAGAATTAACATGTGGGAAGGGCAGAATTAAAATAAATAACTGGCTTACTAAAAATTATATTTAACAGAAGTCTAAACACCATGATCATCCTTCATGTCAGTTTACTAAGCTCAGCTTTTGAGTTTATTAGTTTAGAGTATTGTACCCATGCAGTAAGAAAATTCAGTAATACCAAAACCAAAACACGCTGTGGTGGCAGAACGTTTTAATAAAAATAAAACAAGAATAAAACGGTAAGCACTTTCACAAAATGTTGCTTCTTCAGGCCATAAAAATTTTACAAACTTAAATATTTCAAAATAAACAATCAGAAAACAAAAATAAACATAGTATCAACACTTCTTAAGCAGCCCTCTCTGTTTCAGTTTAGGTCTTAAAGAGACCTTACCATTTAATCCACCCTCTTTGTTGGCTTGCAAGTGTAAAATCCAAAATAGCTCCCTGTTCTCAGTAATTGTCTTAACATCACCCAGCCAGCCTTTCACTCAGATCAACTACCTCAATAACCTTAAACTTAAAACAATGGTCAATGTCCATCTCTGAAACATGCTTAGCCAGGGAATTGTTAACATTGCTGTGTCCAATGTCCCTAACATGCTCCCTAATCCTCTCTTTCTTGGATGTAAATTTAGGTAAGGACTCTTTTAATAGAATCCTCAGTGGCAGATACAGAAAACCTTGTTATAGGAATCATGTTTTGCATCATCAAAATCTCCATCCACCTCGGGTTTTTAGGAACATCATTCGGGGTCAAGCATTAAGACTTTCCAGACTTGACAGTGATGAGTTGTTTAACAATGATATTGATACAATGCATTGTGAGGTGATGGCAAGGGGGTATTCTGTACGTGAGATAGATGATGGTATGTCTGCCTTGTCAGTCATAAGGACAGGGAGAGGTAGACCCTATTTTTCTGAGAGGGATCCAACTATTAATAATGGAGCCTACCCTGGGAAGGATAATGGTTTCAGACGAAGAGGTATACCTGTCTCTTTAACATACTCTAATGTCATTAGTTTTATATGTGACATCATCAACAGAAATTCAGGTATTCTTACATTTGATAGTCAGATTAATAGTGTGTTAGGTGCACACCCGACCTTTAGTTTTAAGAACAAGAAATCACTCAAACGTCTATTATGTTATAAGAATGATAAACACCATTAATCTAAGATGATTGGCACTTTCCCATGTGGACAGTGTCATTTTTGTCATCTCATAGATAGTAACAGTTATTTTGTACATCCCTATAACAACAGGAGATATTATTTCAAAGTAGAGGCTAGTTGTTTAACCAATCATTTAGTTTATATGATACAATGTGAATTATGTATGAAATTGTATGTAGGGAAGACAGATCATAGACTTAAGGAGAGGATTAGGGGTCATGTTAGGGACATTAGACAGAGCAATGTTAACAGTTCCCTGGCTAAGTATGTTTCAGAGATGGGCATTGACCATTGTTTTAAGTTTAAGGTTATTGAGGTGGTTGATTTGAATGGAAGGTTGGGTGATGTTATGACAGTTACTGAGAACAGGGAGCTATTTTGGATTTTACACTAGCAAGCTGACAAAGAAGGTGGATTAAATGGCAAGGTTTCTTTAAGACCTAAATTGAAACAGAGAGGGCTATTTAAGAAGAGTTGATACCATGTTTTTTTTGTATAATAAAAAATGTTACCACCTTGAAACAGCTTACCTTGCAGGATTACTGATGTCAGTATTCTCACAGAGTTTAAGGTAAATTGGATGAATGCATGGGTGAATGGTATACCAAAGGACATAACAAAGAGATATGGAACCCTTCTGAAGATAAAATACTGAATTCAGGCTATGTTATTTATGTTATGATACCTGTAGTTAAATAAAGGATTCCATCCCTTAAGTCTATAGCACTCTGACTCAGCTTTGCCTCTTGTGAAGGCTGCATAAAACGCTTGCATGAGTACATTTTCTGTGTCCTGTGACTAGGAGATCCCATTATTGTTTATCAATAGCATTTTAACATCTTAATTTATTTCTTTCTGTTTTCTAATATAATTAAAGAAAGTTGTACTATTACCTTCAGCTTTCAAGACCAAGCTGGGCTCATAATTGCATGAAAATGTAATAATGGGGTAGTTTCTGCGTTTTATTACATTTACACTTGTTTTATGGCTACAGTAATTGCAAAAGGTAACTAGAACTTTTTTCCTTCTTATATAGCTTATTACGTTTCCAGTTTCACAAAAGGGCCGGGATTCACTAATCCTCCGTGTAAGACTAACTAAGTCTTACTCGGAAACTGCAGTCTAAGAGTATGACGTCAGCGCATCATGCATATTCATGAGGGCGCACTGACTCAACTTTAAGGCTAACACGGAGCGTGCACGAGTGCAGGGGGTGTGTTAGACTGCCGAGCAGTCCAAATATCCATGCCCCTGCACGTGCCTAAACTGCAAATGTCAACTGAAATGAGCAAGTCCGCTCAAATATCTACATACCCAACACTACACTCCCCCACATTCTAAATCCCTGTACAAGTTTAAAATGTAAAGCTTTCCTTTTTTTTATCATTCCCGATATAACTGCCCGTATTTGCATGTGTATGTGCGGGTTTGCCCATTGCTTAGCTACAGTTAGCAGTGTAGATATCGAAGAGAATAATAAACTATTTATATGCCAAATAGCATAGTGGTAGAGCCGTCACACAAAGAGGAGGCATTCCCGGTTTGAATCCCACCACTCCCCTTCCCATTTTCTGTAGGAAATCTGAGCATAAAAATAATTCCTGACATTTACCTTTTAAATTTTAGTAAAATGCATTGAAATGGCCTATGTCGTAGTGAATGATATTTTATATATATATAAGAAGGTGGAATGGTCATGCATACTGATAAATGCATAAGTAACATACCTTAAGCAATGTGACGCACTGCTAAGCAAAGTTTACTAGTATTAAGCACAGTTAAGTATAATTGCTCATAGCTTAGCACTGCTTTAACTAGTGCAATGGCTTTGCGAAGAGCTGAGCGTCGTGCCAACTAGCGGAAACAAAACACGTTTGCGCGGAGCTGCGCACTGTGCTAACTAGCACGTCGGGCAACATAGAGCAACGTTGGGCAAAGTTGAGCAAAGTCGGCTAAACATAGCCACACCTCCTAGCCAGTCTGGCCAGTAGTAAAATAAAAAGCAATGACAGGCCTCAAACCCGGGATACTGTGCACCATAATCACAGTACTAAACCACTAAGCCATGACAGCTTTTCATATGTATGCATTTCCAACACACGCATATATATCAATGGAAGTTTACCCATTGCTAAGCAGGTTTGCTTTTAGCTGAGATTTTTCAAAACCGGCCAATCACAAATAAGTGTGGGAAATGAGGCATATTTAAGCTCCATAGGCGGGAATAATTGCCAAAACTGGTTGTAGCTCCCATCTGCAGACAGTATGGCTGGTGTTTGAGAGGGCTCTCATTTTTGAGTGCAACGGTGGGGCATTGAGGAGTCAAAAGTAATGGTTTGGCTCCTCGTCCATCATCATGATGCAAGACTCCTGCAGGGCCAGTTTCAAGGCACTGAGTACAAAGCGGAAGCCTGGAACCATCTAGCACATGATCTCACCAGTGCCACAGGCATCCCTCGGACTGGTGAGCAGGTCAGACACCACTACTCAGACCTGAAGAGACACAAGGAGGACCGACTGAACCAGTGGATACAGGAGACCCGTGAAATGGAAAATGCCCCACTGCTGAGTATGTAGCCATGGAATGAAGTATGTAAGAATTGCTATTGTAATCTATATTATGGATAGGTATGTCTCAATATCCCTTCATTTACTTCACAGCTGCAGGTGTCCGTGCTGCGAATCAGCAAGCCTGTGAAGATAGGCTGCTAAGGCTGCACCACTAGGCAGGTTAGTAATTATTCTGCATGTGTTGTCATATAAAAGAAGTGAGAGAGCCTGAAAAAGAGTGTTGTAACCCATTAATAAAGGTATAATAAGTCTTGAATAACTTCTCTGCATGTACTGTTATATACAATAATTGAGACAGCATGAAAAGGTGTTGTAACCCATTAATAAAGGTATAATATGTCTTGAATAAAAGTCCTCTGCATGCACTGATATATCAAATAAATGAGAGAGCCACTAGAAAAGTGTGTAATGTAATTAATAAAGGTATAATTCCTGGAGTGTGTCTGTGTCACTTTCTTCAATATGTTGTTGTACCCTTGCATTATAGAAATAGTACTGTTATATTAAGCACAGTCAACCCACACATGGGTAGGCCCATATAAAGTGGATGAAGGGAGTGCCAGTAGCTGTTAAGCATATATACAGTCCTCAACTGTCAGTGTGCTGCTAGAAATGTAGGGGTCTGTTAACATATACCTGATAATGTCACCTGAACACATCCAGATATGTAGATATATAAATATAAATAAAATATATAAATATGTAGCAGTAACATCTGCATCCTGGACAGTTTATATGTCAGATACAGGTCAGGTATATCAAGAACTAGCAAAACCCATTTCACAATTTAACGGACATTGCCTAGTGTAATAATACATGTAGGGGATATATAACTGCAGTCAACAGGAATGTAGTGTAAACTATAAGTATATATAAGTTGTTAATGGAGGTATCTTTTTACACCCTACTGTATGTGCATAAACAATGCAATTCCACACCTCAATGGGTATGTCTAATCTCATAACATTTGTTGGGACACATGTCCTATTGGTTTATAAATATTTGCATTTACTTTGATGCATGTGCCCTGTTCACATACCAGAGTCTTGGTGGCCTGTTGCCACCAATCAGTCCTGCATGCTGTTAGAATGTCCACTGTTGTTCTATATATGCATGTGTTATGCTTGCTGTTCAACTGTTAGAACTCTGGTGTGTTGGGTTAATGGGAATGCTACTGTATGCTGTTACAACTAAATTGGAATGCTGTTGGCTATTACTAACCCATATTGTCATTAAATCCTCCTAAACATAGAACGTATGGGAAGGCCGGTTCCAGTGGACCCACCTTTCCCACCTCAGCTGGCGATGGCACCTGGCACCAGCAGGTCCGGTGCCCAGCCCGGGACCTCTTCCTCTGTTGGTCCTGTGCCACCTTCGGGTGGAAGCGCTGCAGGGGATGAGGCTCGTTCCCTGTGCAAGCGTGGCTGGAGGAGGGCCACCTATCACCCTGTGAACGGTCTGGGCTGTGGTGCGTAGGGAGATCGAGCGTTCAGTCACTGATCCTCTACGCCAGCTCGAGGCAAGAGTGGCACGACTCATGGGTGAGCCTGCCCCTCCTACGCAGTCCCCAGCACAGCCACCCTCTGGGCTGTGAAGGTGCAGTGGTGGCTGCCCATGGGTGGGGATCTCAGTTCCACTGTTGCCATCTTTGGGCTCATGGGCTTGTGATTTCCAAACATCCTTCCCCGTCAATGGTGTTCACCCACCCCATGTGTCATATTCCGCCCCTGTATGCGTCTTGTTTGTCTTGTCTGTTTACCTCCCCAACCTACCTCCCAAAATATACCTACTTCCCCTACCCCACATTCCACTCTCACATGAAAAAAAAATGGGCAATCTGCTCCCACAAAAAAATTACGCCCCATACATAGCTGCCCATTTTGCACACATGTCCACTGAACACATAAACTGAAATTTAATTGGCAGTACAACATACTTTGTTGTCCTCACCCCTCTCTCAGAGGTGGAAGGTTTCAAATTTCCCTCCAAATTACTAGTATATGCACAGCTGTTGCTGTTAAAGAAACGGGCAGCTATGGACCTTCCCTACACTCATCCTGCACATCCCAAGCTGTTTTCCTTACTGTCTTTCCCTCTTTGTGCCTCTTTTTCACCACTTTCCTATCTCCCCATTTTCTTTTCTTTCAAAGAAATGAGCGCGGGGGTTAGCGGGAGTAAGCACTTTAAGCAGTAGTTAGCAGGTTTGTGCATGTGTGCGCTTGTGTGCACTTAGCTAAGTATTGCTAAGCTTCGCGCAAACCCGCTTACAACTGCTTAAAGGTGCCTTAGTCACCCTGCATGTGAGGGCCCTTGTTCTGCTCAGCAGCAAAACAAAACACACTGTCAGTCTCGAACCCCGGACCTTGGACACACTAGACTGCATGAAGTACCACTAAGCCACAGTAAATATACAGCAGGTTGTTGCTGAAATGTATATATATCATGCATCAGAATGAGTGAATGTAAAGGAAAGATAGGAATGCCATAACACAAAACCTGTTCTGTGGAACTTTACCAGCAGTTGTTGTGGAATTGCATTACATGACTGTGATAACAGAACCAGCCATTTTAGCAGTAAATAATGTTACAGCAGCACTTTACAACCCCCCCCACAGTATCATAGCAGGACAATCCCCACCCAAATGTACAAAATACCTGTGTGTTCAAGGTCCAGCAAGGATGTAGTTAGGCATACTCAGTACTGGAATTGTCCAGTTTTCATGAGCATCCTGTGCTAATGTCAACAAAAAAAAAAAAAAACACAAACTCTGCAGAAGTGAGTACATTAATATCCACAGTATAGCTGTTCACAAACAGTTCATGTGCCAAATGAAAACATCTCAATCACTATGTATGTGTGGCAGCTAATTGTATAAGTAGAAAAGAAACTACATACTCCCGTGTTTCTTGTGTTAGCATTTGTAGGGGTGAGTACAGTTCTACACTGACAACTGTGTACTGGAAGTGGCAACATTCAGGTCTAAGTACAACATTCAAATCACTGGCTACACCCCTAGCATCAGATACAAGAAGTATACCAACCTTCTGACTTACACAATGGTGTCCACAGCAAACAGCATGGTCACCACTTTGGAAACCTGAAAGGGCTATGCCTACCTGACTTAGCAATTTATAGCATTTGGTTGCTATGACAGTGAGTACTGCAAGTGCCACACAGCAGGCTGCATGCAGTTGCCAAATGGTGGCCAACAATTGGTGCAGAGGCCATCACATTCACATGTGCAGATACCTATAAAAGCAGGCTGTACTTGCTGTCCACACATGCAATCATTTCATTGCAGGTACAGAGAGAGAGAGAGAGAGAGTGACACAGAGAGACACAGACCACAGCAATAGAAAAACAAAAAGATATAAAAGAAAATATATTGAATATATATATATATATATATATATATATATATATATATATATATATTGAAAATAAAAAAATATTGAAAAAATATACTAAAAAAAATAATATATTGAAAAAAAATATATTTAAAAAAGTGTACAAAACACATGGAATTGACTACTACAAACACATACAAAGGAAAGGTATGTAACATATATGAATTTACTGGCATGTAGTAGATGTTTTTGAAGAGTACTCTACATAGGTTGAATCATCCATATGTGGCAGCAGTACGTATCTATGCACAGATGCCCTGCATAACTACTGCCATGGGAAAATCAGTGTGTAGCTGTGTGCAGTGGGATATGACTGTGACATATGTAGTTCAGCATTAAATGTCAAACATCTGATCCATGTTATCTGTGTTCTGTACAGTAGTGTGTACAATGTCTGTTTGGGGGAGTAGCGCATACAGTTATATAAACATGGATGTGACAGAGTAACAAACGCATGATAGTTATATTAACATGTAGCTTAGCATTGGCAACAGCTGTACCAGGCTAGTATGCTAATCTAGCATTTGCAGCTTTATATACACCCTCTAATATTACTGTGTGCTCACATGTGACACCTGTTCATGTTGCAGCAAGGCCCAACAGGTCAGCCGTGAGGTACATGGACTTACAACAGTGTGGTCCTTGTGTGTGTGTATGGCACACTCATACGGAGAGATCTCTCTGTGTCAGATATATTAGCATCTGTACATGTGCATAGAGCAAGGGACATACTGAAACTGTTTGTGAAAGGTGGACATATACATGTTGTTGAATGTTGTTATGTGCATATGTCTATGTAGGTTGTAGTGTGTGGCAAACCAGACAGCATATAGTGCTGGTATATGACATGTGGTGGTTAAACGCTGTGGGTATGATTCGTCAGGTTTGCAGTGTTGCAGCCAGTGAGGCCTGCTAAAGCTACATGGGCTGAGAATACCTTCAATGTATTCCGCACAACACTGTGCAATATTATGACATAACTGTATACCTCACAACCTTCGCATACTTGATACTCCCACCATGAAAGGTGGACTGTATATGTGCCTATATGTATAGCTATATGTACACCAATGGATGTTTATATGTATGTGTGTGTGTGTGTATATATATATATATATATATATATATATATATATATATATATATATATATATATATAGAGAGAGAGAGAGAGAGAAAGAGACAGGGTCATATTTACTGCAACAGATGCCTGGTGACAAAGACATGGACTCAAGCTCAATGTTGACACTGCATTGGCATCCCTCCTTGCAAAAACTCAGTACCCATTAACTACCACATAGGTGGTAGTGTACTTAACACCGAAGGTGTGATAAGAGACCATGGGACACAGGTGGACAGTAGTCTCCCCTTTGATAATCACAGTGCCACACTAGTCATGTAATCTATCTACGTGGCACACATCATCACAAAAGGTGTGTCATCCAGGGAAATATAGGTCAGTGTTCCCCTCTACTCCACACACATAAAACCCATTATAGAGTACAATGCCCCATGTGGTATGTACCTCACAAGATATCTACAGCAACTGGAAAGGACACAGACATACCTCACAAAGAGTAATACCGGCCTCAAACAGGTGCCCTATGCAGACCGTCTCACAAAACCAGAGCTAGACTATGTCGCATACTGCCTACCCAGAGGTGACCTCTGCCTAACATACAAAGCTATGTCAAACCCAGAGTTGTTGGACATGCTCCACATAAACAGATCACAATCCCTATGGGCTACACGCTCTAGGGACCTAAACATTGTCACCTCAATAAACAGCACATGCTGGAGGGATAGATTCCTATCTCAGAGACATCCCATACTCTGGAACAAACCACCTATCAATAGCAAACAAAGCTCCTAATTAGCAGTCATCATTAATAATCCTGATGATTGTATGGGAGATAGGAAATACACCCCGGGAATCACCTCTGTGGCTCTGCTTGACAGGGCCACGTGAAATGAAATTACCTGTGTGTCAAAGGCCAGGGTAGCGTATGGCTAGACATCTATAGGCCCTAGGGCCAATAGCCTATAACCTACCTATGAACCGATACACACCCACATGTACTTGTTGCAATAATTGCTATGTGAGGTTGACTGAGTGTGATGGTGAATGTGTTGGTGAATGTGTCAGAGTTCTGTATATGTGTGATAGCTAAGTGAGAAACTGTTTCTGTCATGGTATTATGTGTGCTAGCTGTGATCCCAGCAAAAGGATGTGTATGCTGTTGCTAGGCATAAAAAACAGTATGCCATATGGTCTGATGTAGTCCATTGGTATCGACTGGGGTGTCCGATTGTAGGCTACAGCAGGACATGTATGCTTATTGAGTGTTACTGCTGGTGAATGCAACCCCTGTATGAACTGTAGTACTACCTGAAGCTGTATGCCTAAACAGTACAGTATGGTGTATGTCCACATTTCTTGGAACCACTGTTTTGTGTGTTCCCCGTAGTCCTCACAGATGACATACCTCAGGCATAAGGTTTTGTAACTACTGACACACAGTACTGTATGGTACACAGGTAAAGGTCATGTGGGTTGCCATACCTTTGTGTCTGGTATGTATGTCTGATGTGTGTGTGTGTATGCCTGTACTATGGCCTCGGTCATATGAGTGTTACAGGATATAGGTGCGTAT
The DNA here is from genome assembly GCF_019279795.1 of Protopterus annectens. Taxonomy (NCBI): domain Eukaryota; kingdom Metazoa; phylum Chordata; order Ceratodontiformes; family Protopteridae; genus Protopterus; species Protopterus annectens. The sequence goes on along the minus strand of NC_056738.1, from coordinate 92,116,306 downwards.
CTAGCAACATGTATAGTCTAGTACAGCAGTATGCCACCTATATTAACGAATGTGCACATATGTTAGGCAGGGGTTTGCCATCAATGACTAGTGTGGTATACTGGTAATACTGTAACTGGACTTTACAATCATTGCAATGGATTACATGTTAATTTATGCATTAGCTTGATATATATACCCCCCCTGTGGCTAGGTGATGCATTATGTCGCATACAGTGTGCCATGTACTGTTGTATAGTCTTACATACTGGTTTAGCTTTGTTGGTGTGCAAAACATGGTTTGATATATAGAGTGTGCCAGGCACTGTCAGACAGTTATGGGTTGAGCACTGATATGTGGTATTGAAAGTGAGTATCCTCTGACAGCCAATAGGTTGCTATATATGGCAGTTAACTGATATCTGTACTTTAGAATGTTAAGTGTGCCACATGACTTGCTCACACATATTGTTTCATTGTCTTCCAGGGTCATGGCCCACCATCATAATCCTTCATATAGCCCAGCAGAGGAGGAACTGATTACAGCCACCTTGGTTCAGCACTACGCCCTGCTGTTCTCAAGAACCAGCCAGGACCAGCATGAGCGGACTGCACTGTGGCAAGATCTTGTCCGTAGGGTAAATGACATAGGCATGCATAATCGGACATATGAGCAGGTACTCCATCACTGCAGTGATTTAATTAGACATATCCGACAGCGTGCGTCTGATATCCGTAGACAACAGCTTGCCACAGGTGCTGGGGTAGCCATCCATCCCCCCCTCACCAGAGTGGAGGAGCTGCTCCTGAGCCAGGTGGCTCCTGGCCAACAACAACAACAACAACTAACATGTATCATCATGGAGGCCGGAGCCACCCAGTAAGTTGACACGGAGCGTGCAGGTAATATGGCATAGCTGTACACTACTGTTACCTCTATTGGTAGATCATGCTTATGTGAGATGTGTAGTTAGAAGATGTGGTGCCTAGTGTTGTGCAATAATAATAATTAGGAATATAATCTACAGGCCTGTGACTGTCAACTGTTGTACTACTGTAAGATTGCAAACACACAGTAGCAATGCCACAGTTGTTGCCACTGACAAACTGTCTCGTATCCTTGTAGGTCCCTCTGGTGTGACAGCAAGGCAGCAGACCCATGCTGGTGAGTGTGTTCCACATTTAATATTGCTAATTAAATTTGCATGTCATAGGTGAGGTGTAGGCCATGTACACATCACACACCTGCGTATAATGCATGCTGTGCATATTTGGTGTGAGACTATGCACATCTCAGTAATGTGAGTAGCTGCCTCAAACACATGCAATACACAGAGCATCCCACACAATTGTGGCAACACTGTAGTGGACATTGGATAGGCAGAGTCAATACACATGCACACAACATACACAACTGTGTCATACACAGTACATGTTAACATGCTACACATGGCATATTCAGACACCCGCTGTAAGGTCACACTCCAGTATCCCAAATGTCATCCACACAGCACACATAATATACCTGAGGGGTAGAGGCCTCTCATGTGGCTGTGCGACACTCTTCAACACATAACACATTCATGTTAGGCAATGCCCCCTATTGGGCACCTTACAAACCCATGTAACAACTGGCTGTGAAATGTTGAATGTAGCCATGGTACTGCAGTTCAGGTGCAGCATGCTATGTGCCGGTCTAGCACACATTAGTAGCCTTGAGTGACCACATGATGCTGCATGATGATGGCTCATGGTACTACACCCCATCCAGTTACAGTGGCCACATTACTAAACATATCATTAATTCCTATGCACCTCAATGTTGTGCATGTGCAAACATATGCATCTATACACAATATGCATAGCAATCACCATTTGTACAAAGTGACACACATATGTCTTGTAATGCTATTGAGTGTATGGTCACATGACACACACTGTGTATGTGTGATGTTTAATGTTGCAGTTGTGTTGTAGCATGCCATGTCATGGCTGGCACTGGCATGTCCACAATATGTCCTATACTCACCATAACCACTGTACAATGGCTATGTTGAGCAATGGTATTCCATCAGGTATACATGCACCACTCATCCTCTGTGTATACATAGCATGCATGTGCTAAACCTGTGTCCACAATTATCTGCTAAAGATGCAGACACTCTAATCAGAAATGGATATCTATGTGACACACAGATACACATCCAGCCATGGTATGTATACCTGTGAGTGATGGTGCACAGGACATTGCAGAGCTTTTAATACTTGCACAGCAAGGTTGTGTCCATGTACATATTGCGTTCCAGGGTGAGGCCAATCACTGAACAAAAACACACATGCATCAAAGCCATGTATACTATTATTAGCAAGGGCTGTCTACACTCACACTGCATGCTGTTGAGCAACACACGTCCTGCATGCTGACACATTTGATATAAATGTTTGGCTTGTGATACTGTACCCCACCATTACACGCTATTGAGTATATTCTGGATTGCTGGTGGTGTGTGTGTGTGTGTGTGTGTGTGTGTGTGTGTGTGTGTGTCTGTTTTAGTGAGGAGTGTATTTGTGTGCATGTGTTCATGTGTGCATGTGTGCTGACATCATGTACAGGTTGTAAAGTGTGTTTCCTGTCTTCCTCTCACAGGTGCTGAGTTTGGGCTGGTTCACTGCAGCAGGGAAACTGATGTCACTGAGCATAATAGTGATAATGATGATAGGTGTGTTGAGGCACAGGCATGTTTGCCAGAGCCTGTCGTTGGGCCACCAATCGACAGTACACAATGTACACCCCATCCATGCACATAGTCATACCGCCAATACATCCATCACCGATGCCCTTAGCTGAGGGACAGCGTACAGCCGGCATTGGCCGGGACAGTGTGGTATCTATGGCACATGCATCCCGACACAGCAGCCATACCCAGATGTCTGGAAGGTTACCACATAGGCAGATGTCCAGGGGTTCTCGTCAGAGCACTGCTGCTCATCATGCCACTGGCAGACGTGCCACAGGTATTACAACCTCACGCATGTTCCAGGCTGTCATGGAGGCACAGGCACGTATGGAACGGTACACCAGACAGGGACTAAGGGCACAGAGGGCACATAAAACCTCCATAATTGACGGTATCTGTGACCTAGCAGGTGCCATCTGTAATTACACTGAGGTCACTGATAGACATTGGGGTGAGACATTAGATGTCCTCCGCAATGTCATGTCCATGTGTCAGGACAGTGCGGGACGGTTATGTCGTCGATGTGGACGTATGCCAGCAACATCAGCAGCTGGTAGTCGCCGCGGACATCCCTCAAGTCACAGCCGCTCCTGTAGTGCCAGTACCAGCCCCAGCAATGTTGGGGTGGGCTGACCATAGACCTTCCTAGAAGACCACATGCATGTGGCTCTGGACAGTCCCAGCAGGGACCTGGGTCCAGTGTACATCCATCTACCTCTGGGGATAGTACCCAGTCTGGCTTAGTACCTGATAGTGTCAGTAGCACCCCTGCCAGGCACAGGTACTATATCAGTGGCCAGAGATGGTTATCTGTAAAGCCTGGCAGATACAGTCTGTGGCTGTCCCACAAATACCCGTATATGGCAGCCACATGGTGGAACTGTGTGCATGCAGACACACACACACATAAACAAGACACCTAGGGCTAACACATACTCACACACATTACATCAACATTGGCCCATACCAGTACTCTTGGCCCTCACACACACACGCACACACACACACACACACACACACACACACACACACACACACACATGTTGATTGTATGGCTCACTGTAGGCCTCTGGCAAACCAACAACATACCCTGTGCATATGATGAAACCTGTGCCACCTCCTGTCATCTGTAACATCAATGCAGGAACAGGCTACCATGGTGCTGATGCACAGGGTGACTTTATAGCAGTATAGCAATGTTAGCATGTTGTCAGCAGTAGAGTATAATGATATGCTTGAAGGTGTAGCTGAGCAGGCATGATGCATTTAAGCTATGATTGTCAATGTCGTAATGTTTACACCAGGGTTAGTTCCAATAGTGTATTGTCCGCCCACATGCCACTTGGCTGATGTGTGTAGTATTGTCAGCATGTGTTAGAGAGTGGACAGTATGTGTGGGATGTGTGTGGCACAGATTTGCAGGTGTACATTTGTGAACATGATGGAGGTGCACTGTCTGCATGTACGTGCATAGTGGACACATGGGCAGGGTGACATGCCCTGTATTACACAGTAACAATCCATAGTTTCTATTGGTGGCCAGTATGCATTGTACTACACACATTTCGGAACTTGACTGCACATGTGTGTGTGACATGGTTTGACACTGTGCTGTGGGTGATATTGTTACTATCTGTCATTGTTTTGCATTCTGGTAGTATACAAAACTTCAACAGCCTGCCCATAACCAATCGTTAGATGATGTCTTGACAACTGACACACAGATGTAGGACACACAGTAACATTTGGATCCTTCATGTACTGTACTATGCCAGTAACCAGTGGTATTCACCTGCACCCATTACTGAGACCACTCCTCTCTTAGGTACAAGCAATCACAGTAGGGATATGTCCGTCCATGTCTGGTAATGCATACTATTCTCCAGATGACAGACACATCCTCCACAAGGGTATCACACAGACAGATCCCTGTTGTCAAACCCATGCTGTAAAGCTATAAGCCAACCAAAGCATAGTCATCCACCTTTACGGAACATAGTATCCCCACAGTACCACATAGGTAGTAGCCACCAACATGTTGAACAGGTACCGATGTGTACATGCAACCAAGTGGTACGTCATCTCTCCTTTGATAATCACATTTCCAAAGGTATTTTTAAATCCCTCGGTGGATCACATAAGCAATAAGGGGTCTGCATGCATATCCACAAAGGTTGTTGTACACCTATAATGAATAGCAATCATTGACAGACTTTGCTGCATTTGAACAGGTCTGACATATACCTCGGCCATAAACCCTCACACAATTCAATAGAAACCGTAATGAGTGTGTGTGACACGGATGACCTAGGCCAGGGATCACTGCAGTGGCTGGCCTTGTGACAAGCATACAGATGTGGCCTAAGGTCTGGAAAGCAGAAGCACACTCTGGAAAAGATGACAGATGTGTTCTTGAAGAAAGCAGGGTTCCCACACATGCAATAATTGAGGTTACATGTACATATATGTATTTGCCACACATCTACCTCACATGTGCAATGCACATACTGTTGTCATACAGTAGTAAAAGAAAAACCCACAACACATTGACCGACAGTGTCACACACACACACACACACACACACACACACACACACACACACACACACACACACACACACACACACACACACACACACACACACACCAAGTGCAGGATTCAAATCCCTACCTAACTACTTCATGATACTAGAAGAATACGCATTAACGTGACATGCTATACACATTACTGCGAGTTCTCTTTTCCACAGGTATATTTGTAGGATGGTGACATCATCAGACCTGACAAAGATTAGTATACCACTTTTAAGGTGTTTGAGTACTCTCCAAAAAGGTTTCTCCTCTCCAAGGAGATCACACACTTGTCAAATACAGGAATCAAACCCCTACCGAACTGGTTTATGATACAGCAGGAGCACACATTTACACAACGCGCTTTATACATTACTATAAGTTCGCTTTTCCACAGGTATATTTGTAGGATGGTGACATCATCAGACCTGACAAAGATTAGTATACCACTTTTAAGGTGTTTGAGTACTCTCGAAAAAGGTTGCTCCTCTCCAAGGAGATCACACACAAACAGACACTTGTCAAGTGTAGGATTCAAACCTCTATCTAACTGGTTTATGATACTACAGGAGTATACATTTACACAACACGCTATACACATTACTGTGAGTTCTTTTTTCCACAGCTATATTTATAGGATGGTGACATCATCAGACCTGACAAAGATTAATATACCACTTTTAAGGTGTCTGAGTACTCTCCAAAAAGGTTGCTCCTCTCTAAGGAGATCACACACAAACAGGCACGCACACTTATCAAGTGCAGGATTCAAACCCCTACTTAATTGGTTTATGATATTACAGGAGGACACATTTACACAACGAGCTATACACATTACTGTGAGTTGTTGTTTCCACAGGTATATTTGTAGGATGGTGACATCATCAGACCTGACAAAGATTAGTATACCACTTTTAAGGTGTTTGAGTACTCTCCAAAACGGTTTCTCCTCTCCAAGGAAATCACACACTTGTCAAGTACAGGATTCACACCCCTCCCTAACTGGTTTATGACACAACAGGAGCACACATTTACACAACACGCTATACACATTAATATAAGTTTGCTTTTCCACAGGTATATTTGTAGGATGGTGACATCATCAGACCTGACACAGATTAGTATACCACTTTTAAGGTGTTTGAGTACTCTCCAAAAAGGTTACTTCGCTCCAAGGAGATCATACATAAACACTTGTCAAGTGCAGGATTCAAACCCCTACCTAACTGGTTTATGATACTACAGGAATATGCATTTATATGATGCGCTATACACATTACTATGAGTTCACTTTTCCACAGGTATATTTGTAGGATGGTGACATCATCAGACTTGACCAAGATTAGTATACCACTTTTAAGGTGTTTTACTACTCTCCGAAAGGGCTGCTCCTCTCCAAGAAGATCACACACACGTGTCAAGTGCAGGACTCAGACCCCTACCTAACTGGTTTATGACACTACAGGTATACGCATTTACACAATGCACTGTATACATTACAGTGAGCTCTGCTTTCCACAGGTATATTTGTAGGATGGTGACATCATCAGACTAGACAAAGTGGTTACATTAGATGACATTGGGTGGGCTACATAGAAGGAATGTCTAAACACTTTGGCCATGTGATCATCAAAGGAGAGTTTACTATCTAACTGTGTCCCCAAGGCCTTCATGACTTTCTCCGTACGTACTGGAGTACCACCTATGTGGTAATTTGTTTGCACTTTGTTTTAGCCAAAGGGGATGACTATGCATTCTTTGGCATTCTGCTTGGGGGATTGTTTTGACACCAGGTATCTGTCTCTGTAAGCACCTTCTGGAGGATGTGTGTGTCAGCCATAGAGTCGATTATGGACCACAGTTAGCAGTCATCTGCAAACCTGTTCAGCCATACTCCTCCCGTGCCTGCTTGTACCTCTGAGCAGTATCTACTGAACAGGTGGGGTCCTAGGACCAAGACCTGTGGGATGCCATTTGTGACTGGCTTAGAGTCGGACATGGCACCTGCAACTCTGAACATGTGTGTTTGATCTGTGAGCCACTTGGCCACCCATCCTGTGACATAGCTGTTAATGTTCAAGCTGGTAAGCGTGTCCATGATGACAGAGTGGGGAATGGTGTAAAAAGTCCTTAGTGAGGTCCAGGTGGGCTGTGTGGACTACTTTTACCTCCATCTATGTCCTTGGTAACTGTTTGAAATAAGTCAACTATGTTTAGGAGGCAGGATTTGCCTTTAACAAGGTGAGGTTGTGTAGAGTCCAGTGTCTGGAGGTCCCAATGTCTCTGTTTATGGGTTTCATAACAATTTGCTCAATAACTTTGTAGACCAGGCTGAGTAGACATATAGGGCAATGTTTTCCAGGTTCTGTTGTGGCACCCCCTTTGTGGAGCTGGATGACTGTTAGTGTATGCCATTCTTTGGGTACATAGCCTGTGGTACGATTGAGTCTGGGCAGTGAATGTAGGTGAGGGTGTAGTTCCTTTTGGGCCTAGTGTAAGATGCAGCCTGGGACACCATCCAGTCCAATTGATGCTGTGTTCTTGGCTTTGGAGAGGGCTGTCTTTACATGCATGTCCATGAAGTCTGGGGCTCTGCATCCTTCTGTGATGGACACAGGCCCTTTTGGGTGTGATGGGGGGAAGTTTGCACTGAACTTGTCCCCCAGGATGTGGGCAATGAAAGTTGGTTCAGTTTATTTCTTGCCATTTGTCAGTAGCTGACAGCATATTTGGAAGTTGACACCTACATGTCTGGTATAGCTACCACAGGCTTTGTGGTTGTTATTCTTACATTCCTTGGCAATTTGTCTTTAGAAACTGTCCTTGAATTATTTTATGAGCTATCATTGTTTCTTCTTAATAATGATCAGTGATGCCTTTCCTTTAGTGAAGTTGGCTCTATCAGGTGTTAGTTTCCTCCTTCTGTTGTCTAGCTTATTTATGGGCAACGACCACCAGATTGCTTTCTTATTTTTGGAGGAGTGCATCTTGGTTTTATTTGTGATGTCTCAATCCTTGCATCCCTGTAGATGCTCATAGGATGCACTTGTAAATGAGTTGGTAGATTGTATACCATTATCCTATAGCATGAGGGCTTTGGAACTTTCCATTTTGATCTCTTCACAGTGGTTTCATTGACTGGGTGGGGGGGCAGGATGTGGATGTCCAGTGTGATTACTTTATGATCTGATATTATCAGCGAGGGTTTTATCTCTGTTGTGGAACACTGGTACCCCATGTTGGTGATGATCATATCCAGTATGGTGTCACCTCTAGTGGACATGGTGACCAGCTGTTCCAGGGTGTTAAGAGTTTTTAAACTCTAGGAAACATTGGGCAAAGGACGTTGTACACGAGTAATTCTCCCACTCAATGTTTGGGTAGTTGTAATCACCTCATATAATGGTGTTTGATAGGACCTTTATATTTTCCACTGTTCTCAGGAATACTGAGTGAGGTTCCTGAGACAAGGTAGGTGATCTGTAGCAGGCTACAATTTGATGAGCAGCTTTGCCCAATGTTAGTTGCAGTTGCATGGTCTCCAAGGCCTCATGCTGTGCCACTAACCTGAAGGTGTGGGTATCCATAAGGTAAATGGGTACACCCCTTCCTTTTGTATTTCACTTGTGATTTTGGGTCCGAAGGTCAGAGGGATTGTGAGTGTTTTACGTGGAGCATGTCCAACAGCACTGCGTTTGACATAGCTTTGTATGTTAGGCAGTGAACACATCTGAGTAGGCGATATGCAAGGGAGTACAGATGGAGCATTTTGAGATGGTCTGTGTATGGCATGTATTTCAGGCTGCTAATGCTCTTTGTGAGGTATTGCTGCAGGCTTTCCAGTTGTTGTAGTTGTCTTGTGAGGTACATAGCAAAAGTGGCGTTGTACTCTATTATAGTTCTAGTGAGTGATGAGTAGTGGGGAACAATGTCCTCTTCTTTTCTGCATGAGACACATTTTGTGATGAGGTGTGCCACATAGCAGGGTTTCCTGACTACTGTGGGGATGTGATTATCACAGTTGTGTCCACTGTCCACCTGTGACCCAAGGTCTCTTTTCACACTTTCAGTGTTAAGGATACTACCGCCTATGTTGTAGTTCTTGGCTACAGAGTTTTTAACAAAGGGGATGACAAAGTACCTTTTGGCATTGAGCTAGAGCCCATGGCTTTGACAACAGCCATCTGTCTCAGTGAGGCCCTTTTGTAGGATGTCCACATCTTTAGTGTTTACAATTATGGCTCCTAGTTTGCAGTCCTCTGGAAACTTCAGTAGCCACAGACCTTCCATGTTAAAGTTTACTTCAGGGAAGTAGATACTAAACAGGACAAGACACAGGACTGGACCTTGTGGTACTGCACTCGTCACTGGTCCAAAGTCATACTTGGAGTCTGCTACTTTCACAGTTTGTGTTCTGTCAGTAGGCCAATTGGCAACCCATTTTGTGACATAGCAATTTATACCTAGTTTAGTGGGTTTATCTATATTTCCAGAGTGTGGGGTGGTGTTGTAAGCCGTGGAAGGATCAACATAGGTTGTGTGAACCACCTTACCCTTGTCTACGGTTCTGCTGACTGCTTCAATGTCAGCTATCATGTTTAGGAGACGTGATCTGCATTTTACAAACCCAACATGGTTGTGGTCAGGGTTTGGGGATTACCAGTGTAATTTTTTATATGTTGTATGAAGATACATTACATGGCCTTGAAGAGTGGGCTCGTCAGGCTAATGGGGCACTAGTTCCTGGGGTCCGTGGTGTCTCCACCCTTGTGTAGTGGGATAACAATCACTGTGCACCCTTCAGCAGGCACAAAGCATGAGGTGAGGCTATGACTGCACATAGTACGTCAGTGTGGTACCTGTTCGTTCTGTGGTTTGTGTGGAACACAGCCTGTGAAGTTATCTGGTCCCATGGCTGCTGTGATACTGGCTTTGGAGAGTGTTTTTTACCTGTGCAGCCATGATGACAGCAAGTTTGCAGTCTTCCATTATAGAGATGTGCTCTTTCATGGGTGAGAGGGGTGGTGAAGTTAACACTGATCCTATCTGCCAGGATATTGGCAATATCAGTTGGGTCTGTATATTTAGTGCCATTGAGCTGTAACTCAGAACAGATCTGAGTGTAGCCATGACATGGACCTGTCTGTTGGGCAGAGATCTCCTGAGTAGACAGTATGCAACAGAGTACAGATTGGGTTACATTCAGTCTTGTTGCATGGGGCATCTGTTTGAGGCCAGTAATCCTCTTGTTAGGGTACTTCAGTGGCCTTTCTGGCTGCTGAACGTGCCTAGTCAGATTCATCGGAAGTGTGTTGTGGTACTCTCTGATGGGTCTGATGACTGATGAGTAGTGGGAACCTCCTTTGACCTACATGCACAGACCTTGGCAGTTTGTGTGAACACATAGCATGATTTTCTGACAACTTTGTGAATGTGTTTCTGGAAGTAGAGATGTCTATCCACATTTGTTACCATAGATCCCTTATTATCACCTCAGTATTTGGCATAAGTGTGTGAGCATGCCCAGTATGACATTTCAGTATGTTGTTGCCTGACATTTGCTTCGTTTATTTAAGTGTGTGAGCATGCCCAGTATGACCTTTCAGTGTGATGCTGAATGAAATCCACTACATTTGTTGGAGTGTGTGAGCACGCCTGGTATAGACATTTATACTATATGTGTATGGAAAATCAAGTTGTATTTTTACAGCAGGCCTCACCTTTGTGTCATAGATCAACAGGGATCATGCTGTGCCTGCAGGACTTCCATGAGACACTTTGCATAGATTTATCAACATTTCTACATATGGGGGGACAGCTATTCATTGTACATTTCTACCCGGGGGCACACTTGATTGTTACTGTGGGTGTACATAGGATGAGGGGTTCACCTGACACTTATACACATTTGGTATGCCTGCACTGCTATGTACGGTACACCATTTCAGTCTGTACTGTTGCCCATCATACTGGCTTGAGGCATACTACTGTACTACACTTCTTAGTGTCCAATGCCATGTATATTAGATTGCAATTCATAGCCTACACAACCCACATCACACCGCCTGTACAGATGTTCTCTTTCTGCATAGGCCTGTGGGTGAGGTTACCCACATGCCTCTTTAGGGGCATGTTACAGCATTTCTTTGTGTTTACATTAGTGTACACTTGTCCTGCTGTGTCTGTGCTAGTGAAATGCTATCATGGCTTAGTGGTTCAGTACTTTGTCTATAGTGCACAGTATCCTGGGTTCAAGCGCTGTCATTGCTTTTTATTTTCATGCTGGGCAGACCAGACTGCTTAAGGGACAGTAAAGCTAATATGAGCATGTTTACCTGTCTTTGCTCAACTTTGCCCGACCTTGCCCAACATTGCTCAACATTGCCTGACATTGCGCTAGTTAGCATGGGCAATTTTGTTTACATATACTAAATATTGGTAAAAGCTGCTTAGTACTACTTTATATTGCTTAAAACATGGCAATCATGCCTCAGGTGGTACTGCAGGGCTGCTTATGTCGGATGCACATACTACACTCCCTATACATGTTTGGAAATAGGTAGTGTCAAGTTAGACATCCCTTTTATTTTATGTGTGAGTCAGAGAGAGGTATCATTTCCAGGGTTCCTACTGAGCCAGTGTATGTGCTATGCGTTGCCTCTTTGCCAAGGCAAAGGCATACTGGGCATGCCTCCTTCTGCCGACTGGGGCAGGCTCAGGTTGTTCCTCCTCCGAGTCACGCTGTGCCTGTGCAGGCCTTGGCAATGGTGGGGGGCTGTTTGGCCCTGCCCCATGCTGTTCCTGCTGCAGCAGTTTTCACAGGATCATATTGTGTAGCATGGCACATACCATGACAATTTGGGTACATGTAGTTGGTGAGTACTGCAAGGCTCCACCAGATGTGTCCAGGCACCAGAACCATGACTTGAGCATCCCAAACACACGCTTGATTACATTTCGTGTTTGTGCGTGTGCCTCATTATGGAGTTCTTGTTCAGGTGTGTGTGCATTTCTGATGGGTGTCATCAGCCATGGCTCCAGTGCGTATCCAGCATCCCCCACTAGGTGACCGTCAAGGAATGTCCCCATTGGCAAATGTCTTGTACAGCTGCATCAGACGCCAGATATGGGAATCGTGGTAGCTTCCAGGGCAGCCAGCACACACATTCAGTATTATGCCCTGGGCATCGCACACGACCTGGCAGTTGATGGAGTGGAAGTCCTTGTGGTTGATGTAGGCCCTACCCCGCTCACCGGCTGGTGCTTTGATGTGTATGTGCGTGCAGTCAATTGCACCCACTACATCAGGGTATTCCGCTATTTGCTGGAATAGACGCATATTGCTGGCCAATACCTCATGGGAATTGGGGAAATATACATGATCACCAACATGTGCTGACATGGCATTCAGGAACTGGTGCAGTACCCTGGAAGCTGATGCCTGTGAAATCCCCATCATATCACCGGTTGGTCTCTGGAAGGTACCTGTTGCTAGTATTCTTAGGCCAACACATACCTTGGTTTCCACTGGGATGGGTTCCCCTCTGTTGGTTCTGTGTGTGAGGCATGGCCTGCACAGCTCAACAATTTGCTGCAGGAGGTCTCTGTCCACTCTGTAGCGCTCCACTATCTCCAGCTCATGTAGCCCCTGGTAGGTTACCCTGGGTCTGTACACTCTTCTCAGTCTCCTCACTGTGGGTTGCTCAGCAGCATTTACAATGGCACCACCCTCAGCATCTTGCACATGTTGCCTTATAATAGCAATGGCAGCCCCTAACATTTTTTTGTCTCAGTTAAGCTTTTTAAGTTTTCACTTCTCTTTGTAGACTGCAGTGCTGCAGTGTTTCTGAGAGAAACATGGGGGAATGTTGTTTGCAGAGTTTTAAGTGCTGGGCTGGGCTGGGCTGGGCTAGTGTACTGCCTGTGTAATTGGCTGATTCTGATTGATTTCACCTTGCAGCTCTGCTAGTTCTCCTTGGTTAACTTCCTACTACTTCTTTTCCTTCCTTTTTCCTTTCTGTTTCCACAGGGGGCAGTGACGCGCAAACAAGTGCAAACGTGTGCACACAGGCTTACACAGGCTTAGGCAGGTGCACATGCATGCACACAGGCTTAGACAGCCTTACACAGGCTTACATGGGAGCACACACGCGCACACAGGCTTAGACGGGTTTACAGGCACGCACACGCGAGCACACAGTGTAAGCATCTTTGAAGAAACTTTGGTGATATCCATGGCGAACACCTTCAGTTTCTGAGTTTCAGTTAAGACAACTGTAAACACGCCTCTTCCAGTCCTGAGTCACTTACAGCAAACACATGCCACTCTGCTCCAATAAGCTTACAGTCTTTGATACATACCCCCTCATGATGTTACCTATTTTCTACTCTGTTACTCCCCTAATACTACTCTTACACTCTAGGGACATGGTTCACATGGCAGGGAAAATTGGGATTCACTATCCTTATCCTCATTTGCATAGGATTGCCTAGTAATGCTTGGTTACATCTCTCAGACTGAGCTTCCCCCCTTAGCAACCACTACTCAGTAGCCATGTTGTCTTCAGCCTGCCATTCACCTGCATGGCAGATGAATATTTTTATAAAATGCCTATTTTTGGCGCTTTTTTTTTTCTGGTTTTTAGAGTGCCGCACGTTTGTGCGGCGCTGTGCTATGCTTAAAAATCGGAGATCAGAGACAAAAAAAAATATTTTTTATTATTTTGCAATAGATAAAAATGCCAATTGCCTTATATTTGGCCATTGGCATGCTTCCTCAACTGGATGCATCCTTTATTTGGAGCTGTCATAGCTCCGTTTTGCTATTTGCAGAATGGTACTCCGTTACCGATGGAGTACATTTCTACAAATAACACTACTCTTACGCGGACAGGTTAGTGTTTCCTGGATCGCAAATTTACCTCATTTGCATAGCTTTCAGCAGCAAATGAGGTAATTTGCATAACATAACACTGTCCGTGCAAGGGTAGTTTTAGGAGCTCTCATGCACGCCCCTGCCAGCTGTTCCTGGATCGCTCGACAGACATATTAGCTGTCTGGAGTCTTACTCTATTCTTAGACTCCGTGCAAGCCTTCGTGAATCCGGCCCAAGATGTTTTTACTCTACCAGAGTATTTATATTTAATATTATGTACTCATGAATGCAGAAGTCAATAATATTATATCCCTCAGTGGCAGTATCCTAAGCAGATTTATTTGGGTCACTGAAGATATACCTCAGTATGTTTAGGAACAGAGCAACAATTCTAGTACGTGATCACAAGAACCATAAGATACCTAACTAAATAAACCATTATTTAAGCACACTTAAAAGTTCTCGCCACCCTTTATAAACACTTAATAGTGTTTACCTTTAAAATTAAGTAGGGCCATACATAATAACCCTAATGTAAATTTGTATGTACTCATCTAGTTTGCATAAGTGCATTATCTATTTCATTATACCTTCCAATGGTAAAGTCTTGGAAGGATGATTTCTATAGGACTAAGTCTGATTTTGCTCTTAAGTTAAAATTTAATAGTGTCATAACCTGTATTTATTACAGAGGGCATAACCATGGGTATAAAGCAGAATGAGTGTAGGTTTGTCAGTATAATAGATACATTATTACCATCCTTAAGTGGATTCTATGCTCTTTGTTAAAATTGTTTTATTAGCATAGGTGATTAATATTTGGGTAAATTTATATCAATCAGAATCGTTCATCCAGACAGACATTAGGAGTACTGAATTTTCATTGATTTGGACATCCTGAAAATTAGTTATGAAATTTTCATAATCTATAAGGTCATAGGTAGAAATATAATGTGTCCTTGTATATTATGTTCATTACCACTGATATTATTGATTGAGCAGTTCCTAGTCCCTGAGTTTTTTCTTGGATTCTGTTTAAATGTTCTTTTTTTAAAAAATAATGAGATAGTGTTACCTCTCTCTTTGGATTTGCAACAGTGAATGGAAATATACACTGAAATGTGTGGTTTGCATTTTGCATCTCTAATTTAAGTTTTAGTAAATATATAAATGCTACATTCTCCAAACAGGGCAAAGCTTCTAAATTACTGCTGTATTTAACTTAGTTGGCATGTTCCTATTTTTGGCCCTAAATAGACAAACACTATCAGGAATTCTTAATAACGTTTAGTGAGGTATGAGTCTATTTTGTGCATATTGGAGATGCCAATCAATAAGATGTTTTTTTTAGAGTTATCATAGTGGCTCCTTAAGGCCTTTTGAGTCCGCTTGTTTTAATCTAAAAAAAAAAAGAAGAGCAACTAAACAAAATAATTCAGGCAGGTAACTTAACTGTAAAAAATGCAAGTGCTTTTATCACTACTTATGCAGTTGACACTTCTGTAGGATATTTTGGCATTTACTTGCAACCTATATAGCTTATTCACACCATAGTAATTTAATGGTACTGCATCTGTAACTAGGTTTTTGAGCATTCCATAACTCTTTTTTCTGTTCATAGCTGTATTTCCATGCTATATCTTGCTCTAACAGCTTAATTGAAGGCATGGATATTTCAAACATATTAGGAACAAACTTTACAAGATACTATACAGTTTCTTAAAACCTCTGTGATACTTGCTTTTTACTAGATTTGGGATTTACCAAATGCTCTGATTTTGTTTTCTGTATCAAGTGTCAGTTCCCCTAACTTTAGAATATAACCCATATATTTCAGATCTGTTACACTTTGTATTTGTTCATATTTAACTTGAAATTATGGTCCCATTGTATGTTTAGCAGAGATATGAGTCTCTTGTCATGGTCTTCTTATGTCTGACCCTACCCAAATAGATTATCAATTATATTTAAAGTGCATGAAGAACATTCAATTACTTGTGCTAGAGGTCTTTGGAAAACCTCTGTGGCTGATTAACTACTAAATGGATGTGTAAAGAATCTGTTCCTTCCTAATGACATAATAAATATACACAATTTGGTGCCTTATTTATCTAATTTTATTAACAAGGATCCCTGGTTTGTATCTAATATGAAAAGAACTTAAAATTTGTTATTGCTGAGAGCACTTTGTCTGTCATAAATGATGAGCAATTCCCTGTTTTGATTACTTCACTCAATTCTTGTGAATCACACCAATTGAGAATCCAGTATAATTTCACAACAGTAACATATTATTCCTTCATTTTTTTGGTCTAATTGCATATTAATGACACACAAACTTTCCATTCACATAAGTTATGGTTCTGTTCTACTGCTGAGAGGTAATGGCACTTTCCATGAAGCAACTGTTACTGGCATAGCATCAGGATTTATTTGTATATAGATAAAAATGAACATGTGGATTTGACAAAAATGGATTTCAGAATGGTTATTCAGCAGAGCATCAGGCGCAAATAAAAAAGGTGTAATAGTACTGACTGCAAGAATGGCTCTGATCGTGTTGAGGAGGAGAATAAAGGATTTATAAGCATATGATAATCCTCAGGCAAACATCTTAAACTTACAAATAAATTAACACAATCATATAGGCAATCATGCACATGGCTGTGCACATTAAAGATATTTCTATGACTGCATGACTAATGCTGTGCACATACTACCTTTGGTTTTACACCAAATTTATATTACCATTCCTATCAGATCACTGTTCATTGCTTTTGAAACCCCAATGCTTCAAAGGTATATTAGACAAAATATTACACTCTGCACCATTATCTTGTTTGGAGTCAAGCTTTGGCTGTTTAAACTTTACAAGATGTTTGCACACTGATCAACAGCTCAACTTCAGCTCTCCCAGTGTGATAAAAGAAGCCAAAAGGCAGGGGCCAGGAACTCTATCACATGTAACAAATGTAGTTACTGGCTAGTAAGTACACATCCAGGCAGTGTACTTACTGGCTAGTAAGTACACTGCCTAGATGCCAGCAAAGAAGAAACAAACAGAGCCTGAAAGGAAATCATCTAGAAAGCTGATGAGAAAACTCTGACTGGAAAGAATCCTGCAGATGTTCAGCAAAAAGCAGACCAAGCTCCAACTTTGGTGTAAGACATGGATTCCAATAATTTAAATGAAAAAATAAGTCAAATGTGCTCAAAGCTGATTAAAATAAATGAAACACTGAAAGAGTATATCAGTTGATAACAAAAGGCTGGGAAAAGTTTAAACAGATATTTAGATGAGTTGATAAAACTGCAAAGATCAGAGTTCAGAATTAAAAAAAGGCTGGGTGAGTATAAGACTGTTCAAGAAGAGATGCTTCAAAAAACATAGAATTAGAGGACAGGGTACATAGGGAAAATTTGAGGTTTTCTGGTGTACCAGAGAAACTAGATGGAACAATGTGTATTAATTTTATGAAGGCACAGATAAGCAATTGGACTGGTATTCCACAGCACAGACTGTTAATTGAAAGGGCACACTGTGTGTATGCTCCAATTCTGGCCATAGGATAGCAGCAAAGACCTGTACTAGTAAAGATGCAAACCTACAAACAGAAATAGTTGATCCTGGTAAAACTGTGGCAAAAGGGCAAAGTATTAAAAGTTAGAGGCAGTAGAGTGTTTGTGGAAAATTATTATTCACTGTTAACCAGTCAGAAGAGAAACCAATTTATTCCAGCAATCAGGGAATCTTAAGAGACAGATGTAAGATTCAAGCTGCTGTATCCAGTTGTCTTCAGAGTATTTTTCCTGGAGGATCATAGGATCATAGAAGGTTACTAGGCTATTGACCCGGAGGTCATTTCAAGCTTAGCTATTTCATCCTAATGTAATACCATAGATACTCTACTCACTATCCAGGATTTTATTTAGTAATGACTGCCCATGTCCAGGAGGGTTGTGAAGACTATCTCTGGTAAGAATTTATGGTGCCCCATCCACTTGTCCAGGTTCCTTTTGAACAGCATCATAGAGGTGCTGTGCTTCAAATGAATTGGCAGCCTATTCCAAAGATGCAGCAGTTGCTGGGAGATAAATCTGTCCCTCCATCACTTCCTATTCAAGTCACAGGCCATATTTAGGTCCCTGGAATGGGTAGCTGTAGTCCCATTTGAGTTATGGATGTACAGCAAATTCATTAGTTTTTGGGTCGGAGATTACTCTGTAAGCCAGGCATAAGTCTCCCCTAAGATGTCTGTACAATACTGAGTATAGTGACAGAGACTGTACTCAGTCTGTGTATGGCATGTGCTGGAGTCCCTTGATCTTCTTAGTTAGAAATCTCTGAAGCCTCTCCAATTGATGCAGGTGCTTTGTAGGGTATATGCTGAAAGGGGCATTATAATCAATTATGGACCTGAATAGTGATGAGTATAGAGGGGTTATAACCTCCTTTGCTCTATAGGTGATGCCTTTGCTAATCAAGTATGCTACTTAGAAAGCCTTCCTTACTAAAATAGACACATGGTGGTCAAAGTTAAGGTCACAGTCTACTTGTGATCTCAGATCTCTTATCACTTCTTAGGTACATAGGGTATTGTTGTTAATTTGATAGTGTGAAGGGACATTGTTTTTACCAAAGGGAATGATGATGCATTTCTTTATATTCAGTTTGAGACTGTGACTAAGACACCAGTCATTGGTCTGTGTAAGACCCTCATTAAGTTTACTGACACCATTTGGGGATTCAATAAGTGCACCCAGTTTGCAGTCATCTGCAGGCTTGGTCAGTCACAGCCCCTAAGTTTTGGCTTGAACTTCTGAGAAGTATATACCAAACAGTAGGGGGGGCCAGCACTGACACTTGTGGCACTCTGCTGGTTAATGTGGAGTCACCCACTTTGATAGTGTGTGAGCAGTTTGTAAGCCATTTGGCAACCCATCTTACAACAAAGGGGTTTACATTCAGTTTGCTAATTTTATTGGTAATACCTGAGTGTGGTATACTGTCAAAAGGTATGCTGTGTGCAAAGATTTGCCCAAGTCAATGACCCTGGTCACATTTTCAAAGAAATCCACCAGGTTTAACAGGCAGGATTTGCCCTTGACAAAGCTGAATTGGGTCTTCAGAATCAAACCCTGTACTTTGTGTCTATCAGGTGAAGACCTTAACCATTATGCCAATCCTACTAAAAGCAGTTTTCTTGCTTGTATAGTGAGCTATTAGAATTATTTACTAGGTTCATAGGCAGGTACTAGGTTAGCTCTATTGTGGGCTGTTTTAAACCTATCCACCTCTCTTCCAAATATGAGGCTCAAATGCTGAACCTTGTGTCTGTAAAGTAAAACCTTAGTCATTATACCAACCCGAAAGACCCAAAGACATTTTTTGATGTAGAACAGTCTAAAGAGGAAATAGAAAAGTTTACCCAGCAAAAAGTGAACCATCAAGCAGAAGAGGACTCCACTTCACATTCTTCTGGTAATAAAGCTCACAGAGACACTTTTTCATTAAAACCTTTTCCATTTCTCCAAAGGAAAATGACTGAGAGACAGTGAAAAACACAGGGGCTGACTAGAGGAATCGGGAGTACCTTGGAATTGAACCAGAGTCTGGATTTGGGAGATGGAGATGAACAGGAAGAAGACCAGCAACACAGAAATTAATGAATAAACATGAGACTGCAAAGTATCAATCACATTTGTGAAATACATCTGTATAATAAAAAGTGGAAAGAGTGGACTTTTGTTGAATTTATTAAACTTGTGGGGAACTATAAGGTATTTGTCTCACTTCCTGTCATTAATGTTTGATAGGACACTGATAGGAGGGGAAGAGGAATGACAAAGGTAACTGTAAGTAAAACAATTTCTCCTCAACACTATTTCTATGAAACTTTTTATTATATAAATTGCATCTTTTATCGTACAGCATTTTAGTTGTTCTTAAACATGCTAAAGATACTAAAGGAAACAGATACCTTTCTTTTTTCCTTCCTTTTTGATATTAAGAAATTTAAGCATTACAATGCAAAAAGAGAAAAAAAGGCTAGATAAAAGCATCTTTTAATTAATAGGCTGTAATCTTGGGTTGTTGATGTGGGGGGTGGGGTACAAAAGTACACAGAGCATAGTATATGTAGAGCTCATATGTTCTATCTCATGTTTGCATAGATGAATGTCTAGTTTAAGACCCTTGGCTTAATATAATAACAAGTTTTAAGTGGAAACAAGTAGATAAGACAACAGTGAATATAATGAAAAGCTTTCCTTTAGCAGTAAATGTCTCATTTTGTCTTTAGACGTCTGCAGCTGAGGACTGCATTTTTTCCTCTTACATCTCATTGGAGACAAGCTGATTATAGGGCAGTAAAAAGTCAGAATACTGGTTTATTCATGACTAATAGCTAATGTTTTCTAAAAGTATGCAAGTTGTTTTTCACATCTGGATGGGGAGTAAAGATAAAAAAGAACAAGACATCAATTAGTATAAATAGAAGTACAGACAATAACATGAGTCTTAGCATGGATAACTTCGACTCTAGGTTAAGGCCTGTGTTTGTAGCTGTCTGTTTGTGATAACTGTTCATATTAGGTAGACTGAATTTCATTATTTGAAGATATACATAGATTTGTGTGTTTGTGTTAAGTTAACAGGTTATGGTGGTTTTGTGGGGTGTGTTTATTTTTTTGTTTGAGGGTTTTCATTAAAACAAAAAGTCTTGTAAAATGTGACATATGTTATAATGCTGGTGATAAGAAAAAACTCTATTAAGAATTGATTTTCCAAACAGTAGTGGGTCCATATATCACAAAAGCTAGAAGTAGACTTTTAAAAAGCAGTCATACATAATTGGTAGAAATAACAATTTTTTTGTCATAATGGTGACACTTTCTATATCATCTTGGAATGTGAATGGTCTCACAGTTATAGACAAAAAGGAAATAACATTTGATTGTATTAAAAATGCACAGTGCAAAACTACAAGAGACAAATTTGGAAATAACTCAGCATGTGAATTTGATAAAGAAAGAATTTCAGGATGGATATTCAGCAGGATGTCAGGGACAAAGGAAAAAATGGAGTACTTATAATAATTGCTATAGGAGCTCCAATAGTGACAAAGGAGGAAAAAAGAAAATAATGGCAGATTTATGGTAGTAAGGGGCTACCGGCAAGGAATGAGGATTACTCTGGCATGTTTTTATATTACACCTAAAACTGCTATTATGGAGCTTCAAAAAAATGAGAGAAACAATCAATTTCAGCAAGGAATATTATTTATAGGTGGAGACTGAAATTTGATTTTCAACAATGCAGATATATCCTGGGGGACTAGAAAGGAAAATATAACTACAAAGGCAAATTTCTGAAGAAATTTATGAAAATATTTCATATGGAAGATGTGGATTCAGCTGACATCTGAATTCAGTACTATGAACTAGCAGAGAATTTACATATTATTCCCCAAGGTGCAATAACTGGGCTAGACTAGACAGAAACTATATCTCACAGGAAGACATGCATTTAATTGATAACTTTAACACATCTAAAAACTATTTCAGATCATGCTGCAATAATTACTAACATAAAAATGCAGAGTAATGAAGTAAAGATGGGACGCCAGTGCTTTCCCACTAACCTGTTCAATAGAGAGGAATTTAGGGAGTGGGAAGCAGAAATTATTCATGAAGCTATTATGGAAGGTAGACAGTATTCCGGAAGTCATAGCTAGTAAGTGGGATAAAATAAAAAAGGAGTTTAAACATGGGGTAGAAATAAAAAAGAGACATGGTTAAGAAGTAATAATTATTTAGAGGGGCAGACAAAGGTGAAAGTATTACAGAATAAGGGGAATCTCACAGAACAAGAAGAGGCACAGTTGCACAGTGCTAAAGAGAAAATAAGGGTGTACCTGGATAATATGCATGAGTTTAGAACGACTGTTGTTAAGCAGCTGTTTTTGATAACTCAAGAACACAAAAACTTTTGGCACAATGACTTAGGCAACAGAAAGTAGAAATGGTTATTGACAAACATGGGGAGACTATAACAACAAAAATAACCAAAGATCCTGTAGAGGTATTAGAGATATTTTGGAAATGTTATGAAAGTTTTTATAAAGCAGAGAAGTAGGGAAATCAAGAAAAAGTACAAATGGAAATATTTATGGAAGACTTAAATATTCCAAGGTTAGAGGTAGATGAAACTCAACAATTAACAATTAAGATAGAAGGAGTTGAGATAAAACTGGTGATGTATAACCAATCAACAGGAAAGTCTCCAGAAATGGATGTTATTCCAGTGGAAGATTGGAAGCTAGGAGGGAATAAAGTGATAAAGATCTGGAAGGTGCGTTTTGTTTAACTGTATTTTAAAAGGAGGGGGAAGCACAAAATATCTGGAAGAATGCTATGGTGGCTGTAATAGCTAAAGGCTATAAAGACCCACCAGATCTAGCTTTAACATGGGCCCATTTCAATTTTAAACCATGATTATAAAATGTTTCTGTCTATAGTGGCTAAAAGAATGGCAGAGATCTTGCCAAAATTAATACATATGGATCAATGTGGTTTTGTGGAAGGGAGACAAACATTTGGCAACATTAATAAAACAGTGCTGATCCAAAGGGAAGCAGAATGCAAGAAAATACCACTGTTGTTGGTGGGTCTTGATGCAGAGAAAGCTTTTGACAGAGTAAGCTGGGATTTTATGAGTAGCGCAATTGAAGCATTTGTATTTCCTGATATAACAAAAAAGGTTAATTAGGAGGCTATATGAAGGACTGGAGGCAAAAATCAAAATGGGAGGGCTCCTCTCTGATAAGTTGTGTCTGAACAGTGTAACCAGGCAGGGTGTCCTCTTTCCACTTTACTGTGTGCATTATATTTAGAATCATTAGCAAAGAAAGTAAGTGACTCAGAAGTTCAAGGATACAACTGGTATGGCATTCAGTAAAAGTTAACTTTATTTGCAGATGATATTATTTTGTACCCGATAAAACCTGAAAAGGACAACTCAGTGGAATATTTTGAGACATTTACATTTGGCTATAGTTGTAAACTATGTGTCCCACACATGAAATGGTTCAGTAATACACATATTTATGAGGACATGATAAAGTGAAGTATTTAGGAGTATGGTTTAAAAAAACACTGTTATAGCAAATAAGTATATGTAGGAAGAGACTAAAAAGATAATGCAAAAACTGAGAAACTGGAAGCTCTTGCCTGTGGATATAGATAGCAAGATAAAAGCAGTAAAAATAGTTATCCCTTTTATTTTATACACAGGTCAGGCATATGTTTATCAACCAGAGGAGAAGTTGTGGATAGTAATTAATAAAGAGTTGAAGGATTGTATCTGGGAAAGGAAGAGGGCAAAACTCAAGTGTGTTAAGTGGTCCTTCCAATACAACAAGGAGGTTTAGGATTATCTGATTTAAAGGTACACTTTAGAGCTTTTAACTGCATATTAAAACTTCAAAAGAGACCATAGTTCTGTCTCTTGTGAGTCAGGCAGAAATTAGAACTGATCAATTAAGGACTCGTACATAAGATAGAAGAGGTCACTTAAGGTTAATCATTTGTGAACTGAGGGAGTAGAGCTAGGAATGAAACCTTCTATTTAAGGGGTAAAATAAAACATTTCAGAGCTTTACTAGAAAGGTTCACCCAGACTCTGCTACACTTTGATGTGAAGGAAAGGTTAGTTTGCTTTTTATTTGTTGTATTTTGTATTACTTTATTGCCTTTTTATATTTTGAATACTGTGATTTGTTTTCTTTACCTTGTGTTTTACTTGTATTCTGCTTTTAACTGCATATTAAAACTTCAAAGGAGACCACAGCTCTGTCTCTTGTGAGTCGGCAGAAATTTTTCCTCACCCCCTACCCGCTTACTGTTGTGTTCTTAAATACCACTGTCTTTCTAGTTGCCTGCCTCTTATGTTAATTTGACCATATATCTCATTTCCTCTCTGCTTTTACTGGCTTGTGTGAGTAAGCACAAAATTATCATTTTGTGAAATCACTCCCCATCAACTATTTAAATTTATTGGCCATCATGCTGTATTCCATAGTACCAGAATACAAAAGTGACCACCCCCTTTCAATCTTATCTTGCTGTTTTAAAAATAGTGACTCTCCACTAAAACGTAACTTTTTAGACAGGCAAAACTTAAGTTACCTACTTTCACATCTAACTTATCTAGTGCACACTGCAGTGTTTAGGATAATCCATTTTTTTCATCTTACCTTTAAGCATCCCTGTGACTAGCACTTGCTGTAATACCTGCCAGAAAACACTAGGAAACCTTAAACTGATACAAACACTCAACTCTCCTTGATCATAAGGAGAAATTAATCATAGGCACTAGACAGCCTATAATTGCAAAGTGCCTTGCAAAGGCAAGGGTAAACCGCTCCTGTACTTTACAAAAAAAGCACCAAACCAGGCATGTCCAAGGGTCAGCTTCCACTGATTTCTCCTGTCCACCTAGTGAATCTGGGTATACTGGGGCAATGCAGCAATTGCCTCATGTACACAGACAACCCTCTCCTCCTATCACCCAACACTACAACCTGTGAGAGATGCACTTACATAGCCAAACTGGAAGCAAAGCTCTCTCCACCCAAGATTGTGCTAGACAGTCAAGAGGAGAAGGTTAACACCCACACTACACCTCAAGCAACACATAGCCCTTCCAAACCCACACCACCAACACCCATACATAGCAAAATTAAATCCACATATTTGGAGGCCATTAACTGTAACCTGCCCAAGCAACAGGACCTTCAAAGCTGAAATGCAAACAAACACCAATCACAACCAAAGTGTCACATAGCTCACAACACCAGTGTGCCACCCAGCAACAGCCCCTACGGCAAGACAACGTATCTAACACTTTAGTCATAGGTGACTCTATAGTCAGGCACACTGATGTCTCACTCACCAGGCGGAACAAGGAGAAAATTACAGTCAGTTGCATGTCGGGTGCCAGGATCCGCCACATAACTCATGCACTCAAGTCACTCCACAACAAGTACAAATATGACTCTGTCATTGTCCATGTTGGAGTGAATGATTTGAGACATACCTCCCTGGACTACATGAAAAGAGACATGGAAGAGCTCTCAGATCATGTGGCCCAGGCAGGTATAACCCTAGCCCTGAGTAGCATCCTGCCTTCGCCCAGAATACTACCACAATATAAGGACAAAATGATTTACTTCAACAATTGGCTAAACTTCTGGTGTCATTCAAAGGGGATCCAGTATCTGTCTGCCTGGGATGACATGATCGACAGACCACAATGCTTTGCCAGAGATGGTCTGCACCTGTCGCCCCTGGGATTCAGGTTACTGGCTAAGGCTCTTGCCACCCCTACAGTGCCTTTTTTAGGCAAAGTTCAGTGGACAAAACCACCACCATAACAGGTACAAGCATGCAAATTCTGAAGGTAATGCTACTCAATGCTAGAAGTCTAAACCTCAAAATGCACTCACTCGAGGCACTCCTAAAAATGGAGAACATCAATATCTGTGCAGTAACTGAGACCTGATTCAAGGCTCCAGACAGCACCCCTGCAATACCAAGCTACAACTCTTACCACACTTTTCGGCCACCAAACCAGGACCGAAACACTAAATGTTGAGAAGTGTCTATATTCACCAAGGATATTCCTAATGGTTAGTTGGGAGGGGTGGCTTAATGGTTAAGGTGTTTGCCTTACAAACATGAGCTGCAGGGTTTGAGTCTCACAAGGGATAATTGGCTAGGCTTAAAATGGCTCACAAGAGCAGTCAGCCTAGTACTAATCTATGAACCTATGAACCAGGCTAGTTGCCCAACACAATGCATCTGAAATTCTCCAGGTGCAACTAACACTAGGTAAGACTGCAATCCAAATTGTAGCTTGCTACAGATCCCCCACCATGCCCCATGATTCTCAGTACACCTTTCTAAACATACCATTAACTAGGAAAACTACTCGTGTACCAGCACCTTTGCCCAACGGTTCTTGGAAATCATAAATTCCAATGATCAACTAAGCCATAGTCCCCCCAGGGGCTCCAGTATCCTTGACCTGGTCATTACCAACATGGGAAATCGATGCTCCACACCTATGGTCACCCCCTTGTTGGTCAGGGGTGACCATAAGCTAATCACCCTTAACATACACATCCCACCCCCACACTCCAGTATGGAAACCTCCATAAAAAACTTCTCTAAAGCCAACTTCATGCTACTCAAGTCAGAAGTGACAAACTTCATGACACCCATGCAGACGAGAACTGAAAGTTCGACTGCTGAATCTTACACTAAGGCAGTGTACACTCATGCATGAATCGTGCCATCTGAAATAGAGCCAAGATGCTCTCCTCCAAAAAACGGAAGTCAATCTGGTGGTCCCCTGCCATAAACAAACTTTACAACAAAAGGAAGAAACTGTTGCAGAAAAG
This sequence comes from Protopterus annectens, assembly GCF_019279795.1. Taxonomy (NCBI): domain Eukaryota; kingdom Metazoa; phylum Chordata; order Ceratodontiformes; family Protopteridae; genus Protopterus; species Protopterus annectens. The sequence goes on along the minus strand of NC_056738.1, from coordinate 92,089,679 downwards.
AGGAAAATTCCAGGATGTAAAAAACTCCCTTACCAGCCTCAGTAAGAAGTTGAGATCCCTCATAAAATCCTCCAAATCTAGTTACGAAAATAAAATTGCCAAAGATTCCAAAGACAACCACAAGGCATTCTATAACTATGTCAAGAATCTAAATGGCAATGCTCAGATCTGCTCTGAGCTACAACAGAATGGCATTAAATATACTGATCCCAAGGATATTGCCAATATCCTGGCAGATCAATTCAGTGCCAAATTCACCCCCCTCTCACCCCCTAAATGGCCCATCTCAATACTGTAAGATTGCCAAATTCCGGTAATAACAGCCACACAGGTAAAAAACGCACTCCCCAAAGCTAAGAATACAGCATCCATGGGACCAGTTGACATCCCGGGCTGTGTTCTACATGAACTACAAAATGAACTGGCACCTCACCTAAGTGTCATGTTTAATCATAGCCTCACGTCAGGCTTTGTTCCCACTGAGTGGCGCACAGCTACAGTTATCCCACTCCACAAGGGGGATCCATCTTGGATCCCGGGAACTACTGCCCCATCAGTCTGATGAGCCTGATCTGCAAGGCCATGGAACGTATTATCATGGAACTTATAAACAAAGACATTGGCAACCTTCAAACACTGGACCCCACCCAGTTTGGGATTGTGAAGGGCCGATCTTGCCTCCTGAACCTGATTGACTTCTTCGAATTAGTCTCCACAGCCGTGGACAAGGGTAAGGCGGTCCACACAGCCTATCTGGACCTTGCAAAGGCCTTTGACACCATCCCCCACTCTGGAATCATAGATAGACTTATTAAGCTGGGCATTAATCCCTATGTCACTCGATGGGTTTCCAACTGGCTTACTGACAGAACCCACACTGTAAATGTAGCCAACTCCAAATCTAGCTCCAGAAAAGTGACAAGTGGAGTACCTCAGGGTTCAGTCCTGGGACCACTCTTGTTTGGCATCTACTTCTTTGAAGTACAGGCCAACACTAAGGGACTCTGGCTAACAAAGTTCGCAGATGACTGCAAACTGGGAGCCATTATTGATTCCCCAAATGATGTGGATACTCTACAAAAGGGCCTTATAGAAACAGATGCTTGGTGCCAGAGCCATGGGCTCAAGCTCAATGCCAAGAAATGTATAATTATCCCCTTTGGGAAAAAAACATGTATCCGTGAATTACCACATAGGTGGCAGTACATTAAACACCAAAATTGTGATAAGAGACTTAGGGACACAGGTGGACAGTGGTCTCACCTTCGATAACCACATCGCCACAACAGTCAGGAAATCCTTCTATGTGGCACACCTCATCACTAAGGGCTTTTCATCCAGAAAAAAGGAGGACATTGTCCCACGGTACTCATCCCTCATTAGACCCATTATAGAATCCAACACCCATTTGGTATGTACCTCTCAAGACATCTGCAACAACTGGAAAGGCCGCAGAAATACCTCACTAAAAGAATCACAGGTCTAAAGCAGATGCCCTTCGCTGACCGCCTTAAAAACGTCCAGCTATACTTTGTGGCATATCGTCTACTCAGAGGTGATCTCTGCTTAACATACAAGGCCATGTCAAACCCAGAGCTGTTGGACATGCTACACTTAAAGAAATCCCAATCTCTCAGAGTCATACGCTCCAGGGAGCTAAACCTTGTCATCACAATAAACAAAACATGGAGGAATAGGTTCCTGACCCAGAGACTCCCCAGACTCTGGAATAGACTGCCCATACATGTCAAGCAGAGTGCCTTTTTGGCCCTCTTCAAAACAAACCTTGACAATTGGATGGGAGAAAGGAAATTCATCCTGGGGATCACATCAGTCACCCTGCTAGACAGGGGTCCAGGGAAGTAAATAGTGTGGGAAGAAATAGCCAGGGAATTGTTATGGCTAGGCTTGTATAGGCCCTAGGGCCGATAGTCTAGTACCAACCTATGAACCTATAAACCTATGAAAACAGTTAAGGGTCTTATACATAACGTAAGGAGAAAGCTACAATTCAAAGTGTTAAGGGATGATGATGAGGTGGGGGACTCAATGAAATAAGGAAAGAGTAGAATTTTGGATGCTGATACTTAAGGAGAATTAGCAACTGTCATACAGAGTATTATATTCATAAAGTAACAGAAAGCATACTAAGAACTAAGCCAATACAGGAATGGAGAAATTATAGTCTTCTAATAGGGAAGACTGAAATTAGGGGTACAGAGAATAGGCAAGAGAGGGCTGAAATTTACTGGATGAAGCTGACAAAAGAGGCAAGGTATTGGGAACAAATAATTAGAGAGGTAAAGGTAATGGAATGGGAAGAGCCAAGAAGACATTTGGACTGTATTTCCTGTCAGGGATTGATATCAGAGTATAGGCAAAGAGAAAGGCATAGGGGAATCCAAAGTGAAAAACCTGCACTGGTTGAGTTTTTTTAGTTGACTCTAGAACAGAAGCTGCTATTAAAAAGGATCATTAGTAGGACATATAAAATATCGTACCATAACTATAGGAATCCATCAGAGGAGGCCAGAAAAAGACTGGGAGAAGAGATTAGATAAGCAATTTACAAAGAAGCAGTGGAAGGATATACTGTATGTTTGGCTCCCAAATATGCAAGAAAGTACTGAAGGTTTGGAATTTTTGCCTGGAAATGTTTGCACAGGTACTTTTATGCCCCAAGCAGACTCCACAGAATTTTTCCTCCAGTATATGGCAAATGTTGGCATTATAATGGGGAAGAAAGGGTTCCTGGGCGCTTATGTTTTTAGAGTGTAATGAGTTGGCAAGACTTTAAAAATTCCCTACAGAGGAATCTGTCAGGAATACTGGGTGAGCAAATGGGTGTACTAATCATTTTTTTTAGCTGAAATACAGGATCTGAATTGGCTAGACATAGTAAGGTTTTGTCAAGTTTAATTCTTATGACTGCCAAAAAAAGCAACCACTAGAAAATGGAACTAACCATACTGGAGTAGGGAATATTTTAACAGAGATAAAAGAAGAGGAAGTGGGATCTTCAGGAAAGGGTAGGAGTAAATTACACAGATAAAATGAATTTGTGGGAATAATACAATCAGAAAAATGTTTTGGAGAAGAAATGAGATTTAAGAGAAGGCAGGAATTGAACAATGTGTGTAATGTTGGGTTGATTTTATTAACAGAACAATATATGTGAGGTATAATGTTTGTATAAGTAAATTTGTTAATAATGTTTGATTATTATTATATACATGTAAGTTTACCCATGTCAGAAGTGATAATTCATTAAAAGTGTTTTAAAAAAGATTCAGCTGTTTAAATTACATTTCTGGCTAAGAAAATGACATGCAGCATTGTCTCAATGCCTCTGATGCTTTTTCAAACTTTGCTATACCATTTCAGTAGTGTCAGCAAACTACTTTTTCATGTTTATGTTCAAAAACATGCCAGTTGAGTACATTCACCCTTACTTTTAGCATGTTTGCAAAATGGTTCTAATTAGCAAAGATTCTACAAAACTGATCAAAGCAGAACAATCCTTCATCTCATGCTTACAGCAGTATCTAGTACATAAAGTTGACATTCAGAAGCAGTCTTTTCTTTACACCTCATTCTTTTCTTTCTTTCTTGTTTCCATTAGCAATGCAGCGCATTCTAACACTATTTTTCATTTCTGCCTTTTTATTTGATTTTCATTTTATATTTTACCAGTTGTCTCAGTTAATTATTTTAACTGTATAGTAGTGGTTTTACTAGCTTTGCAAATAACCATACCTTCTGTTAAGTCCAGGTCTGTTTCTATTAATAGATTGCTCCTAGTTACATCCTTCACAAACTACTCTGAATCATGCAGCTCAACACATTTGTAGGCTTTGGTTCTGTTCTTCAGTTCAGTAATATAGGCATGTAGCTATGATGCCACGCTTCATAAAAACTTGTTCATATAAGGTACTGTTCACAAACAGCTCACTCTTTTGCAGCTGTTAGAACTCATCTCCACTGTACTAAACACACTTTTTCATCAATTGATTCCTCATTTTAACACTCTCTCCCAATACATCTAATAGAAATTATAGACTAATTCACATTCAGAGGGAAATTAAAAGTACCAGCATATACAAACCCAGTATAACTGCTTCTCCAATGGCTATGTCACCTAACCTCTATGCTGTTCCTTCTTCCTCTATCTGACCTTGCTTTACTCCTGTTCTCTGCCTTCCTGTCAACTTGTGAATTATAGTGTGCATAATACAAATACTGTTTATTTTGATTCTATCTTTATTCTTGTGACTTTTGAATTTATTTTGCACTTATGCAAATATCGTTCATTTTTACTGAATCTTGGTTAAATGTATGCTACAATATTTGCCTTCTGTTATATTAACTTTAAACTTGTTTTGTTTTAATCTCTGTACTTATCCTAAAATATTCTACATTTTTTGCATCAACCATGACCTATTTTACCTCAGGCTGTGCTGAAATTGATCAGTCGCACTTTTCTGGTAAACAAAACAAATACGTAAATAATCTGTAGGACCTAGTACCTCTGAAAGGAACAAAGGAAGAATAAATAGCATACTTTTTTCTAGGCTGACAGTCACAGTGATGCAGAAATGATGTAGTCACAGCCAACCCAAACTGTTTACAATGTGTGCGTGACAAGCCCGAAGGCTCTTTAACAATGCATGGTGCCAGGCCAGTGTGCATGATGGCATCAGTAAATACATGCATGGAAGATTGTGTTAGATCAGCATGCATCCAGAGAAAAGTACAAGAAGCTGTTGTAAGCATTGACTGTGCATGAGTGTCTAAATAATTCAATGCAAAACCTCATGCACAAATGTTAAAGCTAAGGTGCTGATCTGATGTGGTACTTCTAGTCAACAGCTAAGCAGAGAAATACCTTATGGAAGGAAGTAAGTCTAGGATTCCAAAGGTGGAAATTGACAAAAGTCTGCAAAGGGTGCTACTTAGCAAAGATGATATGTAGAATACAATGGAGAAGGGGTTATGACACATTCACACCGATAATCTAACATACTTGAACTTAAAAAATGTGAAACTCAGACAGGATAGATAGGATACAGTAAAATAACAGGATGTACCGACCTACACCAATCCTGACATTATCTGAGTTTTATTGGTTTACCTGTATTACAATGTAATTGCAATGAAAAAAAAACTATATATTATGGTCTCCAGAGCTATTCTACCAAACACTGTATTAACAATTTAGGTATAGCAGGTATCACAGAAGTTTCAGGGAAACACATATCAAGGGAAGGTTACACACCTGCAGAATGGAAGCAGAAAACAAAAGATGGGCCTTAAAAGATTGAATCAAATACTCTCTTCAGTGGTATTCTACCAGGCACTGCATTAACAAGTTCAGCCATAGAAGCTGTCACACAAAAGGAGTTAGCAAACAAAAGACAACACTCAAGGAATTTGAACCTGTAACTCTCTAAAGTGATAGTCTACTGAACACTGCACTAATAAGATGACCAATCAAATCAGTAACACAAAAAGTGTCAGAGAAACACATACCAGGGTAATGTTATATATTTGCAGAATAGAAGCAGAAAGCAGACATACCTTAAGGGGATGGAATCCATTATTCCCTTCAAAGATATTCTACCAAACACTGTCTTAACAAACTGAGCCATAGCAAATGTCAGAGTAACACATATCAGGAAAATGATACCTGGCACAGCTGATCACAAAGGGTATTTCCCCTCAATCCAAAGAAATCCTGACCCTCTGTATTATGTACTGATCAGGCCCATCATAGAATACAATCCTACGTTTGGGATGTATTTAATTAAACTTATCAAGCAGTTTGAAAGACCTCAAATGTACCTGACAAAAAAGATCATGGGACTAAAGGACATGCTCTATCAAGAGAGACTAAAGGCCTTGTTTCTGTAATTGGTGTCCTGCAGACTCATTAAGGGCAATCTGCACCTTGCTTTCTAGGTTGGTAGGGATCCAGCAGTCCAAGACCTCTTATTTCTCCACAAATCAAATAGTCCCTTGAACACTATAACCAGAGATTTGAACCAGATTCGGCAAATAAATCACGGTAGAGAGACAGAGGTATTACACAGAGACTACCCCTTGTCTAAAATAAACTTCCTCTCCAGATCAAGCAATGTGACACACTATTATCCTTTAAGAAGGAATTAGACAGTTGAATAGATATTCATAAATTCATCTCAGGTATGACTGGCCTATCACTCTTTGAAAAAAGTAGGTAAGGTCTAAGGGTGAGTAATCACAAGGCATAAATGGCCACATAGTCTTGTTGCCTTGTACATTGTATGAGTCTGTGATTCAATAATTAAGTCATCACTTTACTACAAAGTGCTGTGTTTATTAATTTGTGTATTCTGTTTTAATGCATTTTTATGAGAAGAATTTATAGTTTGTGAATGTATTGTCTATTAAGGTTGTATTACCACATTATACCTTAATGCTTTTAGTCAATGCTGTGGAACAGCAGCATTTGGAATTCAAAATACATACATATAACAAATATAAATATAAATGTGGACATAAATATATTTTTTGTTTTCTCATTTGTATATTTGCTGTACAGAAGCATGAAAGACTTATTTTGGAATGTTGGCCATATTGGTTGTTGGATTTGGATAAGTAAAGTACCATGCCCCAAGCATAAAGGCCACTGCATAAACTACTTATTTCTTATACTGCATTACAGTGAAAAAAGGAGACAGTTCCTATCAGAAGCTTGAGTTTTCAGAAACTCAAAATTGATATGGTCAAGATCATATGATCGATTTTCTGAATGGAGATTGTGGTACAGTGAGTATCAGGGAATTTACCCTTTTCCCCACTGAAGTGTGATCTTGGAGTTGGTATATAGCATGCAGAGGGTATGGGGGAAGCAGGGGTGCTTCCCCCCTGCAAAAACATAGAACAAAGGTAGATTTTTGTTGTTTTCCAAAGTTCGAGTTTTCAGAAACTCGATCATATCATCTCGACAATATGAATTTCAAGTTTCTGAAAACTCAAGCTTCTGATAGAGACCCACACACATACACACACACACACACACACACACACACACACACACACACACACACACACACACACACACACACACACACACACACACATACACAAACACATGCACCCCGATTGATAGATAAATGAAGTAAGGAAACCTCAAAATAGAAAAAAACACACACACACAAACACACACACATCCTTGTGTGATCAAAACAGAAAATCTTACCACACACACCATTAAACACATGAGTATCACCCATCCACACAATCCATTCAACAACTTAAAACTTAAATTACAAAATGTTTTTTTTTTGTTTTTTTTTTATTTTAGGACACCTCCCGCACTCCTTGAACTTAGATATACCAACTCCATGTTTGCACAAACACCAGTAAACAAGAAATACTCTGGAAAGCAAAAACAGTAGTGAAACTCAAAGCACAGTAGAAAAAAAATGTAGGTTCATAGGTAAGTAGTAGGCAATCCGTCAGCAGACAATTACAAGCCTAGCCCCCAAAAAAGTTCAAACATTCCCTCCAGCCTCAAGGGGGCAAGACAAGATAGATCAGGGGAGAATATAAGGCTGCTCATCCTATTACCTAGATTTACCATGAAGGTGGCAATGATACTACTTTGTTTGACATACTGAAAGTTTATTCCAGAAGTAAGGGATACATTGGGAAATGAATCAATCATGCCAATGTGTTTTATTTATCTACTTATGGTTTAGTTCCTTTAACCAGGCATTTAAAGTACCACTTGGTCTGTAAAGGAATATGAGGTCAAAGAGGGCTGGATCTTTCATGGCTCAAAAGGCTAGACACAGAGCTTCATGGAGGACTCTGTAAGAGACTGAGTAAAGAGAGAGAGGTATCAGTCTGTCCCAATAACTAAGAATGTTGAGGTCACTGATTTAATACCGATGAATGTGTGAAATTCAGTGATATGCTTAGACAAATATATGCCAAAATAATAGGTGTGATGAGCTGCAAGTAAAGTAGAATTAAGACTTCTTTAGGTCTGATGGAGAGGCCCTTGGAAATTAGGTGAAAACTTTCTGAACTACTGTGTGGACATAATGGTAAAATTATAAGGAATTTTCAACAAGCATGCCTAGATCCCTTGCATCAGTGCCTGACTGGAGGGGGTGCATCCACTATATGGTATGTGATGTCTTGTTTACTAAAATGAACTATACTACATTTTTCACATCTAATTTGAGGCTGCTGTCCTTGTTTTACATGGTCTAACCAATGTTGGAGCAATTAAGAGTCAGTCGAAGATTGAATAGCAACACCCACGTTACAGTTGTTTGCAAACTTAGGTAACCATAGACCAGAAGCATTGGCCTGAGGGTCTGAGAAATAGATGCTAAATAGAGAAGATTCCAACACAGAGCCCTGAGGTACATTACTGGTAACGTTTATGCTTTCAGAAGTGGCACCTGTGACTCTAACCACATTGATTCTGTCAGACAGCCAGTTAACTGTCCATCACATGGCATAAGGAGTTATATTCATATTTGCAAGTCTGTCAATAATGCCTGCATTGGGAATAATGTCTAGCACCTTGGCTAGGTCTAGATCTATTACATGGCCACTAAATACTGCTTCAGTTACTTTCTCAAACTACTTTTTGTAATATTACTATGCAAAATATGAAATCTGGGTGGAAAGCCTGCATATAATGATGCAGGAGGAGTGGGTAAACTTTTATGATACCATCGAAATATAGGCCAGTGACAAGAGTGGTGGGGTGGGGCATGAAGATGCCCTTGCACAGGTTGTTCAGGAATGGCAAAGAAGACAGGGGTGTAGTTGTAGTATCACTGTAAGATCAGACAGGAGGAAGTGCATTACTTCCTGAAGAAAGAAAGGTAACAAGTAGAAACAGAACCTATGGTAAATACCATAATGGTTAAGGTAGGAGGGTGGGAATGTTGCTGGATTAGTACAGTGCATCATTCCCTCAGACACTTTAAGGGAGGAGGAAGACAGACTGGAAAAGAAAATGAAAGAATGGGGTAGGAGGAAGAGAGTTATAGACACAGGGGATCTAAAGCTATCAGAAGCTGATTGGGAAAGCCCAAGCCCTAGAGAAGAGAGGGATCAGGAAATAATTAAGGTCTTGAACAGTAAGAGGTTAAATCATCTGGTGCAGGATTGTGATCCAAACCAAGACAGAGAGGGCCATGGTTATCCATTACTAAATGTTGATCATACCTGTGACCTTTAAAGTCAGTAGAAGGGATAAGAACACAAGGATAAAGATGACCATATGGTATTTTAGCAGAGTTAGTTTTAAAAAGTTTGGTGGAGAGGGTCTAAGATGAATTGGAGATGCAGAGATAAACTGAGGGAGCAAACAACCTATATGAATTGCTCAGATGGAGAATTTGCAGGGTATGGATGAGGGTTTGAGAAAGAAACAGAAAGAATAAAGCCGAAGCTGAAAGGTAGATGTTAAAAGTGGTCAAAGGGAGAAAAGCTTACTTTAGATATATATATATAGCAGAAAGAAAGAAATAAGTTAAGGATACACCTCTTGAAGCTGAGAAAAAGATGGGAGGGATATCGAAGAAGATTGAGAGAATGCAAAGATGCTGAATGAATATTTTGATTTAGTCTTTATTATAGGAAGCAAGGGGATGTCATTTTGGGAGTTAGGTAAGACAGAGTTGGGAGGACTGATGCACAAATACCAGGACAGAGAGAAAGGAGGATGAGAGAAAAATGGTTTCCTCAGCATAGGATAAAGCACAGGAGCCAGATGGACTACCCCAAAGCATCCCACTGAATCCAGCCAGCATGCAGGCAGATTTCTTGAAAAAGATCTTCATTAGGTCTCTAACCACTGTGAAAATACCAGAGGACTGTAAAACAGCAAATAGGGTGCCCTTGCACAAGAAAAGAGCAGGAAAATCTAAAGAAGGTCAGGTCTATTAGTTCAACAGTAATGGTAGGGAAATTAATTGAGGGAGGAATTATTTTATTTTTGCCAGTCTCAAATGATGACTATCAAGCCCCACTCCCCAACCTCTTTATGGACCTGTTTGTTCCCCTGAGGTGAGATATGTTCATCCCATTCATTTCCCTTGAGAGGAGTCAAGCAAGCAAGAACCATCATCCACAACTTGGGTATTGTTTTTCTTGCTTTAAGCCCTATTATCCATTGAGCATACTTGCATTTTCAAGGGGTTGACATGCAAGAGGCCTTTGTGACTTATGCCGACCCTTGTATGTGTGACATAATCAAGTGGTCCTGCCCCTTCTGTAAACAGCACCCCCCAAGTGAATCTCAGTCTTCATTGGGGACTCTATTACGGGCACATGCTCTCCACCTATCATTCAAGGATGTGCAGACTAATCCTTATTATGCCAGTCATGCTGGCAGTAAAAATAATGGAGAGAATCCTGATAGAAAGGGGTTGTTGCTTTCCTAGAGGGCAGCAATTTCCAGTCAATAAACAGCATGGGTTCTTGGTCAGAAAAAGTTGTTGGTGAAAACTTGTTATATTTTATAACTGGGCTACAGCATACCTTTCAAGGGAATGCAAACAGATTTGGTGTACCTATATTTCTTAAAGGCCTATGACTCAGTCCTACACAGGTAGCTTTCCAAATGGTTGTGGTGGGATAAAAATTAAGGCACTGGATTGCTGCATGCTAAAATGAAAAAACATAGTTGTGGGAGCAGACAATGTCAGAAATAAGGACTGCTTGGATCAGTCTTGGATCCAGTACTCTTCAGTGTGTTCATTTCAGAATTATTTAGGGTAGGGGAGAACATGACTGACCTCTTCAATGTTAACACAAAGTTAGATACTGATGTGAAGGATAGAGTAAGATTCTAAGGAAGATTTGGAAAGGCTGACCAAGAGGGCAGAAAGTTGGCAGCTGAGGCTAATTGCAGAGAACTGCAAAGTTATGCACCTAATACACAGCAAACCTGGCATGGACTGTCATCTGAAGTGAGTAGAACTGATGGCAAATAAGAGGGATCTAGGGATGATTGTTTCACTTGGAGTATACCAGAAGCAGAAATACAATACAAGAGAGTAGTGGCAGTGGTAGCGGCTAACAAAAATGCTGAGGATGGAGTCCAGACAGAAATAGAAAATGCTCCTACTCTTTGAGTGCTTGATCACACCACGTCTTGAGCACTGTATGTAATTCTGGAGGCCATAAAAAGAGAAGGATAGTAGGCTACTGTCAGGAGTCAAGAAGAAAACCATCAGAAAGATGTATAAGATTGAGGTGCAAAGATATGACTACAGACTATATGAACTAGAGCTCCTTTCACTAGTGCCTAGAACAGACAGACAAGACATGATAATTGGAGGTGCACAGATCATGTCAGGATAATGTGAGGGAGTTGTTCTGAACAGGAAAGACCAAGGAGGCAGGATGGGGAACAGACAGCAGATTGTCTGGATTAAATATTCCCTAAATCATTGAAAGTATCTCTTGACAGAAAGGGTTCTGGTCCCATGAAATGGACCATCAGAATGGATAGAGGAAAGAGAATCCATGGACACATTCAAACAATAGACAATAGGTAAGGGGAAAGATGGGGATGAAGGGGAGGTAGAATGTTAAATGCATTTAAACAGCAGAATAGATATGCTTATCAAGCAGGTAGGTGTGTGTGTGAATGGGTGTGCCTTCTTTGAAGGTTGGGCATTGGACTGGCAACTCAGCACCATAAAAATCCCCTGCCAATCATTAACGGACCAGAGTTCCGCTGTGGCATCCCCTAACTGGGAAAAGCCGAAAGAAACTTTATCATCTCCTTATGCTGTCAAACAAATGTAATGTAACCTAGTGATCAGCACCATGGACAGTGTACAGGGCAAAGTGTTAATTCTTAATCTGGTTTACCAGTCCATATAAGCCAGGTCTATTACTTTTCTCGGCATCATCTGATTTTGTGATATCTGGTTTCAAGTCCCACCTTCCCACAAGTGATCACTTGTGCTGAACTGTCTGCACAGTTCACCTCACACTGCAGTCATCTCCCATGTTTCCTTATCCCTAACAAAATTTATATCCGGTGCCTGTGTAGTCTTCTAGGTCGGAATCTTCACTTTCCTGTGTTCTGAACCTTGTATTTGCACGTATATGTAATAGAGTTCTCATTTTAGATAATAGTTTCCAGATGTTGTTAAGGTTGTGATTCAGACAAGTTCAATATTTTGTATACACAATTAGTTCAACTTAACCTTTGTAATAAATATGTTTGTTCAAAAAAGAAGTAAAAAATATTTGGCTTTAAAAAGCAAAATACAAAATTTGCAAGGTATGTGTACCAAAATGGTTGGAAGTCTTTATAGTCATTTGGACTTAGCAATATGATATGGGCATTTAGATTAGTGGAACTCCTTCAGTTCAGACTAGTATCTAGACTGGAAAAAAGATATTCCCCAGGATTTACTAATCTTCCGTGTAAGACTAGATTAGTCTTACACGGAAGTGCCAGTCTAAGAGTATGACGTCAGTGTGCCATGCATATTAATGAGGGCATGCTGCCTCAACTCTAAAGCTTACACGGAGCGCGGACGAGTGTAGGGGGTGTGTCGGACTGCCGAACAATCCAAAAATCCACGCCCCTGCAATGAAGAAACGCCGCAATGTCAAGTTACATGAGCAAGTCCACTCACATAGCACAATGTAACACTACACTCCCCCATATGTTAAACAACTGGCAAAATTAAAAATAGAAAGATTTTTTAATTTTTTTTATTTCATCCACTATAGCTACCCGTATTTGTGTGGGTTTGCCCATTGCTTAGCTACAGTTAGCAGCTTAGACACCAGAAGAGGATAATAAGAAAATATATGCAAATTAAGCAAAATAGCGATAGCGTAGTGGTTAGAGCCTTTGCACAAAGAGGAGGCATTCCCACTACTGCACATTCCATTTTCTGTTGGAAATCTGTATACAAAAATATTTCCTAACATTTCTATGTATAAGTTTTGTAAAACGCATTGAAAAGTTAAATGTAGTAGTGAACAAATTATATATATTTATATGAAGGTGAAATTGTTATGCATTCTGAGGCATGAGTACCCTATTTTAAGCAATATAAAGTACTGCTAAGCACATTTTACCAGTATTGAGCATATTTAAATCCAATTGCTCGTAGCTGCGCACCGTGCTAACCAGTGCAATCACAACGTATTTGCGCATAGCTGCGCACCGCACTAAGCAGTGCAATGTCGGGCAACGTCAAGCAATGTCGAGCAACATTGAGCAACGTTGGGCAAAGTCGGGCAAAGTTGAGCAAAGTCTGTTAAACACGGCCACACCTCCTTTACTGTACCTTAACCAGTCAGGTCTGCCTAGTAGGAAAATAAAAAGCAGTGATAGGGCTGAAACTCAGGATACTGTGCACTATAGTCACAGTACTTAACCACTAAGCCATGACAGCATTTCATAAACATGCACTTTCAACAGACACATATCTATCAAATGAATTTTAAACATTGCCAACATCAGCTAAGCAGGCATGCCTACAGCTGAGTTTTTCCAAAACTGGCCAATCACAAATAAGTGCAAGAAATGAGGCATATTTAAGCTCCACAGGCAGGAATACTTGCTATAACTGGTTGTAGCTTCCTTTTGCAGTCAGCATGGCCGGTGTTGGAGAAGGCACTCAGTTTAGAGCACAACGCTGGGGCATTGAGGAGTCCAAAGTAATGGTTTGGCTCCTTGTCCACAATCATGAGTAAAGACTCCTGCAGGGCCAGTACCAGGGTACCCAATATAAAACGGAGGCCTGGAACAGTCTTGCTCGTGATCTCACCAGTGCTACTGGTGTTCCTCGGACTGGTGAGCAGGTCAGGCACCATTATTCTGACCTGAAGCGACGTAGAGAGGATCAACTGGACCAGTGGATCCAGGAATCCTGTGCGGTGCCTAATGCCCCAGTACTGAGTAAATAGCCATTGTATTAAGTAGTTAAGAATTGCTATACTTGTCTATACTATGGATAGGTATGTCTCAATATCACTGCATTTAATTCACAGCTGCAGGTGTCCGGGCTATGAACCAGCAAGACCATGAAGATAGGCTGCAAAGGCTGCATCATCAGGCAGGTTAGTAATTATTCTGCATGTACTGTTATATAAAATAAATGAGAGAGCCTTCAAAAAGTGTTTTAACCCAATAAATAAAGGTGTAATAATCCTTTAATAAATGTATAATTCCTGGAGTGCGTCTGTGTCATTTTCTTTGATATTTTGTTGTACTGTTGCATTCTACATAACTGTGTTGTATTAAGCAGTGTCAACCCACACTTGGGTAGGCCCATATAACATGGATGAAGGGAGTGTCAGTAGCTTTTATGCATATTTACAGCCCTCAACTGTTGGTTCATGCCCAGCATGTACAGGTTAATCTGGCACATGAGTAGCTTGGTATTGTGTTCCCCAGAAATGTCAGTGTGCTGCCAGAAATGTAGGGAGCTGTTAACATATAACTGATACTTTCACCTGAACATATCTAGATAATTATATGAAAGTAGAGCTGTCAGTGTACCATCTTAGCAGTAGTGTGTGTGAGCAACTCTCAAAATATATTGCAGTAACATCTGCATCTTGGATAGTTTGTATGTAAGATACAGCTCATGTATATAATGATCTAACAAAATCCAATTGCACAATATAAGGACATTGGGTAGTGTAATAATACATGTAAGGGACATATAACTGCAGTTAATAGGAATGTAGTGAAAACTAGAAAGATATATAAGTTGTTAATTTAGCTATCTTTTTCCACCCTATTGTATGTGCATAAAAAATACAATTCCACACCTCAATCGGTATGTCTAATCTCAAAACATTTGTTGGGACATATGTCCTATTGGTTTATAAATATTTGCATTTATTTCTATGCATGTGCCCTGTTAAAATACCATACTATTGGTGGCCTGTTGCCATCAATTCAACCTGCATGCTGTTGTAATGTCCACTATTGTTCTATATGTATGTGCTATGCTTGCTTTTCAACTGTTGAAAATCTGGTGTGTTGGGTTAATGGGAATACTTGTGCATGCTGTTATAACTAATTGGGAATGCTGTTCACTGTTACTAACCCATATCTTTATTAAACTCTCCAAAACATAGTTTGTTTGGGAAGGCCGGTCTCAGCAGACACACCTGTCCCACCTCAGCTGGCCATGGCACCTGGCACCAGCAAATCTGGTGCCCAGCCTGGGACCTCCTCTTCCGTTGGCACTGTACCACCTTCGGGTGGAAGCGCTGTAGGGGATGGGGCTCAGCCCCCCCCCGTGCAAGCGTGGGCGGAGGAGGGCCGCCTATCATCCTTCGAACGGTCCGGGTTGTGGTGCATAGAGAGATTGAATGTTCTGTTGCAGAACCTCTATGCCAGCATGAGGCCCGAGTGGCGCAACTCCTGGGTCAGCCTGCCCCTCCTACACAGCCCCCAGCACAGCCACCCTCTGGGCCATGAAGGTGCAGTGGTGACTGCCCATGGGTGGAGACCTCAGTCCCACTGTTTCCATCTGGGGGCTCATTGGCTTGCGATTTCCAAACATCCCACCCCGTCAAAGGTGTTCACTCACCACATGTGTCATATACCGCCCCATATGCGTCTTGTTCGTCTTGTCTGTTTACATCCCCAACCTACCTCCCCAAATATACCTACTTCCCCTACCCCACATTCCACTCTCACCTGAAAAAAAAAAGGCAATCTGCTCCCAAAAAAAAAATTACACCCCCTACATAGCTGCCCAGTATGCACACATGTCTACTGGACACATGAAATGTTATTTAATTGGCATTACAACATACTTTGTTGTCCTCACCCCTCTCTCAGGGGTTGAAGGTTTCATATCTACCTCCAAATTTATTGCATATGCACAGCTGCTGCTGTTGAAGTAATGGGCAGCTATGGACCTTCCCTACACCCGTCCTGCACATCCTGAGCTATTTCCCATACTGTCTTTCCCTCTTTGTGCCCCTTTTTCACTACTTTCTTATCTCCCCATTTGTCTTTTCTTTCAAAGAAATGAGCGCGGGGGTTAGCAGGAGTAAGCATTATTAAGCAGTAGTTAGTGGGTTTGCGCGAATTTGCACAGGTTTGCGCTTTGCTAAGCAATGCACAAACCTGCTTACAACTGCTTAAAAGTGCCTTAGTCACTCTGTATGTGAGGGCCCTTGTTCTGCTCAAGAGCAGAATAAAAGACCTCTGTAAGTCTCAACCCCCAGACCTTGCACACACTACACAACATGAAGTACCACTAAGCCACAGTACAGATACATCAAGTTGATGCTTAAATAAATATATAATGTATCAGAATGAGTGAATGTAAAGGAAAAATAGGGATACCATACCGCACAACTTGTTCTGTGGATGTTGACCAACAGTTGTTGTGGGATTACATTACCTGACTGTGATAAGAGAAGCAGCCATTCTAGCAGGAAATAATGTTACACCATCAATTTACAACCCCACACCATATCACAGCAGGACAAACACTGGCATATCTGTTTAGGGCAAAGGCCATACCTCCCAACTGTCCCTAATTTTCAGAGATGCCCCTGATTTTGAAACAACTTTTAGCTCTGTCCATCTGAATCCCTCCGAAAACTACTGACTTTGGCCAGAAAGGTGGTGAATTACACTTAATGAATAATGACAATAACTAAGAGTTAGCCACTTCTTTTACTTCAGAAAAGGTGTATTAATTCATATGCTCTGATTCTCTCAATGTCTCAACTTAATGGCACTAATATTTTAAAGATGTCCCTGACTGTCCCTGACTTTTTCTTTACTTTTCCCCGAGTCTGTTCAAATATGTACCTGAGTGGTTGAGAGGTCTGGCAGAGGCAGAAACACAGAGGCATATCAGCCTTTCTACTTTTACACACTGTGCAAATAGCTTTGGAAGGAGTTTGAGAAGCATACCCTTATGTAGGAATACAACACTGAAATACAAATGGATACAGCCATGTACTGGTAGCAACCAAGTGTAAGAATGCCATTGCTCTATTGCTGAAAAGACCTGTGTGGTGCACAGACAAAAAATAACAGTCTATTCTCTGGCTATCATATGGATAGGTCCACAGTTGGGAGTTACGCAGACAGACTACTTACCTTGATAAACTAACATGTACACAGCAACCCTGTAAGACCAGCAAGATAAAATCCACACAATAGTACTTATGCTCTCTGTACTTCTGCAACCCTACCCAAATGTAGAATATACGTGTGTGTGTGTGCAGGGTCTACCAAGGATGTAGGTAAGCATACTCACTGTACTGAAATGTGTCCAGTTTTTCTGAGCAGTTTGTGCTAATGTCAACACTAAAAAACCACAAACTGTTTAGAACTGAGTAAATGAATATTCACAGTATAGCAGTTCACAAACAATTTGTGTGCCAAAGGATTGCATCTCAATAACTAACTTTGTGTGGCAGTTAATTGTAACAGTTAAAAAGAAAGTTCATCTTTCCATGTATCTTGGGGTAGCATTTTGAGGGGTGAGCACATTTCTACACTGACAAGTAGGTACTGTAAGCAGCAACATTAGGTCTGAGTACAAAATGTAAATCTCTGGCTACACCCCTGGCTTCTGATATAAGAACTATACCAACCTTCTGTCTTAAACAATGATGTCCACAGCAAACAAGGATGATCTCCATCTTGGAAAGCTGAAAGGGCCACACCTACATGAGTCAGCAATTTATAGTACTGGGTTGCCATGGCAGTGATTACTGCAATTACTACACAGCAGGCTGCATGCAATTAGCAAATGGTGGCCACTAATTGGTGCAGAGGCAATCACATGCTCAAGTACAAATTCCTACAAAAGCAGGCTGCAATCTCTGCCAACAAACTCAATCACTCTATTGCAGAGACTGACAGAGGGAGAGAGAGAGATAGAGAGACAGAGAAAAGGAAAAAGAAAAATTACCAAATCATACAAAGGAAAGGTATGTGACGTGTATTTACTGGCATGTAGTAGATGTTATTGAAGAATAGTCTACATAATGTGAACCATTCATATGCGGCAGCAGTACTTCTTTATGCACAGATATTCTGCTTAACTACTGCTATGGACAATACTGTGTACCTGTGGACAGTGGGACATACCTGTGAAATGTGTAGCTCAGCATTAAATGTAAAAGATCTGATCCATGTTATCTGTGTTCTGCACAGTAGTGTGACCAATGGCTGTTGGGATTAGCGCTGACATTATATAAACATGGATGTGACAGAACAACACATGCATGATAGTCATATTAAAGTGTAGCTTAGCATTGGCAACTGCTGTAGCAGTCTAGTATGCTTATCTAGCGTCTGTAGCCATATATACCCCCCCAATGTTAGTGTGTGTTCATATGTGGCACCTGTTTGTGTTGCAGCAAGGCCCAACAGTTCAGCTGTGAGGTCCAGGGATTTACAACAGTGTGGACCTTGTGTGTGTATGCCACACATATACAGATAAATATATATGTGTCATATATATTCACATCTGTATGTGTGCATAGAGCAGAGGACATATTTCAACTTTTTGTGAAGGGTGGAGATATATATGTTGGTGAAGGCTAGTATGTGCATATTTGTATGTGTGACAAACAAGACAGCATACAGTGCTGGTATTAGACATGTGGTGGTTAAACACTGTGGGTGGTTTGTTCAGTTTGCAATGTTGAAGCCAGTAAGGCCTGCTAAAGCTACCTGGGCTGTGAACACCTTCAATGCATTTATCCCAAGACTGTGCAATTTTATTACATTACTGTACACCTTACATCCTTTGTGTAATTGATATTCTCACTATGAAAGGTGAAATGTATATGTGCCTACATATATATGTACATGTAGACCAATGGATGTGTATATGTATATATATATATATATATATATATATATATATATATATATATATATATATATATATATATATATATATATATATACATACATTGAGAGAGAGAGAGTTATATATACTCATACACGCCTACATCTACGTGTTGCAATAGATTCTCTGTACTGTTGACTGACTGTGATGGTCAATATGTTTATGAATACGTCAAAGATATGTATCTGTGGGATAGCTTAGTGGGAAACTGTTTATGTCATGGTATTATGGGTCCTTGCTTTGATCCTAGCAAAAGCTGTGTATTCTGCTGCTAGGCAGAACAAGTGCTATTGCATACAGTGTGATTAAGTCCCTTGGTTTTAACTAGGGTGTGTTATTGAAGGCTAAAGCACTACATCTATGATTATTGATTGGTACCAATGTTGAATCCAAATCCTGTGTGCACTGTAGTATTACTTGAAGCTCTGGGCCTGTACAGCAAAGTATGGTGTATGTCCACATCGCTTGCATCCACTGTTTTGTGTGGTCCCTGTATTCATCACAGATTACATTTATCAAGATTAAGGTTGTGTAAGTACTGACACACAGTACTGTATAGTATACACTGAAAGCTTATCTGGGTTGTCATATCTTTGTGTCCTGTAATTATTTCTGATGTGTGTGTGGGTATGTCTGTAACATGTCCTTTGACATATGTGTGGTAAAACATGTAACTGCATATCTAGCAACATTCATAGTGTACTACATCAGTATGTGACATCTATTCCCAATTGTGCACATATTTTGGCCATGGGTTTGCCATTAACAAGTTGTGTGGTATAATAGTAATACAGTTACTGGACCTTACATTGATTGTGATGGATGATATATTTCTTTACACATCAGCTTGATGTATATCTGCTGTGGCTAGGTGGTGCATCGTGTTGCATACAGTGTGCCAGATACTCTTGTATAGTCTTATATAGTGATTTTATTTAGTTGCTGTGCAGAACATGGTTCATTAGAGAGTGAGCAAGGCACTTTCAAGCAGTTGTGGGGTGAGCAGTGGTAAGTGGCAGTTACAGTTTTTCACTCTCAGTTAGCTTATAGGTTGCTATATATGGCAGTTCAGTGATATCTGTACTGTATAATGTTAAATGTGCCATATGACTTGCTCAGACATATTTTTGTATTTATGTCTTCCAGGGACCATGGCCCATTGCAGGAACCCCAGTTACAGTAGTGCTGAAGATGATATCATTACTAGCAGTATGATTCAGCACTACCATCTCATGTTCTCACGAACCAGCCAGGATCAGGAGGAGCATACTGCAATGTGGCAAGATGTTGTCCGCAGGGTAAATGAGGTAGGCCTGCATAACCGGACACATGAGCAGGTACGCCACCACTGCAGTGATCTTCTCAGACATGTCCGTCAGCGTGCTGCTGATGTACGTAGACAACAGCTTGCAACAGGAGGTGGTGTTAATATCCATCCCCCCTCACCAGAGTGGAGGAGCTGCTCCTGAGCCTGGTGGCACCTGCCCAACAGCTGCAGCAGCAGGCATACACCATGATGGAGGTTGGAGCCACCCAGCAAACACACATGGAGCATGCAGGTAACCGCATATCTGTAGACTATTATTATCTGTATTGGTAGATCATGCATATGGGAGATGTGGAGTGTGTCGTTCAAAGATGTGGAGCCTGTTGTTGTGCAATACTGATCATTTGGAACATAATCTGTAGCCCTGTGAATGTAAACTGTTTTTGTACTATAAGATTGCAAACACACAGTAGCAATGCCACAGTTGTGCCCACTGACAGACTGTCTCATCTCTATGTAGGTTCCTCTGGGGTGACATCAAGGCAGCAGACAGATGCTGGTGAGTGTGTTCTACATTTATTATTGTAAATAAAAAGTGCATGTCATAGTTAAGGTGTAGGCCATGTACACATGTAACACACCTACCCATAATGCAAGCTGTGTGTGTTTGGTGTAAGAGCACGCACATCTCACTAATGTGATTAGCTGCCTCAAACACATGCAATACCCAGACCATCTCAAACAAATGTGGCTAGACTGTAGTGACCATTAGATAGGCACAGTTGATACTCAACATGCACATAACATACACATCTATGTTATACACAGAGCATTTTAACATGCTACACATAAAGGATTCTCAAACCCTCTGTAAAGGCACACTCCAGTATCCAAAATCTCATCCACACATTACACATAATATACCTGAGGGGTAGAGGCCTATCACTGTGCATTTAAACACTCTGCAACACACTACACAGTCATGTCAGGGAATGCTCCTTATTGGCCTCCTTACAAACTCACGTCACAACTGGTTGTGAAATGGTGAATTTAGTCAAGGTAGTACAGTTCCAGCACAGCATGATTAGTGTTGGTTTGGGAAGCATTTGTAGCCTTGAGTGACCACATGATGCTTCATGATGATGGCCTATGGTACTATACCCCATCCAGTTATTGTAACCACAGTACTACACATAGCTTTCATTGCAATACACCTTAATGTTGTGTGTGTGCACACATATGCACCTCTAAACAGTATGCATACCAATCACCATTTGCACAACTGACACATATATGTCTTGTGATGCTATTGAGTGGCTAGGTCATATGACACACATTGGGTATGTGTAGTGTTTAAATATGCAGTTGTGTTGTAGCATGCCATGTCATGGATGAGACTGGCATATCCACAATATGATCTACACTCACCATAAGTACCGTACATTGGGCATGTGGCCGAATGGTATTCTATCAATTATCCATGCACCACTGATGATGTTGTGTGAATACTCATCATGCATGTGCTAAAAATGTGTCCACAATTATTTGCTAAAGACACAGAGGCTGTAATCATCATTGGATACCTATCTGACACACAGATACACATCCAGCAATGGTATGTACACCTGTGAGTTATGGTGCACAGTACATTACAGGGTTATGAATACCTGCACAGCAATGTTGTGTCCATGTATGCATTGTGTTCCAGGGGGAGGGCCATCACCTAATAACAAAACACATGCATCAAAACCATGTATACTGTTAGTAACAAGGACTGACTACACTTGCACTGCATGCTGTTGAGCAACACATGTCCTGCATGCTGACATGTGTGATATGACTGTTTTGCTTGTGATACTGTACCCCACCATCACCTGCTATTGTGTATGTTCTGTGATTGCTGGTGTTGTGTGTGTCTGCTTTAGGGAGGAGTGTATTTTTGTGTGTGTGCATGTGTGCATTTGCACATGTGCACTTGTGCGCATGTGTGCATGTGCGCATGTGGACTGAAGTCATGTTTAGGTCTTAAAGTGTGTTTCCTGTTTTCCTCTCACAGGTGCCGAGGTGGGGCTGGTTCAGTACAGCAGGGAACCTGATGTCACTGAGAAAGACAGTGATGATGAGGATAGGTGTGTTGAGGCACAGGCAGGTTTGTCAGGGTCTGTTGTTGGGCCACCAGTTGACAGTACACAAGTCTCCACCCCATCCATGCACAAAGTCATACTGCCTGTACATCCATCATCATCATTGCCCTTAGCTGAGGGACAGTGTACAGTTGGCACTGGCCAGGACAGTGTGGTATCAATGGCACATGTAGCAGGACACAGCAGCCATAGCCAGATGTCTGGAACGCTACCACATAGGCAGATGCCCAGGGGTTCTCGTCAGAGCACTGCTGGTCATCATGCCCCTGGCAGATGTGCCACACCTCTTTCTACCACACGCATGTTCCAGGCTGTCATGGAGGCACAATCACGAATGGAGCGGTACACTAGACAGGGACTAAGGGCACAGACGGCTCATAACACCTCTGTAAATGACAGTATCCATGACTTAGCAGGTGCCATACGTAACTACACTGAGGTCATTGATAGATGTTGGGGTGAGACATTGGATGTCCTCCACAATGTCATGTCCATGTGTCAGGACAGTGCGGGACGGTTGAGACATTGATGTGGACGTATGCCAGCAACATCAGCAACTGGAGGTGGCCGTGGACGTCCAGTAAGTCACAGCCGCTCCCGTAGGGCCTGTACCAGCCCCAGCAATGTTTGGGGGGCTGTCCATAGACCGTCCTAGCAGACCACGTGCACGTGGCTCTGG
The DNA here is from genome assembly GCF_019279795.1 of Protopterus annectens. NCBI lineage: Eukaryota > Metazoa > Chordata > Ceratodontiformes > Protopteridae > Protopterus > Protopterus annectens. The sequence goes on along the minus strand of NC_056738.1, from coordinate 92,066,690 downwards.
CCAGTCCCAGCAGGGAGCTGGATCCAGTGGACATATGTCAACCTCTTCGGATAGTACCCAATCTGGATTAGAACATGATACTGTCTGTAGCATCCCTGCCAGGCACAGGTTCTGTATCCGTGGCCAGAGACGGTGGTCTGTAAAGCCTGCCAGTTACAGTCTGTAGCTGTCTCACAAATCCCTGAATATGGCAGCCACATGGTGGAACTGTGTGCATGCAGACACACACACATAAACCAGAAACCTAGGACAAACACATACCCGCACACATTACATCAACATTGGCCCATGACAGTGCTCATGGCTCTCACACACGCACTCACACACACGTCAATTGTATGGCTCAGTGTAGGCCTCTGGAAAACCAACAACATACGCTGTGCATATGATGAAACCTGTGCCACCTCCTGTCATCTGTAACATTAATGCAGGAACAGGCTAACATGGTGCTGATGTACAGGGTGACTTTAATAAAGTATAGCAATGGTTGGATGTGTAGCATGTTGTCAGCAGTAAAGTGTAATGATATCCTTGAAGGTGTAGCTGAGCAGGCATGATGCATTAAAGCTGTAATTAGCAATGTTGTATTGTTTTCACCAGTGTTTATACCAATTGTGTTTTGTTTGCCCATGTGCCACTTGGCTGATGTGTGTAGTTGTGTCAGCATGTGTTATACAGTGGACAGTAAGTGTAGGGTGTGTGCAACACAGGTTTGCAGGTGTCCATTTGTGAACATGGTGGAGGTGCACTGTCTGCATGTACATGCATATTGGACACATGGGCAGGGTGACATGCCCTGTACTGACCAGTGTTAACACTCCATAGTTTCTATTGGTGACCAGTATGCATTGTACTACACACATTTTGGAACTTGAGTACGCATGTGTGTGTATGACACGGGTTGACACTGTACTGTGGGTGATGCTGTTGTTGCTATCTGTCATTGGTTTGCATTACTAAGGTTAACACTGTCCCAGCTGCTTAATCCTTTAGTAATGTACATTGTTCACCTACAGGGTTGCATGGACCGTGCTATCACAAACACAAGAAATTCTCACTTATACAGTAAAAGTGCATTAGTCTCGTGGACGCCTGCCATAAACTAAATATATAATAGAAGGTGTGAAGTTGTACCAGAAAAGAGTTACATACCAAGAAGGGATAACCTCTCTGGTCAGTATCATTGGGAAAATACAATCCCTCAATAAACATACAAGGCAAGCTTCAAAATACAAAATGGCAAGGATTCCAAAGACAACACTAAAGCTTTCTTTAGTGTTGTTTATAGTCTACAGGGGAAATCTCAGATCAGGTCACAGTTAATGTAAATGGTCACAAAGTACACTTATCTGACTGAAATTACCAATTTCTTGTTAGACAGTTTGAATGCGGATTTCACCACCCTGTCGTTACACAAGGGCCACATTTCCAGACCTGAAGAATGTAAAACCTGATGATTCACAGACACTCTAGTTAAAATATCTCTTTACCAAAGTCCAAACTACAGTGGCAATGGTACTGGACAGTGTCCCTGGCTGTGTTATACACAAGCTGACATATGAAGTCACCACTCACCTAAACACTCTGCCGAGATGCAGCCTCTATACAGGTTACATACTTGTGGAATGACGCACGGTAATGGTGTTCACACTCCACAAGGGTTGAGCTACATCTTCTTCTTCTTCTCCTTTCAGATACTCCCATTAGGGGTCGCCACAGTAGATCATCTGTTTCCATTTCTTCCTGCCCTCTGCATCTTGCGCTGTCACACCATCCACCTGCATATCCTCTCTCACCACAGCCATAAACCTCATCTTAGGCATTCCTCTTTTCCTGTTACCTGGCAGCTTCATCCTTAGCATCTATTTCACAATATACTCTGCATCCCTCCTCAGCATATGTACAAACCAACTTAATCCTGCCTATCTGGCTTGGTCTACTAACCTTCAAACCTGGGCTGACCCTCTAATATACTTATTCCTAAACCTGTCCACCCTCGCCACACCCAGTGCAAATGTTAACATAAATTGATTAAGGATAGAACTACAACAGATCCTGGAAACTCTCACCCTATAAGCCAGACAAATGTTATCTGGAAGGCTATGGAGCACAGCATTATGGAACTCATTAACAGAGACATTATGAACCTGCAAACACTGCACCATACCCACTTAGGTTCTCTAAAGGCCAGAACATGGCTCCTACACCTAGTAGATTTCAAGCCAGTTAACAAGGCTATAGGTGAGGGAGGGGAGGTCCACAAAGCCAAGCTATAGCTCACTAGCAATTCATACCCATCCCACATTCTGGTATTATACATAATCTCAACAGACTGACCATAAACGATTGTTAGATGATGGATTAACAACTGATGCACAGATGTAGGACACACAGTAACATTTGCAGCCTCCGTGTACTATTCTATGCCAGTAACAAGTGGTATTCACCTGCACTCAGTCCTGTGACCACTCCTGTTTGGCATATAGCTTTCTTAGGTACAAGCAAACACAGTAGGGATATGTCTGGCCATGTTTGATGAAAATGCATACTGTGGGCTATACTTTATTCTCCAGATGACACACACATCCTCCAAAAGGGTATCATAGAGACAGATACCTGGTGTCAAACTCATACTGTAAAGCTATAAGCCAAAGAAAGCATAGTTATCCACTTTTTGAAAACAAAGTATCCCCAGAGTACCACATAGATAGTAGCCCCCAAAATGTGGAACAGGTACTAATGTATACATAGAGCCATGTGTTTAGTCATCTCTCCTTTCATAATCACATTACCAAAGGGTTTTGGAAATCCCTTTGTGGAGTGCATAAGCAATAAAGGGTTTGCATGCAGATACACAGAGGTTGTTGCACGCCTATAATGATTAGTCATCTTTGCCAGACTTTGCTTGCTTTGGAACAGGATTCAAATATACCTCAAGCATAAACCCTCACTCACACTCTTCAATAGAAACCGTGATGAGTGGATGTGTAACAGAAGACATAGCCCAGGGATCACTGCAGTGGCTAAGCTTGTCACTAGCATACAGAAGTGACCTAAGGTCTGGAAAGCACCAGCATGCTCTGGCAAAGATAACAGATGCATTCATGGAGAAAGCAGAGTACCCACCTATGAAATAATTGAGGTCACATGTATGTATATGGCTTTGCCCCACAGCCACCTTACATGTGTAATGCACATACAGTTGTTATTGTGATATGTTATACTCTAGAAAAATAAAAACCCATTTCACATTGACCAATGGTGTCCCACACAGTCAGCAAGTGTGAGATTCAAACCCTTATCTAACAACATTATGATACTACAACAGTACACATTTACACGACGCGCTATACACATTATTAGGACTACTCTTTTCCACAGGTATATTTGTAGGATGGTGACATCATCAGACTTGACAAAGATGAGTATACCACTTTTAAGGGGTGTGAGTATTCTCCAAAAAGGTTGCGCCGCCCCAGGGAGGCACACACAGAGTTGGCAAGTGTAGGATTCAAAACCCTACCTAACTATATCATGATACTATAACAGCACACATTTACACAACACGCTACACACATTACTGGGGTCATTCCTTTCCACACGTATATTTGTAGGATGGTGACATCATCAGACTTGACAAAGATGAGTATACCACTTTTAAGGGGTGTGATGTGAGTATTCTCCAAAAAGGTTGCGCTTCCTCAGGGAGACACACACACACTTAGTAAACGCAAGAGTCAAACCCCTACAAAACTACATTATGATACTACAGCAGTACACATTTACATAATGTGCTATATACATTACTGGGATTATTCTTTTCCACAGGTATATTTGTAGGATGGTGGCATCATCAGACTTGACAAAGGTGAGTATACCACTTCTAAGGGGTGTGAGTATTCTCCAAAAGGGTTGCTCCTCCTCAGGAAGGCACACACACAGTTGGCAAGTGCAGGACTTGAACACCTACGTAGGTGCATTACATTACTACAGCAGTACACATTTGCACGACACATTATACACATTATTGGGATTTCTCTTTTCTACAGGTATATTTGTAGGATGGTGACATCATCAGACTTGACAAAGATGAGTATACCACTTTTAAGGGGTGTGAGTAGTCTCCAAAAAGGTTGCTCTTTCCCATAGAAACACACACACAGCTTGTAAGTGCAGGATTCAACCCCCTACCTAACTACATTATGACACTTCAGTAGTATCCATTTACACAACACACTATACACATTACTGGGTTTTTGCTTTTCCACAGGTATATTTGTAGGATGATGACATTATCAGACTTGACAAAGATGAGTATACCACTTTTAAGGGGTGTGAGTAGTCTCCAAAAAGGTTGCTCTCTCCCCAGGGAGAGACAGACAGACACACACACACACACACAGTTGGCAAGTGTGGGGTTCTTAATCCAAACTAAGTACATCTTTACACTTCAGCAAGCAATATGGAGTTACAGTGTGCAATACAGACATTACTTGCTGACAGTTTGCCCCAAAGTTTTTTTCACATTTGCTAACCTCAGCAGGCTTATCATACTAGGTGTATTGTGAGTGTATTGTATGAATAGGCCATAACCATATCATATATGGGTTGGTGCACCACATGCTGGCACACAGAGGGTCAAACCGGTGGCTAAGCTCTGTCAACCCAATACTGGACAATACAGTCAGGAGGAGTAGGGTCATACAACCACAACACCAACTGTCTCACATAGACCTACAATATAAGCACCAGCAAAACACACACATAAATACACATTACCATACTCGCAGAATACAAATATTAATCTGAAAAAGAGAGAGTGTCCTCCTAAGCAGACAAACAAGCAACATGCACCTCCAAGCACACGCCAGAAAACACATAATACACCAAAGTAGTGTGCCTCACAACAAGCACTAAGGCAAAACAACATACCCAACACACTAAGTAATAGGTGACTTCATAGTCAGGCACATAGATGTTCCACTCACTTGGCTGGACAAGGGGAAGGTTACTGTCAGTTGTCTGTCAGGTGCTATGATCCGCCACATAACATAAGCACTTACATCACTCCAGAACAGGTACATATATAACGTGTTCTGTGTACATGTCAGTGTGAATGATCTGAGACATACCTCCCAGGACAACATGACAAGAGATATATATTAGCTCTATGATCATGTAGCCCAGGCTGGTATGACCCTGACCTTGAAGTAGCATCTTACCTTCACCTACATGATACTGCAGTATAACAGAAAGATGATAAACTTCAACAATTGGCTGAGCTTCTTGTGTCATTCAAAGGGGGTCCAGTCTCTGTCTGCCTGTGATGACATGATAGACAAGCCTCATTGCTTCGCTACAGATGGTTTGCACCTGTCGCCCCTATGCTTCTGAATACTGGCCAATGCTCTTGCTGTCCCCATATTACCTTTTTTAGGCAAGGCTCAAAGGTTCATAGGTTCATAGGTAGGTACTAGACTATTGGCCATGGGGCCTGTACAAGCCCAGCCAAAAAGGTACCCTGGCTTTTGCCACCCAAAAAATGTATTTTCCTGTGCCACTGTTGAGCAAAGACACAGAAGTGATCCCCGGGGTGAATTTCCTAGTTCCCATCCAATCATCAAGATTTTCCTGGAAGAGTGCTAATGAGGAGCTTTGTTTGATATAGATAGGTAGTTTATTCCGGAGTATGGGAAGTCTCTGGGACAGGAATATATCCCTCCGGCATGTTCTGTTTATTGTGGTGACAAGGTTTAGGTCCCTAGACCGTGTAGGTTCATAGGTTCACAGGTAGGTACTAGGCTATTTGCCCAAGGCCATTTATAAGCCTAGCCAGAATGTATTGGCTTTCACCTCCCTTTTAAATTAGTTTCCTGGGCCTCTGTCTAGCAGGGCCACTGAAGTGATCCCAGGGGTAAATTTACAATTTCCCATCCACTTGTCGACATTCCTCTTGAAGAGAGTCAGCGAGGGGCTCTGCCTAACATAAACTGGGATTCTGTTCCAGAGAGAGGGAAGTCTCTGGGACAGGAATCTATCTCTTCAGCATGTCCTGCTTATTGCTGTGCTGAGGTTTAATTCACTGGAGCATGTGGCTCTAAGAGATTTGGTTTTCTTGAGGTGGAGCATGTCCATTAATTCCGGGTTGGACATGGCCTTATACGTCAGGCATAGATCACCTCTGAGCAGGCAGTAGGCAACCGATTAGAGCTGGAGTTTCTTTAGTCGAGCTGCATAAGGCATCTCTTTGAGGCCCATGATCCTCTTGGTGAGGTACTTCTGTGGTCTTTCAAGCTGTTCCATGTGCCAATTAAGGTACATACCAAATGGGACATTGTACTCTATTATGGGCCTAATGAGTGATGAGTAGAGGGGCACAATGACCTCTCTTGATCTAGTGGTGAATCCTTTCGTGATTAGGTGGGCTACATAGAAGGAATTTCTAACCACTTTGGCAATGTGATTATCAAAGGAGAGGTTACTATCTACCTGGGTCCCCAGGTCCCTAATTACATTTTCCGTACCTAGTGGATTACCACCTATGTGGTAATTTGTGGGCACTTTGTTTTTTCCAAAAGGGATGACTATGCATTTTTTGGCATTCAGCTTGAGGCCTTGGTTTTGACACCAGGTATCTGTCTCTGTAAGACCCTTCTGGAGGATGTCTGTGTCAGCTGGAGAGTCAATTATGGCCCCCAGTTTGCAGTCATCTGCAAACTTGGTCAGCCATAGTCCTCCTGTGCTTGCCTGTACCTCAGAGAAGTATATACTGAACAGGAGGGGTCCCAGGACCGAGCCCTGTGGGACGCCACTTGTGACTGGTTTAGAGTCGGACAGGGCACCCGCAACTCTGACCATGTGTGTTCTATCCATGAGCCAGTTGACCACCCATCTCAAGACATAGGGGTTAATGTTCAAGCTGGTAAGCTTGTCTATGATGCCAGAGTGGGGAATGGTGATGAAGGCCTTAGCGAGGTCCAGGTAGGCTGTGTGGACTACCTTCTCTTCATCTATGGCCTTGGTAACTGTTTCTAAGAAGTCAGCTAGGTTTAGGAGGCAGGATCTGCCTTTAACAAAGCCAAATTGGGTAGGGTCCAGTGTCTGGAGTTTCCCAATGTCTCTGTTTATGAGTTCCATGATGATTTGCTCCATAGCTTTGCAGACCAGGCTGGTCAGGGTTATAGGGCGATAGTTCCCAGGTTCTGTTGTGGCACCACCTTTGTGGAGCGTAATGACTGTTGCTGTATGCCATTCTATGGGTACATAGCCTGTGGTAAGGCTGAGTCTGAACAGTGAATTTAGGTGAGAGTTTAGTTCCTTTTGGAGCTCGTGTAAGACGCAGCCTGGGACACCATCCGGTCCCACTAATGCTGTGTTAGCTTTGGAGAGGGCTGTTTTTACCTGCATGTCTATGATGTCTGAGGCTCTGCATTCTTCTGGGATGGACACGGGCCCTTTTGGGGGTGGGGGGGTGAAGTTTGCACTGAACTTGTCCGCCAGGATGTTGGCAATGTCAGTTGGTTCAGTGTATTTTTTGCCATTTTGCAGTAGCTCAGAGCATATCTGAGAGTTGCCACCTAAATTTTTGATATAGCTAAAGAAGGCTTTGCGGTTATCTTTAGATTCCTTGGCAATTTTTCTTTAGAAACTGGCCTTGGATGATTTTATGAGTGATCATAGTTTCTTGCTAATAATGATCAGTGATGCCTTTCCTTTTTGGAATTTTGCTCTATCATGTAGTAGTTTCCTCCTTCTGTTGTATAGCTTATTTATGGCTGGGGACCACCAGACTGGTTTCCTCTTTTTGGAGGAGTGAGTCTTGTTTTTACTTGGGATGGCTCGATCCATGCATCCCTGAAGATGCTCATAGAATGCACTTGTAAAGGATCCTGCGGATTGGATAGCATTATCCTGTAGCACGGGGGCTTTGAAACTTTCCATTTCGGTCTTTAGAAGTGTGAAGTTTGCTTTTGAAAAGTTTTTCACAGTGCTTTCCTTAACTGGGGGTGGGGTCGGGATGTGGATGTCCAGTGTGATTACTTTATGATCTGATCTTACCAACGAGGGGTTTACTTCAGGTGTGGAACACTGATGCCCCATGTTGGTGATGATCAGGTCCAGTATGTTGTCACCTCTAGTGGGTGTGGTGACCAGCTGTTCCAGGGCATTTGAGTTTATAAACTCTAGGAAGCATTGGGCAAAGGAGTTTGTACTTGAGTAATTCTCCCAGTCAATGTTTGGGTAGTTGAAATCTCCTAATATCATGGTGTTTGGTAGGACCTTTATATTTTCCATTGTTCTCAGGAATGCTGAGTGAAGGTCCTGAGACAAGGTAGGTGATCTGTAGCAGGCTACGATCTGATAAGCAGCTTTGCCCACTGTTAGTTGCACTTGGATGGACTCTGAGGCCTCGTGCAGTGCCACTAACCTGGAGGTGTGGGTATCCTTTATGAAAATGGATACACCCCCTCCTTTTATATTTTGGTCCAGGTTTTGGGGCCAAAGCTCAGAGGGATTGGGATTTCTTTAAGTGGAGCATGTTCAACAGCTCTGTGTTTGACATAGCTTTGTATGTTAGGCAGAGATCACCTCTGAGTAGGCAATATGCGACAGAGTAAAGCTGGAGTGTTTTGAGACGGTCTGTGTAGGGCATGTATTTGAGGCTGGTAATCCTCTTTGTGAGGTATTTCTGCGAGCTTTCCAGTTTTTGTAGATGTCTTGTGAGGTACATACCAAAAGGGGCATTGTACTCTATAATGGATCTAATGAGTGATGAGTAGAGGGGAACAATGATATCTTTTTTCTGCATGAGAAACCTTTTGTGATGAGGTGTGCCACATAGAAGGATTTCCTGACTACTGTGGCGATGTGATTATCAAAGGAGAGACTACTGTCCACCTGTGTCCCAAGGTCTCTTATCACACTTTCAGTGTTAAGTATACTACCACCTATGTTGTAGTTCATGGGTACAGAGTTTTTACAAAAGGGGATGACAATGCACTTTCTGGCATTGAGCTTGAGGTCATGGCTTTGACACCAGGCATCTGTCTCAGTGAGGCCCTTTTGTAGGATGTCTGCATCGTTAGTAGTTTCTATTATGGCTCCTAGTTTGCAGTCAGCTGGGAACTTCATTAGCCAAAGACCTTCTGTGTTAGCCTGTACTTCAGGGAAGTAGATACCAAACAGGACAGAACACAGGACTGAACCCTGTGGTACTCCACTTGTCACTGGTCTGAAGTCGGATTTGGATTCTGCTACTTTCAGAGTGTGGGTTCTGTCAGTGAGCCAGGTGGCAACCCATCTTGTGACATAGGGATTTATACCTAGTTTAGTGAGTTTGTCTATAATTCCAGAGTGGGGGATGGTGTCGAAAGCCTTGGCAAGATCTAGATAGGCTGTGTGAACCACCTTACCCTTGTCTACGGCTTTGGTGACTGCTTCAAAGAAGTCTATCAGGTTTAGGAGACATGATCTGCCTTTTACAAACCCAAACTGGTTGTGGTCCAGAGTTTGGAGATTACCAATGTCTTTGTTTATAAGTTCCATGATGATAAGTTCCATGGCCTTGCAGACCACGCTCATCAGGCTAATGGGGTGCTAGTTCCCAGGGTCTGTGGTGGCTCCCCCCTTGTGTAGTGGGATAACCATCGCTGTGCACCATTCAGCAGGCACAAAGTCTGAGGTGAGGCTATGATTGAACATGGTACTTAGGAGTGGTGCCAGTTCATTCTGTAGTTCATGTAGAACGCAGCCTGGGATGTTGTCTGGTCCCATGGATGCTGTGTTCCTGGCTTTGGAGAGTGTGGTTTTTACCTGTGCAGCCGTGATGACAGCAACTTTGCATTCTTCCGGTATAGAGATGGGCTGTTTCATGGGTAAGAGGGGGGTAAAGTTAGCACTGATCCTATCTGCCAGGATGTTGGCAATATCAGTTGGGTCTGTATATTTAGTGCCATTGTGCTGTAACTCAGAGCAGATCTGAGTGTTGCTGTTGAGATTCATGACATAGCTATAGAATGCTTTGTGGTTGTCTTTAGAATCAGTGATGATTTTTTTTTTGTAACTAGCTTTGGAGGATTTTATTAGGGATCGCATCTTCTTACTGAGGCTGACCAGGGAGCTCCTCCACTCATGGGATTTTACCCTCTTTTGCAACAGTTTCTTCCTTCTGTTGTACAGTTTGTTTATGGCAGGGGACCACCAGATTGGCTTCCTTTTCTTGGAGGATAGCGTCTTGGTTCTGTTTGGGATAGCACGATCCATGCACTCATGTAAGTGCTTATAAAGTGCAATTGTGTAGGATTCAGTAGTCGTAACTGTATTGTCCATCTGCATGGGTGTCCTGAAGTTCACCACTTCTGTCTTAAGAAGCATGAAGTTGGCTTTGGAGAAATTGTTTAACATGGTTTCCTTAATGGGGGGGTGGGGGTAGAATGTGGATATGTAGGGTAATTAGCTTATGGTCAGATCGTACCAATGAGGCGTTGACTTCAGGTGTGGAACACCGGTCACTCAGGACAAACCAAACCCTGTAACCAACACAAATAACCACAAAGTGATCTAAATGCTACTCATTGCCAGAAGTCTCAGCCTCGAAATGCACACACTTGAGGCACTTCTCAGTATGGAGAATATTGATATCTGTGCAGTAACAGAAACCTAGTTCAAGGCTCCAGAGAGCACACCAGCACTACCAGGATACTACTCATTCCATACCTTCCAGCAGCAGAACCTGGATCATAGCACATAGGGTGGGGATGTATCCATATTCATCAAGGATACCTACACCTCTCTCTACATCCTCTCTACAGGATATGTACCCATAGAATGTTGCACAGCAATGTTCTTCCCACTCCACAGGGGTGGGGCCACAAAAGACCCTTGGCATTCATGCTCTATGAGAAATAGAACAAGCTGGTAACACCGGTTCAGCAAGAACGGAACCTCTGCAACAGTGTAGAGTTGTAAAAACCTTCAAATTTTATTCACCAAAAAATTCGCTCACTGATGGCAATAAAAGGCAAACACACCAAGTAAACGTGAAACGCAGCATGCTTTCCCCTTAGTAGTTGAACTTCTTCAGACAAAATACTTTTTACAAATGCATCTTTTATATACGTGCATGTGCTAGTAGTTGTTACAATAAACGACCTAATAATGCTTTAAAGTGCCAGTGCCACAAATACAATTTCATAGTTTACCAATTTATAAAAATAGTATTTAAAACAGATCATTAAAAAGTCATAAAAACCTAGTCATGAAAAACAACAACAATGGTCGGATTGCGAAAAAGTCGGATTATAAACAAGTCAGATTATAAAATGTTTGTAAAAGACAAGTTACAATAATCAAATACTAAAAACTCATACAAGGTTCTGGTTATTAACTTCATTTTTTCTTTCTTCTTTACAATATGTTTCACTGTACTTAAGGATACCTATATGTGTATCTATCTAGTAAAAAATAGGAACTTACTCTCTTCTGAGCTTTTTTTCCCTCTAAGGTCAGAACTCTTTTAAATTCATGTTATTCTTACACAGACAATACGGCAAGCTTTTACAATACTCATAAACATTGCGGTGTATTGCTCTCCTCTCTCCACCTGCAATTCTTACTTGCCTTTTTAAAAATAGTAGTTATAATAATAATTCATAATTAAACATACAACTAAACCAGTTTTTGTACTTTACTTTTTAAATTAATAGGTAAACAAGTAGCACTCTAATTTTTCTTCTCTATTTCTTCTTTCCGGAGCCAAGCCTGTTGTCAACTATAATAATTTCTAACTTATCTCATGAGATTTTTTAACTTTAAAATACATGCTATAGAGCATGTCTCGTTGATACCTGGCCTACTACAAGCAGCTAACCGAAGTTGCCAAGAAAGTTCTTTTTTCTCCAGTTCCAGTTTTATGAAGTTTTCATTGACAGTATTATTGTTTGTGGGATACTTGTTTACTCCATCAATAATCATAAAAGAGAAAGAGTGCCCAAGATTACTATTGACGTGTCTAGCTAAGGCGTTTTCTTCTTTAGATTTTTTAATTGCATATAAATGCTCATATATTCGATCACGCAATTGTCTGTCCGTCTTTCCAATATAGAAAGACGGACATTGTGAGCATTGTGCCAAGTAGACTATACCCTTAGAGTTGCAGGTGAACAACCCTTGAACATGATATACCACTGATCTTATTATAAATGAATCTGATGTTAAAATGTACTTACAATATTTACATAAGCCACATTTCTTGGTTCCTCCACCTGTTCTAGACTTTACAATTTTTGTTTCCAGTAGTTTTTTCATGTTTGTCCCCCTCTGATATGTTATTGTCGGGTGGAAATTTAATATTTTAGAAACAGTGTTGTCCAAGGAAAGGTAACACCAATATTTCCTTACTGTTTTACCTATATCTCTTGCTTCCAAACAGTATGTAAATGTGAAAGCCGTTGAAAAATTACTACCCTCATTTTTGTTAACTGAACTATTCTCCAACATTGTTGTTTCTAGGTGTTCATATTCTAAATAAGCAGGGGACACTGCCTCTACAGTTGTATTAATGGTAGATTTACTTCCATTTTTCAAAATAGGCAAGTATACTCCTGCATATCTTTTTTCTTTTACTTCCTTGAAAATGTTATCCAAAAATGACCTAGGGTATGCCCTCTTTACAAACATACTGTATAACAGATCACATTCTTCTTCAAATTCATTTTCCAGTGTAGTCATCCTCGCTGCCCTGACCAATTGGCCTTTTACGACAGCTTTTTTCTGAAATGGGGGATGCATACTGGTAAAATGGAGGAAACTGTTGGAATAGGTAGCTTTCCTAAAGATTTTTGCTGTAAATCTATCCTTGTCTTTTTTCAGTTCCACATCCAAAAAACTAATACTGTTTTCTTGAAAGTTATAAGTAAACTTCAAGAAGGTTGTTGTGGAGTTTAAGAATTCTACAAACTGGTCTGCTTCATTTCTGTCACCTTTAAATAAGATGAAGATATCGTCCAGAAATCGTCTATAACTACCACACATTTCTTTCCACTGACTTTTGAAAATAAAGTTGTTCTCCCAATGGGCTAGGACCAAGTTCGCAAAACTAGATCCTACCGGAGAGCCCATTGCTACTCCTATTTCCTGTACAAATAAATTACCTTCAAATGACACAAAATTATTTCTCAGAATAATGTCTAATAATTGTTCAATTAATAAACAATCATTATTCTCAGCTCCTTTCGACCTGATAAACTCCACAACCCATTCAGTCCCTAGATCATGTGGGATGCATGAGTACAAGTTGATAATGTCAATTGTCAAAAAATTAATTCTTTCATCATGTATAACAGTTTCCATATGTTGTAGAAAATCCCATGAATCTCTCAGAATTTGCTGCTCTGCTTTCACATATTTTTGTAAAAAATGATCTACTAGTTTAGCACTGGGGTAGGTAACAGACTGTCTTGCGTCTACAAGTGTCCTAAAAGGTGGATTAGTAACACTTTTATGCAATTTAGGTATCCCAAATATCTTTGGGATCCTCGGAGCCAGCATAGTTACATACTCATACTGTTCTTTTGTTAAAAGCTCATCAGTATATAAGTCACTTAGAAACAGTTTAATTTTATTCTGAGCTTGATTCATTTCATTTCTACTAACTGGCTTATAGGTATTACTTTCTAACAATTTAAACATAATGTTAGAATAATCATTTTTGTAAAATACCACCAAACCCCCACCTTTATCAGGCTTCATGAATCTAATAGGTAGTTCCCTTAATAGGTTTAGTAGAGCTTTTTCTTCCAATGATATGTTGTAATGTTGATTTTTAGAGTTTTTCAGAATTTGCCTAAACTCATTCTCACATAAGTATTCAAAAATGTTAAGTGTGTTGTTTTGGGGGGGGTTATAAGTACTAGTGACTCTCAAATTGTTCACAATGTCTGTAGGTTTGCCAAAAAGCAAGTTCAAATTAAGTTTTCGAATAAATAATTTGAAATCCACCAAAAGTTCTGCTATGTCACATTTTCTGGATGGGACGAAAGTAAGTCCCTTAGCAAATAGCTCCACCAATAAATGGTCTATGTTACATTCTGTAAAATTGTAAATATGAAAATCTTTCTCCCTATTATGTAAAATTTCAAATAATTTTATTTCTATTACTTGTAGTAATTGTTGTTGCTGCGTGTATTGTACTTCTTCTTGAACCCCTGTGCTTGGTTCATGTTCCAATTTGTCCCCCTCCCCCGTTTGTAGTTTTTTTGAACCTCTTGATATTCTTGTTGGTTATTAACATGAGTGTTTGTACCACCTAGTTCTTCCTCAAACATGTCACCCTCAGTAACTTCAAATTCAGGGTCTATATATTCCCCTAAATCTGGATAGTTGGAAGGATTACTAGTACCCTGCTGTCCACTTTGCTCTCTGTAAGGGGGCTGCTTAGCAGGCCCCTTGAATTTATTAGGTGCTTTTTGGGGCACTGTTGGTTTATTATGTGGTTTAGGGTATGCTACGCCTTCCTGGTAGGCTTTTAAATCCCTTTGTAATTTTTTGATCTTATTATTTTTCAATTTTGTCATCTGCTGGGTAATACTCAACAAAATTCTATCATATTCATATACATTTTTATTAAAATCAACATCTTTTTTCATTTCTTGTTCCAATACTGTAGTCTCTTTTATTAACACGTCAAGGTTAGCTTGATAATGTGTCACCATACATCGAATAACTTCTAAACCATGTCTGTTAAATAAATTTGTCAAGTCATTAAAAAAATCTGACCCATGCACCAGTCCAACGGGGTATGAGTAATGTCTCAACCCCTTTGGAACTATTTGTTCCTTTAAACACTTATTCAAGTAGTTCAGTTCAAGTTGAAGTTTTTTTACCCTGTACAGTTTAAAGTCAAACATTTTAAGTCTGTCCAGTAATGAACTGTTGTCTTCAGTCAAGCTAGAAACTTCTTTACCTGTCTGAAGTATGTCCATATCCAGTTCATTATTGAGCCAAGACCCTATGTTGAAATTAGTTTCATTACTTGTCTCCTGGTTGCTCCGACGATTTGTATGTCCATTATTACCACAGTGCAAGGTTCGCTGTGGTAATCCGGTTCCATTGTTGCTTCCAGTTGGTTGTATTTCAACAGTTGATGTGTTAATGCCCTTTTGCGAAATTCCCACATGTCCGCTGGAGCTGGTAACAGTGTCGACCCTCTCCGATAAGCGGTCCAGTCTCATGTTAATCAATTGAAGCAATTGTGTAAGGTTGCCTTGCGAGGCATCTCCGCCTTCCGTTGAATCTTCCATCTCGCTTGTCCGGTAACCAGCTACTAACAACGTCGCACAAAAATGAGTCAGCTAACCAAGAAATAGAACAAGCTGGTAACACCGGTTCAGCAAGAACGGAACCTCTGCAACAGTGTAGAGTTGTAAAAACCTTCAAATTTTATTCACCAAAAAATTCGCTCACTGATGGCAATAAAAGGCAAACACACCAAGTAAACGTGAAACGCAGCATGCGTTTTTCGTTCCCCTTAGTAGTTGAACTTCTTCAGACAAAATACTTTTTACAAATGCATCTTTTATATACGTGCATGTGCTAGTAGTTGTTACAATCAACGACCTAATAATGCTTTAAAGTGCCAGTGCCACAAATACAATTTCATAGTTTACCAATTTATAAAAATAGTATTTAAAACAGATCATTAAAAAGTCATAAAAACCTAGTCATGAAAAACAACAACAATGGTCGGATTGCGAAAAAGTCGGATTATAAACAAGTCAGATTATAAAATGTTTGTAAAAGACAAGTTACAATAATCAAATACTAAAAACTCATACAAGGTTCTGGCTATTAACTTCATTTTTTCTTTTTTACAATATGTTTCACTGTACTTAAGGATACCTATGTGTGTGTCTGTCTAATAAAAAATAGGAACTTACTCTCTTCTGAGCTTTTTTTCTCTAAGGTCAGAACTCTTTTAAATTCATGTTATTCTTACACAGACAATACGGCAAGCTTTTACAATACTCACAAACATTGCAGTATATTACTCTCCTCTCTCCACCTGCAATTCTTACTTGCCTTTTTAAAGATAGTAGTTATAATGATAATTCATATTAAACATACAACTAAACCAGTTTTTGTACTTTACTTTTAAATTAATAAATAAACAAGTAGCACTCTAATTTTTCTTCTCTATTTCTTCTTACCGGAGCCAAGCCTGTTATCAACTATAATAATTTCTAACTTATCTCATGAGATTTTTTAACTTTAAAATACATGCTATAGAGCATGTCTCGTTGATACCTGGCCTACTACAAGCAGCTAACCGAAGTTGCCAAGAAAGTTCTTTTTTCTCCAGTTCCAGTTTTATGAAGTTTTCATTGACAGTATTATTGTCTGTGGGATACTTGTTTACTCCATCAATAATCATAAAAGAGAAAGAGTGCCCAAGATTACTATTGACGTGTCTAGCTAAGGCGTTTTCTTCTTTAGATTTTTTAATTGCATATAAATGCTCATATATTCGATCACGCAATCGTCTGTCCGTCTTTCCAATATAGAAAGACGGACATTGTGAGCATTGTGCCAAGTAGACTATACCCTTAGAGTTGCAGGTGAACAACCCTTGAACATGATATACCACTGATCTTATTATAAATGAATCTGATGTTAAAATGTACTTACAATATTTACATAAGCCACATTTCTTGGTTCCTCCACCTGTTCTAGACTTTACAATTTTTGTTTCCAGTAGTTTTTTCATGTTTGTCCCCCTCCGATATGTTATTGTCGGGTGGAAATTTAATATTTTAGAAACAGTGTTGTCCAAGGAAAGGTAACACCAATATTTCCTTACTGTTTTACCTATATCTCTTGCTTCCAAACAGTATGTAAATGTGAAAGCCGTTGAAAAATTACTACCCTCATTTTTGTTAACTGAACTATTCTCCAACATTGTTGTTTCTAGGTGTTCATATTCTAAATAAGCAGGGGACACTGCCTCTACAGTTGTATTAATGGTAGATTTACTTCCATTTTTCAAAATAGGCAAGTATACTCCTGCATATCTTTTTTCTTTTACTTCCTTGAAAATGTTATCCAAAAATGACCTAGGGTATGCCCTCTTTACAAACATACTGTATAACAGATCACATTCTTCTTCAAATTCATTTTCCAGTGTAGTCATCCTCGCTGCCCTGACCAATTGGCCTTTTACGACAGCTTTTTTCTGAAATGGGGGATGCATACTGGTAAAATGGAGGAAACTGTTGGAATAGGTAGCTTTCCTAAAGATTTTTGCTGTAAATCTATCCTTGTCTTTTTTCAGTTCCACATCCAAAAAACTAATACTGTTTTCTTGAAAGTTATAAGTAAACTTCAAGAAGGTTGTTGTGGAGTTTAAGAATTCTACAAACTGGTCTGCTTCATTTCTGTCACCTTTAAATAAGATGAAGATATCGTCCAGAAATCGTCTATAACTACCACACATTTCTTTCCACTGACTTTGAAAATAAAGTTGTTCTCCCAATGGGCTAGGACCAAGTTCAAAACTAGATCCTACCGGAGAGCCCATTGCTACTCCTATTTCCTGTACAAATAAATTACCTTCAAATGACACAAAATTATTTCTCAGAATAATGTCTAATAATTGTTCAATTAATAAACAATCATTATTCTCAGCTCCTTTCGACCTGATAAACTCCACAACCCATTCAGTCCCTAGATCATATGGGATGCATGAGTACAAGTTGATAATGTCAATTGTCAAAAAATTAATTCTTTCATCATGTATAACAGTTTCCATATGTTGTAGAAAATCCCATGAATCTCTCAGAATTTGCTGCTCTGCTTTCACATATTTTTGTAAAAAATGATCTACTAGTTTAGCACTGGGGTAGGTAACAGACTGTCTTGCGTCTACAAGTGTCCTAAAAGGTGGATTAGTAACACTTTTATGCAATTTAGGTATCCCAAATATCTTTGGGATCCTCGGAGCCAACATAGTTACATACTCATACTGTTCTTTTGTTAAAAGCTCATCAGTATATAAGTCACTTAGAAACAGTTTAATTTTATTCTGAGCTTGATTCATTTCATTTCTACTAACTGGCTTATAGGTATTACTTTCTAACAATTTAAACATAATGTTAGAATAATCATTTTGTAAAATACCACCAAACCCCCACCTTTATCAGGCTTCATGAATCTAATAGGTAGTTCCCTTAATAGGTTTAGTAGAGCTTTTTCTTCCAATGATATGTTGTAATGTTGATTTTAGAGTTTTTCAGAATTTGCCTAAACTCATTCTCACATAAGTATTCAAAAATGTTAAGTGTGTTGTTTTGGGGGGGGTTATAAGTACTAGTGACTCTCAAATTGTTCACAATGTCTGTAGGTTTGCCAAAAAGCAAGTTCAAATTAAGTTTTCGAATAAATAATTTGAAATCCACCAAAAGTTCTGCTATGTCACATTTTCTGGATGGGACGAAAGTAAGTCCCTTAGCAAATAGCTCCACCAATAAATGGTCTATGTTACATTCTGTAAAATTGTAAATATGAAAATCTTTCTCCCTATTATGTAAAATTTCAAATAATTTTATTTCTGTTACTTGTAGTAATTGTTGTTGCTGCGTGTATTGTACTTCTTCTTGAACCCCTGTGCTTGGTTCATGTTCCAATTTGTCCCCCTCCCCCGTTTGTAGTTTTTTTGAACCTCTTGATATTCTTGTTGGTTATTAACATGAGTGTTTGTACCACCTAGTTCTTCCTCAAACATGTCACCCTCAGTAACTTCAAATTCAGGGTCTATATATTCCCCTAAATCTGGATAGCTGGAAGGATTACTAGTACCCTGCTGTCCACTTTGCTCTCTGTAAGGGGGCTGCTTAGCAGGCCCCTTGAATTTATTAGGTGCTTTTTGGGGCACTGTTGGTTTATTATGTGGTTTAGGGTATGCTACGCCTTCCTGGTAGGCTTTTAAATCCCTTTGTAATTTTTTGATCTTATTATTTTTCAATTTTGTCATCTGCTGGGTAATACTCAACAAAATTCTATCATATTCATATACATTTTTATTAAAATCAACATCTTTTTTCATTTCTTGTTCCAATACTGTAGTCTCTTTTATTAACACATCAAGGTTAGCTTGATAATGTGTCACCATACATCGAATAACTTCTAAACCATGTCTGTTAAATAAATTTGTCAAGTCATTAAAAAAATCTGACCCATGCACCAGTCCAACGGGGTATGAGTAATGTCTCAACCCCTTTGGAACTATTTGTTCCTTTAAACACTTATTCAAGTAGTTCAGTTCAAGTTGAAGTTTTTTTACCCTGTACAGTTTAAAGTCAAACATTTTAAGTCTGTCCAGTAATGAACTGTTGTCTTCAGTCAAGCTAGAAACTTCTTTACCTGTCTGAAGTATGTCCATATCCAGTTCATTATTGAGCCAAGACCCTATGTTGAAATTAGTTTCATTACTTGTCTCCTGGTTGCTCCGACGATTTGTATGTCCATTATTACCACAGTGCAAGGTTCGCTGTGGTAATCCGTTCCATTGTTGCTTCCAGTTGGTTGTATTTCAACAGTTGATGTGTTAATGCCCTTTTGCGAAATTCCCACATGTCCGCTGGAGCTGGTAACAGTGTCGACCCTCTCCGATAAGCGGTCCAGTCTCATGTTAATCAATTGAAGCAATTGTGTAAGGTTGCCTTGCGAGGCATCTCCGCCTTCCGTTGAATCTTCCATCTCGCTTGTCCGTAACCAGCTACTAACAACGTCGCACAAAAATGAGTCAGCTAACCAAGAAATAGAACAAGCTGGTAACACCGGTTCAGCAAGAACGGAACCTCTGCAACAGTGTAGAGTTGTAAAAACCTTCAAATTTTATTCACCAAAAAATTCGCTCACTGATGGCAATAAAGGCAAACACACCAAGTAAACGTGAAACGCAGCATGCGTTTTGCTCCTTAGTAGTTGAACTTCTTCAGACAAAATACTTTTTACAAATGCATCTTTATATAATGCATGTGCTAGTAGTTGTTACAATCAACGACCTAATAATGCTTTAAAGTGCCAGTGCCACAAATACAATTTCATAGTTTACCAATTTATAAAAATAGTATTTAAAACAGATCATTAAAAAGTCATAAAAACCTAGTCATGAAAAACAACAACAATGGTCGGATTGCGAAAAAGTCGGATTATAAACAAGTCAGATTATAAAATGTTTGTAAAAGACAAGTTACAATAATCAAATACTAAAAACTCATACAAGGTTCTGGTTATTAACTTCATTTTTTCTTTCTTCTTTACAATATGTTTCACTGTACTTAAGGATACCTATATGTGTATCTATCTAGTAAAAAATAGGAACTTACTCTCTTCTGAGCTTTTTTTCCCTCTAAGGTCAGAACTCTTTTAAATTCATGTTATTCTTACACAGACAATACGGCAAGATTTTACAATACTCATAAACATTGCGGTGTATTGCTCTCCTCTCTCCACCTGCAATTCTTACTTGCCTTTTTAAAAATAGTAGTTATAATAATAATTCATAATTAAACATACAACTAAACCAGTTTTTGTACTTTACTTTTTAAATTAATAGGTAAACAAGTAGCACTCTAATTTTTCTTCTCTATTTCTTCTTTCCGGAGCCAAGCCTGTTGTCAACTATAATAATTTCTAACTTATCTCATGAGATTTTTTAATTTCTAACTTATCATCCGACTTTTTCGCAATCCGACCATTGTTGTTGTTTAAAGCTGGCACTTTAAAGCATTATTAGGTCGTTGATTGTAACAACTACTAGCACATGCACGTATATAAAAGATGCATTTGTAAAAAATATTTTGTCTGAAGAAGTTCAACTACTAAGGGGAACGAAAAACGCATGCTGCGTTTCACGTTTACTTGGTGTGTTTGCCTTTTATTGCCATCAGTGAGCGAATTTTTTGGTGAATAAAATTTGAAGGTTTTTACAACTCTACACTGTTGCAGAGGCTCCGTTCTTGCTGAACCGGTGTTACCAGCTTGTTCTATTTCTTGGTTAGCTGACTCATTTTTGTGCGACGTGATTCATGCTCTATGAGCCTGACAAGTCTGATCTGCAAGGCAATGGAGCCAATCATATGGAAGTCACCAATAAAGACATTGGGAACCTTCACAGAGTTGAGCACACCCAGTTTGACTTTGTCAAATGCAGATCACGTCTCCTGAACTGGGTGGAATTCTTTAAGACAGTTACCCAGGCTATAGATGATTGAAATGAGCTCCACTCAGCCTACCTATACCTCGCTAAGGCCTTTGACACCATTCCCCAGTCAGGTACCATAGATGAACTCAACAACCTCGGCATGAATCCATACATCACAAGATGGATTGCAAACTGGCTCACAGATAGATCCCACAAATTAAGAGTTGCTGACAGACTCTACACTGGTAACAACTGGTGTCCCCCAGAGTTCAGTCCTGGGATCCCTCCTGTTTGGTATAGACTTCTCAAAAGTACATGCCAACACAGGAGGATTGCGGTTGACTAAGTTTGCTGGGAACTGTAAACTGTTTGCCATAATAGATTCCCTGGATGACACAAATATTCTCCAGAAGGGACCCTATGAGACAGATGTGTGGTGTCAGAATCATGGCCTCAAGCTCAATGTGGAAAAATGCATAGTAATCCCCTTTGGTGAAAACAAACTACCCACAAACTACAACATAGGTGTTACCCCCTAAAAACTGACAAGGTAATAAGGGATCTGGGGAAACAAGTAGATAGTCATCTTTCCTTTGACAACCATGTTGCCAAAGTGATTAGGAAATCCTATATGGCCCATCTAATCAACAAAGGGTTTGCATCTGGATCAAAAGAGGTAGTGGTGGCCCTCTACTCTTAAGTCATCAGACCCATAATTGAGTACAATGCACCATTTTGGATGTACTTGACTAGGCATATCCAGTAGCTGTAGAGACCACAGAGGTACCTCACCAAGAGGATTACTCATCTCAAACAGTTGTGTTATGCAACACAGCTGGTAAAACTAAATCTGTTCTCCGTTGCGTACTGCCTACTCAGAGGCACACTCTACCTAACATACAGAGCCATGTCCAACACATAACTGTTGAACATGCTCCATCTACGGATAACAAAATTGAGTCGCACTACACACTCCAGGGATAGGAACCTCATCACAACAATGAATACAACATGCTGGTGGGATAGAGTACCATCACAGACACTTGCCTTACTGTGGAACAGAGTCCCAATGTACATCAGACAGACCCCCCTCGCTGACATTCTTCAATAGGAACCTTGATGAGTGGATGGGAAACAGACAATTCACGCCAGGCATCACATCAGCAGCCACACTAGAAAGGGGCTTAGGGTACTAACTATTATAACTAGGGCTTAGGAGACTATCCAATGGGGTGGTGAAAGCTGCACAACTTGCCTAGGCTAATATATGCCTTTTGTGAAAATAGTCTACTACATACCTATGAACCTATGTGACAGGTAAATGTCTACAGATAGTAGATGTGCACTTCATTATACAGTCATGTTGTGCAGCAGGCACATGGACCACATACACTGTAATGCTTATAGATACTGGTGGCTGTTATGTACAGTGGGTGAGATGTGCACCTCATGTCTTTTGATCCATTGGGATGTGTCCTGGGTGGGACAGTCCTAGATGGCTCCCTGTCATGGTCACCCTCTTACACACATCTTTACCCATCCATCTTTGACTTATTCTAGTGTGTTCCCCCTACATATATATAGGTACATAGGTAGGTAATAGGCTATCTGCCTGAAGGCATATATTAGTATGGCCAGAGTGTGCAGCTATCACCACACATGGGGTTAGTTCACTAGGCCTCTGTGTAGCAGAGCTGATGAAGTGATTCATGGTGTGACAGTTCAGTTTCACATACACTCATCAAGGCTCCTCTGGAAGAGTGTCAGTGAGGGACTCAGTTTAATGTAGGTTGGGAGCCTGTTCCAAAGCAAGGGAAGTTTGTGAGTTAGTAACGTATCCCTCCAACATGTTCTATTTCTTGTTGTGATGATAATATCTCTAGAGCATGTGGCACAGTGAGCTTGGATTTACTTCAGATAGCGCATGTACATCAGTTCTGCATTGGACATGGACCTGTCTGTTGGGCAGAGATTGCCTCAGTAGACTGTATACAACAGAGTACAGATTGAGTTAAATTCATTCTTGTTGCATGGGGCAACTGTTTGAGGCCAGTAATCCTCTTGTTGAGGTACTTCAGTGGTCTTTCCAGCTGCTGAAGGTGTCTAGCCAGATTCATCGCATGTGTGCCGTGATACTCTTTGATGGGTCTGATGACAGATGAGTAGAGGGAACCTCCTTTGACCTACATGCAAAGAACTTGGCAATTTGTGGGAACACATAGCATGATTTTCTAACCACTTTGTGAATGTGTTTCTGGAAGTAGAGATGACTATCCACATGTGTCCATAGACCCCTTATTATTACCTCCATATTTAGGGTGTTGGCACCTATGTGGTATTTGTATGACTGTAGCTCGAGGCCATAATTTTGACACCACATCTGTCTGACTGAGACCCTTTTTAAGGATGTCTCTGTTGTCCCAAACATCAATTATGACAACCTTTTTGCAGTCATCCACAAACTTTGCTAACCATAGCCCTCGTGTGTTTGACTGTATTTCTGAAAAGTATACACCAGACAGGAGGGTTACCAGGACTGAGCCATGGGGGACAGCAGTTGTTACCAGCTTACAGTCCAACAGGGAGACCACAATTCTTACCTTGTGGGATCTATCTCTGCCCCAGTTGGCAATCCATCAGATGACATACGTATTTATGCACAGGTTGTTGATTTTGTGGATACGACATGTGTGTGGGATGTTGGAAAAGGGCTTTTCAAGGTCTATGCAGGCCGTTTATAGCTCATTTCATTGATGTATGTCCTGGGTAACTGCCTTGAAAACTGTCTAGCAGGTTTAGGAACCATGATCTGCCTCTGACCAAACCAAAATGGGTAGGGTTGGGTATTTGTAGGCTCCCAATAGCTCTGTTTATGAGTTCCATAATGATGGACTCCATGGCCTTGCAGATCAGGCTTATTAGGCTTACAAGACAATAGTTCCCATGGTCTGTTGTGCACCAACACTTGTGGAGTGTGCCAAACGTTGCTGTAACCAGTTCAACAGTTTCATATCCTGTACAGAGGGTGAGTCTCAACAGACTGTTCAGGTGCAGGGTCTGTTTGTTTTGGAGTTCACGTATGACACAGCCAGGGAAACCATGTCATCCCATAGACGCTGTGTTTTTAGGTTTAGATAGAGCTGTTTAACCATTGTATATGTGATTTCTGGGTTTTCACAATCTCCAGGTATGGTAATGGGCCCTTTTGTCAGTGAGAGGGGTAAATATGTATGAACCTGTTTAACAAGATGTTGGCAATGTCAGTCATGTACATGTATTCATTTACACTTTGCACTCAGAACATATATGAGTTCACATTGATAATTATGACATAGCGAAAGAAAGCTTCATGGTTCTCTATGGACTCTTTGGCAGTATTTTTGCCAGAACATGGCTTAGATAATGTTAGGAGTGCTCATTGTTTCTTGATGATACTGATTGGAGATTTATTGATCTTCTTTGGATTTTCACTTTCTTTGAACAACTTAAGTACTTGTAGTACATAGTTTGATTATGACAGGGGTCCAATATATTATATGGGTCTGTTTTCATATCACTGTATGTGCAAGGCAGGATTGGTGAATAGTGACAAGTGTCTGGAGTAAGAACTGCAACTGCCAGATATGTGTGGCCCACTGCTGTACCCAGACTTGGCCTAAGTGTGTGAGCATGCCCAGTATGACCTTTCATTATGTTGTTGATTGACATTTGCTTTGTTTGCTTAAGTGTGTGTGCATGCCCAATATGACCTTTCAGTATGCTGCTGACTGAAATTTGCTAAATTTAAGTGTGTGAGCATGCCCACTATGGGCATATATACTATATGTGTGTGAAAAATCAAGTTGGTCTTTACTTCAGGGCTCACCTTTGTGTTATACAACGACAGGAAGCACGCTGTGCCTGCAGGGCTTCCATGAGTCAGTTTGCATAGACTTATAAACATTTCTACATACAAGGGGGGGCAGCTATTATTTGTACATTTCTACCCGGGGGGGGGGGCACACCTGATTGTTACTGTGGATGTACATAGGATGAGGGGTACACCTGACACTTATACACATTTGCTAGGCCTGCACTGCTATGTCAGGTACTCCATTTTAGTCTGTACTGTTGCCTATCATACTGGCTTGAGGCATACCACTGTACTACAGACCTTAGCTTCCAATTACACGCATATTAGTTTGTGACTTCATAACCTACCCAACCCACATCACACTGCCTGGCCTGCTGTTATCTGTCTGCGTAGGCCTGGGGGGAGGTTACTCATATGCCTCTTCAGAGGGCATGATACAGCATTTGTTTGTGTTTGCGTTTGTCTACAATTGTCCTGCTGGCTGTGACTGTTAGGTATGTGACCCCCCCCCCCAACTGGTATGTGTGAGTGACTTACGTTATGTCTGTGCCAGTGAAATGCTGTCGTGGCTTAGTGGTTCAGTACTGTGACTATAGTGCACAGTATCCTGAGTTTGAGCCCTGTCACTGTTTTTTATTTACCTGCTGGGAAGACCTGGTTAAGGAACAGTAAAGCAGGTGTTAGCATGTTTACCCAACTTTGCTTGACTTTGCCCAACTTTGCCCAACTTTGCCCGAAGTTGCACTGGTTAGAATGGTGCGCAGCTACACCCAGTTGTATCTAAATATGCTCAATACTGGTAAAATGTGCTTAGCAGTGCTTTATATTGCTTAAAATAGGGCACTCATGCCTCAGGTTGTGCTGCAGGGTTGCCTATGTTGGATGCACATAGTACTCTCCCTATACATGTTTGAAAACAGGTAGTGTCAAGTTAGGCATCCCTTTTACTGTATGTGCGAGTCAGAGAGAGGTGTCATTTCCAGGGTTCCTACTGAGTCAGTGTATGTGCTATGCGTTGCCTCTTTGCCAAGGCCAGGGCATACTGGGCATGCCTCATTCTGCCTACTGGGGCAGGCTCAGGTTGTTCCTCCTCCGAGTCATGCTGTGCCTGTGCAGGTCTTGGCAATGGTGGGGGGATGTTTAGCCCTGCCCCATGCTGTTCCTGCTGCAGCTGTTTCCGCAGGATCATATTGTGTAGCATGGTACATACCATAACAATTTGGGTACATGTAGTTGGTGAGTACTGCAAGGCTCCACCAGATGTGTCCAGGTACCGGAACCGTGACTTGAGCATCCCAAACACACACTCAATTATGTTTCTTGTTTGTGCGTGTGCCTCATTATGGAGTTCTTGTTCAGGTTTGTGTGCATTTCTGATGGGTGTCATCAGCCACGGCTCAAGTGCGTATATAGCATCCCCCACTAGGTGACCATCAGAGATGTCCCCATTGGCAAATCTCTGGTACAGCTGCATCAGATGCCAGATGTGGGATTCGTGATAGCTTCCAGGCAGCCAGCACACACATTCATTATTATGCCCCGGGCATCGCACACAACCTGGCAGTTGATGGAGGGGAAGCCCTTGCAGTTGATGTAGACCCTACCCCGCTCACCGGGTGGTGCTTTGATACATATGTGCATGCAGTCTATTGCACCCACTACCTCAGGGTATTCTGCTATTTGGTGGAAAAGACGCATATTGCTGGCCAATGCCTCACGGGAACTGGGGAAATATACGTGGTTACCGACATGTGCTGACATGGCATCCAGGAACTGGTGGAGTACCCTGGATGCTGATGCCTGTGAAATCCCCATCATATCACCAGTTGGTCTCTGGAAGGTACCTGTAGCTAGTATTCTTATGGCAACACATACCTTGGTATCCACTGGGATGGGTTCCCCTCTGTTGGTTCTGTGTGTGAGGCGTGGCCGGCACAGCTCAACAATTTGCTGCAGGAGGTCTGTGTCCACCCTATAGTGCTCTACTATCTCCAGCTCATGTAGCCCCTGGTAGTTTACCCTGGGTCTGTATACTCTTCTCTGTCTCCTCACTTTGGGTTGCTCAGCAGCATTCACAACATCACCACCCTCAGCACCTTGCACATGTTGGTTTATGCTAGCAAGAGCAGCCCCTGACATTTTGTCTGACTTAAGCTTTTTAAGCTTTCCCCCTTTGTATACTGCAGTGTTGCAGAGTTCTTGGGAAAAAACAGGGGGGAATGCTGTTTGCAGAGTTTAAAGTACTGGGCTGGGCTGGGATAGTCTGCTGCCTGTGTAATTGGCTGATTCTGATATATTTCACCTGGCAGCTCTGCTAGTTCTCCTTGGTTAACTTCCTACTACTTCTTTTCCTTCCTTTTCCCTTTCTGTTTCCGCCCGGGGCAGCGCCACGCAAATACGCGCACATGAGCACACACAAGCACATACTCTGTGTGCATGTTTGCAAGAAATTTCTGATCTTTTAACAGTGTGCACCTTTGGTTTCAGGTTTTCAAATAGGACAACTGTAGGCACGCCTCTTGCAATCCTGAGCAACTCAGGGCAAACACAAGCCACTGTGCTCCAATTAGCTTACAGCCTTTCTGACATACCTCCTCATGATGTCACCTATATTCTACTCTACTACTCACCTACTCCTACACTTACACTCTTGGGACATGGCTCACATGCTGGGGAAAATTGGGATTCACTATCCTTATCCTCATTTGCATAGGATTGCCTACTAATACATGGTTACATCTTTCACACTGAGCTTCCCCCCCCTTAGCAACCACTACTCAGTGGCCATGTTGTCTTCAGCCTGCCATTCACCTGCATGGCAGGATAAGCTTTTTAGAGAAAATGCCTATTTTTGGCTATTTTTAAATTATTTTCTTGTTTTTTAAAGCGCCACACGTCTGCACGGTGCTGCGCTATGCTTAAACATCGGAGAGCGGGGGGGTTAGATTTTAATAATTTTAAACATTTATAAATGCCAGTGGCCTTATATTTGGCCATTGGCATGCTTCCTCAACTGTATGCATCCTTTATTTGGAGCTGTCATAGCTCCGTTTAGCTATTTGCAGAACGGTACTCCGTTACCAACAGAGTACATTTCTGCAGATAACACTAATCTTTCACAGACAGGTTAGTGTTTCCTGGATTGCAAATTTACCTCATTTGCATAGCTTTCAGCAGCAAATGAGGTAATTTGCATACCATGACGCTGTCCGTGCAAGAGTAGCTTTAGCAGCTCTCGTGCACGCCCCTGCCGGCTGTTTCTGGATCGCACGGCGGACATATTGCCTGTTTGATGTCTTACACTACTCTACAACTCCGTGCAAGCTTTCGTAAATCCGGCCCATTATTTTGCCATAGTTTTTGATTGCTTTAGGTGTGAAAATGCACTTTGTTTGGCACAGATCACTGCTAGAAACCCCCCCCCCTTTTTTCTGGGGGCACAGTACTCCTAGAGCTGACTATAGTAGTAAAGGAATGGATGGGTGAAGTTACTTGCATGACTTTTATGGAGCTTTGCCCCTGACATCAACGCAGGTTTTGAATTCTGCTGCATACTTGTGGTGCTTGCTCATGTGGAATTTGAAAACCTCCTCACTTTCATGTCAGGGCACCACAATTTTCTGATTCTCAAATATGTTGTTCAGACATTAGACTTGATGTTAAGGGTACTGCAATTACACCAATTCTAAATAAATGATTCATAACACTGCAAAATTTACTGTTAGATTCAAGAGTTTGAATTTAAACATTGTTTAAAAAATACTGCAGTATGAGCCACACTAACCAAATATCTTACAGTATAGTAAGAATATTATGGAACCACTTAAAAAAACAAGAGCAGGATTCCAGAACAGCTGTTTCCCAGGCTAAGTCCAATTATCTGGATACTTTATTACAAAGAGTATACAGTATAAGGGATGATATAAGTAATTTAAGTACAAGAAGGCATTTAGGATTGTGAAGGAAGACCATAAGAAGGGCAAAGGATGAGCAGGTTAAAAAATCTCATATCTCATGCATCAGGGAAAAAATTATATATGATGATAGTGTTTCTGACCAAAGTGATAAAATTATTTTCTGGAAGTTAGTAACAAAGGGTACAAACTATTTTCACCCCTCCACTGAATCTGTTATTCACTAACAAATCTAGGTAGATTTTCAGACTCTTTGTGGTACGGATTCATCATTTTTCATCTAAGCGGTACTTCCTTAATGATGGAGCATGAAGGACATGAGGCCAAGTTAATGGCTCTGGTAGTAGCAGACTTGGTTGTCAAAATGTGAAAGTCCCTGGTCCATATGTGATTATAGCAGTAATTTATAGAGATTGATTAATACAGGAACTGCATTATGGGCCCCTGTTATAAAATGTAGCTTGTTATTGCATTAAGCCTGTGTTTATGCCATATTTATGGAAGCATGCAAGCTCATACTTACAACCAGAGAGCTAGAAATAGTTTAAAAACAAATAGACTCATTGTTTATTAAAGTCTTAAAATTGTTTTTGACGATGATAATTAAGAACACAAAGTAAGATTATGCATTATGAGAGTCCCTGTAAATACTACATAGATTTAAAAAAATACACATACAAAGTTTTAATTCCTATCTATGACAGATTATGTATCAACAGCATACACAGACTGCCAGTGAGATCATTCATATCATCTGCATGGCTTTGACTTCTGTCCCTAATTTCCAGAATTTAGGAAAATGTATGAAATTATAGCAAAAAAGGTCCTTAGCTGAGCTATAACATTAATATATATACTGTTGTATTAGTCCAGTTAAGGCTGAAATGGCAGAGAACTTGAAAATAATTTAAGAGCTCAGAATGACGTCAGAGAGGGGAACTTCCTGACTGCACAGATACTTCAGATATACTCAGATCCTCTGTCAGAAGCTTTACAAGAATCTGGTTTTGATTATCCTGCTGAGGTTCCTTATTACATGCCAGCATTTGCATATTGTTTATTATTCAAGACACATGTTAGCTATACAGAGTATAATGGCTCTGGCTGTAGTCCCACTAGGAGATTTTTCATGTCTGCATGTTAATATTCTAAGTACATAAAGTATCGCACTTTAGGAAATGAACAGGTACCCCAAGTGTAGCTAAACAGCTATAATAAACCTTTAAAGTATAGCAAATCTTGAGTGTAATTTCAATGCAGATAAGTCATGGCTTTTCCAAGTGAAGATCATGTGGAAAGTTGCAAAACTTATGCAGAATTACACGTTTATTGCATTATTATTGTTCTTCTTCTTTGAAGAGTATGCAACAGCCAATAAAGGTTATTATTTTTCCTCACTTTTATTGTGTTGTGGAAAAGAATACATTGTGTCAGTAAATCATGTGAACTATTGAAGCCTATTTATGGATAATGTGGAAAACTGAGTAGGAACACATTATTGTTTCCCTTTCCAGACATTAAGATAACTTCAGAGTTTAAGGAAAACAGAATGTGTAGCAGCTCTGAATTATAGTTAGCTAAAAATATTTTGTAATCAAAATATCTTCTTTATTTAAAAAGAAAACTCGGTTTTCTTCAGAAGGACATGGACATGGGTGTTTTGCATATCACTTATATGTCTCTGCTCGACAGTGGCACAGGAAAATAACTTTCTTGGGTGGCGTAAGCCAGGGAACCTTGTTGGCTAGGCTTATGTAGGCCCTTGGGCCGATAGCCTTGTACCTACCTATGAACCTATGAATCTGATAAATATTTTGTTTACTAATTATCTTGATGATAATGACAGTAAAACTGTTTCAGCATTATACAATATCGAAAATTGCATCAAAACTTTTGCACATTTTAAGTTCAAACTTTCAAAAATACCTTAGTCTTGGATTTACAGGTGGCTATAGTACAGATTTTTAAGGTATGATTCTGGCAACATGGAAAACTTAAATTATTGCAATGTCTCACTTTTCACATATAAGGTAAGTATGGAAGGTTTTTATGGAAGAAGATAACATATGCTTCAGACTCAATTGCTCCAGCAGTGATAGAGCAGCACTGTCCATGTTTACAGCCACATACAGTCACTCTTACAAAGTGTTCATTTATATGTGAATAAATTCTCAATATAAGGAACAGGCCAAGTGACATAATTGTGTAATTCTTCTTGTTCTACTTCTTCTCTCTGACTGTTTTAATACTATAACACTTGTTTTGTAAGATGAGTCTCTTTCTTGTATTCATCGTATGCTTCATTCAGCCATTTTAATGTTTACATCTTTTAAATGTATAGCAACTGTGTGTCTAGTACTTATCTATGAATCTATCAATGTTGTTATAGTGTAGTTTTTGACCTGTGCAGTGGCACTTGCATACAGTACTGTGCTCTTTAGTCTGTGTACTTAATTTATGATTATGACTTGAATTAGGTGTAGTGCACGTGGGCAGATTGGTCTGATGAGGGAGATGATTTTTCTAAGCTATGGTACAGAATCAGAATTGCCTAGACATGGTTAGGCCTTGCTGTGTCTAATAATGGTGGCTGCCAAAAAAGCAATTACTACAAAATAGAAATCAAAATCTAAGCCAGCTATACTTATGATAGTAACAGAGATAAAACAACTGGAATATGGATCTTTAGACAAGGGTAGGAGCAAACTAGATAGGAAAAAAATGGGAATTGTGGGAGCAATACAAGGGAAGAATGAGGTTTAAAAGGTGGCAGGACTTAAATGAGCTATGTAATGTTTGAGTGAGAAAGACTGGGTAGATTATAAATGATGTATAATGTTTGCAACTGGGAGTGTGTCAGTATGGTTTCTGATGTAAAATGCTTGCAAGTAGGATTATGTCAGTGTGGTTTGTTTTCATTTATATAAAACAGTGTAAGAAACTTCTCTGTGTGGAAGATTTTCAGTCCATATAGTTCTAGTTAATCACTGTATATTAATCAGATCAGACAGTAGTAGAAGTAGCAAACGAAACGTCGTCAAGTCAAAAAGTAATAATAGAAAATATATAAATGTTAAGTTGTCAATCTCGCCTTCATTCTTGCTGGATGGGCTCGGAGCCGATCCTCGGCTCCGACTCGGCACTTGCTAAGCTCGAGAGTCACTTTTACCAGCTCGAGGCAGCCCCATATCCCATGATGCAAGGCGGTAAATACCCAGATCTCGTTTGCCGCTTCACTGATGAGGTACTCCTTTTACCAGCTCTTGGTAAGTAATTTGTTATTCAAATATTAGTCACCCCATCCCTCTTATTTCTCACATATTTTAGTGTATTTGTCACTTTTAGATAGTTTTAAGGTCTCTAGCTCCTAGTTACTGTTTCCCTAGTTGTTTTTACTTAATCGGGCCTTCAATCCTCTCCCATCCCTTCCTGTCAGGGCGTGTGTGTGAGTTTATTTTTCTCCCTTTTTAAGTTAATTTTTCTGAATCTGGGACTGTGTGAGTAGTGTGTTTTCGTGTTGTTCTCACTATGTCCAAAGAACCAAGGGTCTCAGGCTTCAAGAAGTGTGACTCGTGCTGTCAGAAGATGTCTCTGACAGACGGTCACACTTCTTGTATCTATTGCCTGGGACCTCTCCACCTGCAGGACTCCTGTGCTATTTTTCACTCTTTCAGCCAGAGAGTCCTGCAGGAAAGGAGAAATAAATTAATTTTAAGAGGACTACTTAAACCAGAGGGCTCCCCGGCCAAGTCTGCTTCGGGTCAGCCCTCTAAGACCTCCAAGGCCCAGGCTTCTGTTACTAAGCCTCCGCCCATGGCTCCGACTCCTTTGGAGTCGAGATCGGCTCCGGCTGGAGCCAATGTCATTCTGACTAAATCTTCGGCACCGATGGCTATCGGTGCCGATACTTTGACTGATACATTGGTGTCGGCTCCGACCGGCTCTGACCACCATGTATCTAAGGGTTCGGTATCGGAGCCGGCCGGCTCTGATACCATTATTTCCTTGCCTGTGTCGGCTCCGGCTGGAGCAGACACATCTTTGACCAGGCGTGGAGCCGATAAGTTGTCGGCTCTTTCTGGAACCGAGGGTTCATCGGCTCCGATGGCTTCGAGGAAGAGATCCAGGTCTCCCTCTTTGGAGCCTATACTTTCGGCTCCGACCTCCCCTCTTCTTTCGGAACGGAGCCATCGGAGCCGATCATCTAGGTCTTCCAGGCTCTCAGACCATGATTTGGAGAGAGTGGTAAGCAGATTGTTAAAATCACAGGCACTAGCCCAGATGCTTCATAGTCCGTCTCAACAGACGACTACTAGTCCACACCCTCTTCAAATTCCTCCTTCGACTCTCCTCCAGAGCTCAGAGCCGGAGTCTATTGGAATAGTCACTGCTGTGGCTGCGGGGCAGATACCACCCCTTTCTGCCCCTTCAGCTTCTACTCTTATCTCCTCCTTGAGACCTTCCTTGGAGGGATCCGGTGGTCGGGCTTCCCTGGTCTGCTCCGAGGGGGCGAGTGGCATCGGACCCTTGTCCGACCCTGCTCTCCCCCTCGGGGCTTCGGCCTTGGTGAGCTCGGCTCTGACATCTGCCTCGGAGCCTTCCCTTTCGGTGGACCCGGGAGCCCCCGTTTCTTCGGAGCGGGGTCTCTCGGATCTCCCTGGGAGGGGAGCCTTCGAGGTGATGAGGAGTGTGCTGGCCCCCGGGCTCAGTCAGCAGTCTATTCCCTTAGCTCCTCCCTCTATGGTGCCTGTAGATGTCTCTTCCCACTCTCTTGCTCCCGGACCGAGAGATCCATCTCCTCAGGTTTCCCCACTGGGAAGAACCCCCTCTTCCGAGGATTCTCCTGATCCGTCAGGAGATCCTCCACGTAAGAGGACCTGTAAGAGGAAGCACCTAGACTCCCCTGAGTCTACCACTTCAGATACCGACTTGGATGAGTCGGAGGGGTCCCCAAGATCCCCCTCTGAGGATGTCTCTTTTTCAGACATCCTAGAACTCCTAAAACAGAGGGGAAACTGGCCCTTCATTAATCCCTCCGAGGATGAGTCGGTATACCTAGAGGCTTTTGGATCTCGACCCTCCACCTCCTGGGTGTCTCCGCCTTTCAACCCCCTCATGGAAGGCGTGGGCATCTCCTGATTCCGTGGAACCAGTTCCCAGGAGGCCTTCTAAATTTATTACAGCCCCTTCCGAGAAACAATTTCTTACAAAAGGTGTCCCCGTTGATGCCATGGTGGTGGCGGCCACCACCAAGAAGGAACTTGCAGATCCTTCCGTACCAGTCCATCCTCCTAACAAGGATTCTAGGACCATGGACAGGTATGGTAAGCGGATGTTTTCCTCAGCGACCTTTGCCATGCGTTCGCTGAATTATTTATGTCACTTCACCAGACTTCAAAGGGACATCCTTAAAGAATTAGGTGAAGTAGTACAGGATCCTTCAGCTGCAGGGGCTCAGGAGGAGATTGCTTCTCAGCTAGGAATCCTTAACTCCATAACCAACTCCTCCATGTGGCTAATTTCTTATGCAGCAGATGGAGCGAGTAGAGCTGCAGTGACAGGAGTGGCTCTCAGACGTCAGTCCTGGATGCGGCTCTGTAATTTTGCAGACCCCTTTAAGGCGTCCTTCACAAACTCTCCCTTTGATGGGTCAACATTGTTTGGTCCTCAGGTGAAGGATACGTTGACCAGGTGTGAGCAAGACGGCAAGACTCTTTCTGCCATAGGAGTCCGCTTTTCCACCCCTTCTAGGCCTTACCCCAAAGGACAGAAGGGGGGAAAGATGTGGTTCCGAAAATCTCAGGGAGTCACGCCGGACACACGTGGTCAGTTTACCCCTAGAGGCAGAGGGGGTAATAACAATAGACGCCACCCTAGGGGCAGAGGGGGTCCGCAGAACCAGGGCAGCAGAGAGCCTCTCTCTGACAAGCCCTTCCAGCATCCCTGAGGTGTTGCCCGACTGTCCACCCTTGGAGGCAATCGGGGGAAGATTATCGCTGTACCCAGAAGCCTGGCTTTCCCTTTTGCAAGACAAATGGGTACGGTCGATCATATCCGAGGGTTACAAGATTCCTTTCGAGGAAACTCTCTTCCCTCACAAAAATTCCCTTCCAGACGTTCCACCCGGTCTAAGGGAAATTGCAAAATTAGAAGTATCAAAGCTTCTACAAAAAAGGGCCATTCAGCCAGTTCCAACAGACCATTCAGAGCCCGGAATCTACTCAAGGTTCTTTTTGGTTCCCAAAAAGACTGGAGATTGGAGACCAATATTGGACCTCAGCAGACTCAACAAGTTGGTGAAAAAGACAAGATTTCGGATGGTCACACTTCAATCGATTTTGCCCTTCTTAGGCAAAGACAACTGGATGTGCTCAATAGACCTTCAGGATGCGTACTATCACATAAAAATCCACAGACGCTCCAGAAGGTTTCTCCGCTTTCGGCTGGGGTCCAGTCATTTTCAATTCAGAGCCCTGCCCTTTGGTCTTATTACAGCCCCCAGAGTGTTCACCAAATGCATGGCAGTGGTCACGGCTCACCTGAGACGTCAAGGATTCCAGGTGTTTCCGTATCTCGACGACTGGCTCCTCTCAGCCACCACCAGGCATCAACTTCTCCAAGCCAGAGATTACACCCTAAATCTCTGCACTCAGTTAGGAATTTCGGTCAACTACGAAAAATCCTCCTTATTGCCCTGCCAATCTATTACTTTTATAGGCGCAAATTTAGACACTGCTCGGATGTCAGCAAACCTAACAAGCCAGAGAATCCTAGATATCCAAAACCATGTGCGGATCATCCTTGCCAGCAAAAAGGTGCAAGCTAGACTGGTCCTGAAAGTATTGGGCCTCATGGCAGCTGCCATTACTCTTCTTCCTTTGGCCCGTTTTTACATGCGTCTCCTTCAATGGATGTTGTTCACCCAATGGTCCTACCAACAGCTTCCCATGCGTCACCAGATCCTGGTGACACAAACTTGCAAAAACCATCTATCCTGGTGGATTTCTTCTCCCCAAGTCCGTTAGGACAGACCCTTTGTTTTCCCGGCCCCGGTAGCCACAGTCACTATGGACGCCTCCCTGATCGGGTGGGGGGGTCATTATCAGGGCAGGATGGTTCATGGGATGTGGCAACCATTCGAATACCACCTGCACATAAATGTCCTAGAGATGAGAGCAGTGGTTTTAACTTTGCAAGCCCTTAACGACTTTCTTCCCTTAGGAACGATTGCAGTTCACACGGACAACATGTCCGTAGTATGGTACATCAACAAGCAGGGCGGAACCAAGTCCTATCCCTTGTGTCGAGAGGCTCTCAGACTTTGGCAATGGGCGATCTCCTCTCATCTGTTTCTGGTAGCAACGTATATCCCTGGGAAAACCAACATTTTAGCGGACAGATTGAGCAGAGCTATACTCATGCCTCATGAGTGGTCTCTCAAGCAATCTATAGTGGAGGAGATTTTTCAGAAGTGGGGCCGCCCATGTTACGATCTTTTTGCTACTCCCCAAAACAGCAAATGCCCAGTCTTCTTCTCTCTCTTCCCACTTCCGGCCATCCCCAGAGACGCTCTTACCCAAGATTGGCCCCAGGGACTTCTTTATGCCTTTCCTCCCTTTCCATTGATACCACAGGTACTCCAGAAAGCTACCGTTTTGAGAGCCAAAATGATTCTCATTGCCCCGTATTGGCCTCGACAAATTTGGTTTCCGTTCCTTCATCGTCATCTTTTGGTGCAGCCGTGGCATCTGGACCCAGTGCCAGATCTTCTGATCCACCAATCGGGTCAGCTGCATCGGTCCATTCCTTCTCTCAACCTCACAGCTTGGTTGCTCCACTTCCTTCCTTAGCCAGGCTTCCTATGATCTCTAACCCGTTAGGATATCATAGTAGCTTCCCTTAAATCCTCTACTAGAAGGATTTACTCTAGCAAGTGGAAACGTTTCTCCCTTTGGGCGAAATCGAGGAACATAGATCCCTTTACTGCCCCTGTTCATGCAGTTTTGGATTTTCTAGCGGAAATCTTTCACTCGGGTTCTTCATCTTCCACGGTCAAAATTCAGTTGGCTGCAATCTCGAACTTTCATGTCGGGTTTGCAGATCACAACATTATGTCCCACAAGCTTTGTAAAGCTTTTCTGAAAGGAATTTTTCTCTTGAAACCTCCTGTCAGGAGTCCTCCTCCACAATGGGACCTAAATCTAGTGCTGACATCCTTAATTCTTCCTCCTTTCGAGCCAGCTGCTTCATGTTCACTAAAGTTTCTTTCGTGGAAGACACTCTTCCTTGTCGCTATTACCTCGGCTAAGAGAGTGTCAGAACTTCATGCCCTCTCTGTTCGTCCCCCATATTTGGTCTTCCACAAGGACAGAGTATCCTTGAGAACTAATCCATCCTTTTTGCCCAAGGTTGCTTCAAAAACAAATTTAAACCAATCCATTGATCTCCCTGTATTTTTTCCAAATTATTCCAACAGATCGGAACAAAAATTGCATTATCTAGATGTTCACCGCCAACTCAGATATTATTTGGACAGAACAAAGCAATTCAGGAAGTCTGATCAGCTTTTTCTTTCTTATGCTGAAAATAAGAAAGGCCTCCCTGTTTCCAAAGTGACCTGATCTAGATGGCTATCTTCCACCATTTCTGACATTTATCAACTTAGGGGCAAACAACTGTGCTCAAAACCAAAGGCACATTCCACTAGAGGCCTAGCCACTTCTACAGCTTTTCAGGCTAGGCTACCCTTAGATACTATTTGTGCAGCAGCCACTTGGGCCACTCTTCATACCTTTGTTTCTCATTACAAATTGGATTTGGCCTCCAGGAGTAGAGCCAGTTTTGGTTCCACGGTTCTCAAGAGTCTGTTCCATTGAGCCACCCAGGATAGAGGTGCTAGGACGGTCCCATCCAGCAAGAATGAAGGCGAGATTGACAACTTAACATTTAGAAGTTATGTACCTACCATAGCGTTCCATGTTAGTTGTCTTCTCTCGCCTTCTTTCTTGCGACCCTCCCTCCTTTCCCCTTTGCCTGGACAGACCTTGATCTCCCTTGTCTCTGGAAGATTTTTTTTCCTTGGGCACCAGTTAGTTCTAGTTTTAATTATCTGGTTTCCCCTTACAGCCCTTTAGGCTAGTTGCTCTTCTTTCCTTAGTGGAAAGTTTTTATGCTAGGCAGTTTTCCCTCTAGGTACCAAACGAGATCTGGGTATTTACCGCCTTGCATCATGGGATATGGGGCTGCCTCGAGCTGGTAAAACTGACTCTCGAGCTTAGCAAGTGCCGAGTCGGAGCCGAGGATCGGCTCCGAACCCATCCAGCAAGAAAGAAGGCGAGAGAAGACAACTAACATGGAACGTTATGGTAGGTACATAACTTCTAATTCTACAGCATTACTAAGTATTCGAAAGTAATCCAAGCAAGGTAGGCAGTCTGTTTCCAGTCGAAAATCCTACTTAATAAAGGATTTTCGACTGGAAACAGACTGCCTGCCTTGCTTGGATTACTTTCGAATACTTAGTAATGCTGTAGAATTATATATTTTCTTTTTGACTTGACGAGTTTACGTTCGCTACTTCTACTACTATTGTCTGATCTGATTAATATGCAGAGATTAACTAGAAATATATGGACTGAAAATCTTCCACACAGAGAAGTTTCTTACACTGTTTTGTTTTTAGACCCACTACACTTTAGTGGGTTGTTTTGAGACTTCGGGGATACCACAGAGATTACTTGTTTTTTCATTTATATAAATGTATGGTTGCCTGTGTAGTAAGTGATGGTTTAATAAAGATGCTTCTTGTTTAAAAAGGCAGGAATTGAATAATTTATGTAATATTGCTTAGGTTATATGATATATAGCAATATATGTGAAGTGTAATGTTTATATTAATATAGTTTGATTACTTTTATATGAATGTAAATTTGCCTATGTCACAAGTGATAATTCAAAAAAGGTGTTTAAAAAAAGATTTGTTCATTACAAGCGTAAAAAAAATCCAGAACTCAGTCAGTGATTTGTCTTGATTACTCATTTGGCTTAAGAATAACATCAGAACTGACTTTAATATTCCACTTGGGCAGTGTTTCTTTTCATATGGTTATCCACAGAGTTTTTAATCTAGTTTCCCAGAGACTACTCATTCAGATGAAACTTTTTATAATGATGATGAAAAAAAAAAGACTGCAATAATAAGTCACAGATGTACAACTAGTACTTAAGATTATGTTTTCTTTTGTTATAGGTGAGGATGGAATTCTGACAGTGAACAAAGATAAAAGTAAGTGAAAGTAAACAAAATGTGCAGACATACACACATGCTCTCTCTCTCTCTCTCTCTCTCTCTGTCTCACTCACACACACACACACACACACACACACACACACACACACACACACACACACGCACACACACGCACACGCACGCACACACACACACACACACACACACACACACACACACACACACACACACACACACACACACACACACTATCCTGGCTGATATAGCAACAATATTAGTGCTGGTTATGAAGAAAACTACCAATATGTTATCTTAAAAATACATAGTTTGCAGCTTGAGTAATCCTTTTGTCAAGGTGGAAAATAAAGTATGTTCTTCTTTCGGCTTTTCCCGGTTAGTGGTCGCCACAGCAGAACTCCAGTCCGCTAATGATTGGCAGTAGATTTTTATGGTGCTGAGGTGCCAGCTCGACACCCAACCTTCAACAAAGGCACACCCATTCACGCATGTCTTTCAAACACCACTCAACCACAGGGAGTACATGCAGACTCCACACAGAAGGCACTCCAGCTGAGAATTGAACAGGAGAACCTCTTGCTGTGAGGCAACAACGCTACCGCTGCACCACTGCAGCAAGATAGAAAATAAAGTATAATTACTTATAATAAAAGTACCTAAAATGTTTTTTGAGTTATGCTTCATATCACATAGGGGAAAAGTGTTACAAAAATCACTGCAATACTGGCTCAAACTATGGTTGCTTCAAAGAAAAACAGAGCAATTTGATCCTGGGATTATTCTGCAATGCACTTGTCTTATATAAAGCTAAACTATTAAAATACCTACAAGAATGAGAATTTAGACTCATTTGTGAAGATCTATGGACCATGTCTGTTTCTCAGTTATGAAAAAGCATCTTTAGGCCCACATCTTTGATCTTGTGCAGGTCGTTGCTTTGCTAGAATTCATTTAGGAGATATCATGAGGTTATAATTATTTTAGCCATGAAAGAGCTCCGTGTTTCTCCTGGTGAAGCTCTGCTACAACATCAAGGACACTGAGCCATAAGCTCAGTATGTAGTATCTCAACTAATAAAAGTAAACTGTTCTAGCTAATATAAGCAAACTGAATGATGTCCTAAATATCCTCAAAGATGGCTACCTTTAATTTTTTTAAAATATGTTCATTTTGCACACCTTTAACCTCATCACTTTTAATGATAATGCTGCTGACCTTGCTTGGACCTTTACACCTTTTGGGCTTATCCAATTTTTTTTGTCATATTATGTCCTCCACCAGCTCCAGACCCTCTTCCTAGCGTTCATTCACTAGCTCTCATAGGTTTATAGCTTCATAGGTAGGTACTAGGCTATTAGCCCTAGGGCCTATATAAGCCTAGCCAAACAGTACCCTGGATTTTGCCACACAAGAAAATTATTTTCCTGTGCCCCTGTCAAACTGAGCCACAGAAGTGATCCCCGGGGTGAATTTCCTAGCTCCCATCCAATCATCAAGATTTTTCTTGAAGAGTGCTTATGAGGAGCTTTGTTTGATATAGATACATAGTTTGTTCCAGAGTATGGGAAGTCTCTGAGACAGGAATATATCCCTCCAGCATGTTCTTTTTATTGTGGTGACAAGGTTTAGGTCCCTAAAGCGTGTAGCTCGGAGGGATTGGGATTTCTTTACGTGGAGCATGTCCAACAACTCTGGGTTTGACATAGCTTTGTATGTTAGGCAGAGCTCGCCTCTGAGTAGGCTATATGTGACAGAGTAAAGCTGGAGTTTTTTGAGACGGTCTGCGTAGGGCATCTGTTTGAGGCCAGTAATCCTCTTTGTGAGGTATTTATGTGGCCTTTCCAGTTATTGTAGATGTCTTGTGAGGTACATACCAAAAGGGGCGTTGTACTCTATAATGGGAATAATGAGTGATAAGTAGAGGGGAACAATGACCTCTTTTTTCCTGGATGAGAAACCTTTTGTGATGAGGTGTGCCACGTAGAAAGATTTCCTGACTACTGTGGCGATGTGATTATCAAAGGAGAGACTACTGTCCACCTGTGTCCCAAGGTCTCTTATCACACTTTCAGTGTTAAATAGACTACAGCCTATGTGGTAGTTCATGGATACAGAGTTTTTACCAAAAGGGATGACAATGCACTTTTTGGCATTGAGCTTGAGGCCATGGCTTTGACACCAGGCATCTGTCTCAGTGAGGCTCTTTCGTAGGATGTCCACATCGTTAGGAGATTTGATTATGGCTCCTAGTTTGCAGTCATCTGCGAACTTTGTTAGCCAAAGACCATCTGTGTTAGCCTGTACTTCAGAGAAATAGATACCAAACAGGAGAGGACCTAGGACTGAACCCTGTGGTACTCCACTTGTCACTAGTCTGAAGTTGGATCTAGAGTCTGCTACTTTCACAGTGTGGGTTCGGTCAGTGAGCCAGTTGGCAACCCATCTTGTGACATAGGGATTTATACCTAGTTTAATGAGTTTGTCTATAATTCCAGAGTGAGGGATGGTGCCAAAAGCCTTGGCAAGATCTAGATAGGCTGTGTGTACCACCTTACCCTCATCTACACCTTTGGTGACCGCTTCAAAGAGGTCTATCAGGTTTAGGAGACATGATCTGCCTTTTACAAACCCG
Source organism: Protopterus annectens (assembly GCF_019279795.1). Taxonomy (NCBI): domain Eukaryota; kingdom Metazoa; phylum Chordata; order Ceratodontiformes; family Protopteridae; genus Protopterus; species Protopterus annectens. Next base: position 92,024,824 of record NC_056738.1, on the reverse strand, counting down.
AACTGGGTAGGGTCCAGAGTTTGGAAATTACCAATGTCATTGTTTATAAGTTCCATGATGATACGCTCCATAGCCTTGAAGACCAGGCTCATCGGGCTAATGGGGCGGTAGTTCCCGCAGTCCGTGGTGGCTCCCCCTTTGTGGAGTGGGATAACTGTTGCTGTGCGCCATTCAGTGGGCACAAAGCCTGAAGTGAGGCTATGATTGAACATGGTACTTAGGTGTGGTGCCAGTTCGTTCTGTAGTTCATGTAGAATGCAGCATGGGATGTTGTCAGGTCCCATGGATGCTGTATTCTTGGCTTTGGAGAGTGTGTTTCTTTACCTGTGCAGCCGTGATTACAGGTACTTTGCATTCTTCCGGTATATAGATGGGCCCTTTAGGGGATGAGAGAAGGGTAAAGTTAGCACTGAACCAATCTGCCAGGATGTTGGCAATAACAGTTGGTTCTGTATATTTAGTGCCATTGTGCTGTAACTCAGAGCAGATCTGAGTGTTGCCATTGAGATTCTTGACATAGCTATAGAATGCTTTGTGGTTGTCTTTAGAATCAGTGGCGATTTTGTTTTCGTAACTAGCTTTGGAGGATTTTATGAGGGATCTCTGCTTCTTACTGAGGCTGACCACGGAGTTCCTCCAATCATGGGATTTTACTCTTTTTTTGCAACAGTTTCTTTCTTCTGTTGTAGAGTTTGTGTATAGCAGGGGACCACCAGATTGGCTTCCTTTTTTTGAAGGATAGCATCTTGGTTCTGTTAGGGATTGCACGATCCATGCACTCGTGTAAGTGCTTGTAAAGTGCAGTTGTATAGGATTCAGCAGTCGTATCTCTATTGTCCATCAGCATGGGTGTCATGAAGTTTGCCACTTCTGTCTTAAGAAGCGTGAAGTTGGCTTCAGAGAAATTTTTTATGGTGGTTTCCCTAATGGGGGTTGGGGCTGGGATGTGGATGTCTAGGGTGATTTGCTTCTGGTTGGAACTGACCAATGAGGAATTGACCTCTGATGTGGAACACCAGTTGGCTATGTTGGTAATGACCAGGTCTAGGATATTGCTGCCCCTGTTGGGGGTGTGGATAAGTTGATCCAAGGTATTGGAATTTATGAATTCCAGAAAACATTGAGCACAAGAGTTGGTACATGAGTAGTTTTCCCAGTTAATGGTGGGGTAGTTGAAATTGCCCATTATTAGGGTGTTAGGTTGTACTCTAAAATTTTCCAGTGTAACAAGAAATGAGGAGTGGGAATCCTGGGGCATGGTGGGGGATCTGTAGCAAGCTACAATTTGCATTGTGGTCTTGCCCAGAGTTAGTTGCACTTGGATAATCTCAGATGCATTATGCTGAGCAACTAGCCTGGAGGTATGGAGATCCTTAATGAATATGGACACGCCTCCAACTTTAGTGCTTCAGTCCAAGTTAGGTGGCCGAAACTTGTGGTATGAATTATAGCCTGGTAATGTAGGGGTGCTCTCTGGAGCCTTGAACTAGGTCTCTGTCACTGCACAGATGTCGATGTTCTCCATTTTAAGGAGTGCCTCGAATTACTGCATTTTGAGGTTTAGATTTCTAGCATTGAGTAGCATTACCCTCAGATTTTGCTTGCTTGTACCTGTTACAGTAGTGAATTTGTCATTTGAATCTTGCCTAAAAAAGGCACTATAGGGGTGGCAAGAGCCTTAGCTGGTATCCGGAATCCTAAGGGCGAAAGGTGCAGGCCATCTCTGGCAAAGCATCGTGGTTTGTCAATCATGTCATCCCAGGCAGACAGATACTGGATCCTTTTAGAATGACACCAGAAGCTTAGCCAATTGTTGAAGTCAATCATTTTGTCCTTGTACTGTGGTATCATTCTGGGTGATGGCAGGATGCTACTCAGGGCTAGGGTCATACCTGCCTAGGCTACAAGATCAGAAAGCTCCTCCATGTCTCTTTTCATGTAGTTCAGGGAGGTACATCTCAGGTCATTCACACCAACATGGACAATGACAGAGTCATATTTGTACTTGCTGTGGAGTGACCTGAGTGCATGCGTTATGTGGCGGATCCTGGCACCTGACAGGCAGCTGACAGTGACTTTCTCCTTGTTTAACCTGGTGAGTGGAACATCAGTGTGCCTGACTATAGAGTCACCTATGACTAGAGTGTTAGGTACGTTATTATGCCTTATGGGCTGTGGTTGAGTGGCACACTGAGTTTGTGGGCTATGTGTCATTTGGGTTGTGTTGGAGGGTGGAGGTTGCTTCCGTTTCTACTTTGGAGGCCCCTGTTGCTTGGGTAGATTTTGTTTTGAGAGCGTCCATGAATGTAGGTGTGTGTTTTGTGTTTCTATGTGTGTTTTGGTGGTGTAGGTTTTGAGGGACTATGTGATGAGTGTGGTGTGGTGCAAGTGTTTACCTTCTCCTCTTGACTGTCTAGTCCAGTCTTGGGTGAAGAGAGCTTTGCTTCCAGTTTGGTTATATAAGTGCATCTCTCACAGGGTGTAGTGTTGGGTGGTAGGAGGAGAGGGTTGTCTGTGTACATGAGTCAATTGCTGCATTGCCCCAAGATGCCCAGATTCATCAGGTAGACAGGAGAAAACACCGGGAGCTGACCCTTAGACATGCCTGGATAGGTGCTTATTTATTAAGTACTAAAAACTGTTTTCCTCTAGACAAGTGAGGAAAGTTGAGTGCTGTAGTAATTTGTAGCTTATTTAGTGCTTACAATGAATTCTGAACAAGTGCTGAGCTCAAAGAAACATATTTGAGTGCTGAAACTAGAAAACTGGCTAGTTCTAAGAAACAAAATTAAGCTAGAAGGTTTCCCTCCAACACAGAAAGGCTTGGGGGCTCAGAAGCTTACAAACAGTTCTGGATACAGCAAATCTGTATCTGGACTAGACAACTTATAGGAAAGGCAGGAAACAAGCTTATAATTTTTTTTTTTTTTGTAAAGTAGAAAGGGGAAAGGAGGAGCAGAAGCTAACTGGGTTGGCCCAAAAAATGAAGTAGCAGGACACTGCCAAGATAAAAACAATAAAAACACTTTATTGAATAAAAAAGTTAGCGCTTTTTATTCAATAAAGTTTTTTTTTTATTCAATAAAGTGTTTTTATTGTTTTTATCTTGGCAGTGTCCTGCTACTTCATTTTTTGGATATACCTTGGCTATAGTACGTTGGGACTTCAGCATAACGTATTTATTCTTTTGCTTGTCTAACTGGGTTGGCCTTCTCAGTCACTTGCCTGTGACTGCCTTCAGTGCCACTCAGTTTCCCTGGGATCTAGTTTATACTGTCCATGGATTACAGGATCGTAGAGAACCAATATCAACAGGGCTACTTCTCTTATAGCTGCCTCCCCCCAAGCTTAGCAGTGTATGCTAGCAGTCATAGCAGCTTGCCACCCACGCAGTTACACCAGTACATAAGAAAATGAACAACAGTAATCAGAACTCATAACATGCCCATGTTTAGTTCTGGGCCTCTGGTCTCTGTCAGGGATGACTACTGCAGCAGATAGACCCTTCCCCTTTTTTCTCCAAAAAATGGGCCTGCTGTATGGCCATTCATACCTACCTCTAGCTGGCTGTTTAATGTTGGGATATCTTGCCAGTCCCAGATTACGATCAACATAATGTGGTGTCATTTTCCTATGTCAGCTGGCTGGTTATGTCTTAACCTACTTCCCAAGGATTGTATATTACCACTTCTAATTCCCTAAACCACTGTCTACTGGACTGACTACTATACAACAAATCAGCTGTCCTGACAGAATCATTGTAGTACACGATTTCTCTGAGAGAGGTCTGTCTCATGTCAATACTTAACTGTACTGTCAGGAAGGTAAGGCTTCAGAGATCTTATCTGCCTCTCTGAGGTCTGCCAAACTGAAGATTTGTTCAGCTGGATTAGTACCAGCTCTGAACATCTAGGAATACTGAATACACACTCAATATCTTCATCTTCACATTCTCTTCTTTAGTGGGCAATATTGTCCTCATAAACAATTAAGAATGAAAGGCAGTAAATAAAAAAAATGCCTTGGAGAACCCCACACATGAAGTATTTATTTTACATGTGTTTTGAGGCTCATAAAGGCATTTGACACACCTGACTCCATTACACCTCATTTAGGAGTATATATAAAGGATCAGCAAGAGACAAAAATAGCCAAGACCTGTAGATTAAAAGTGTGCAAGTATAAGTTTTCTGCAAAGGGATCAGTTACATCAATGACAGAGGAAAAAAAGCGGGGACCACTCCAATGGCTCTACTTGACAGAGGCACTGGGAACTAACGACGGCTGGCACAATGCCAGGGCACTTCTGTGGGCTAGGCTTGTATAGGCCCCAGGGCCATTAGCCTAGTACACACCTATGAATATCTGCTATAACACTGAAGGAAGCAAATACCATCCTTCCATTGTAACTAAACTCTTCAGAAGTCACATTCTCTCTACTTTCCGCATCTTGGATGTTATGAAAAGCCCAGTTTTACAAATAGATAAGTGTGGTTCTCCCAGTTTCATGCTTATGAATGGCAAATGCCTATGACTGTATCCCCTGAGGCAAATACTCACTAGATTCCTGGAAATTGGTTCACACACCTCAGCCTTTTTACTCTACACATTTTCATTCCTTCACTCTTCTCAGGGAAGGCAACTGCAATGTAGAATCTGGCTTCATTCACATCTTCTATTAAAGTGGGTGATCTAAGAAAGGCAAATACACCTCTTCATCTGCTCAATGTTCAGCATTTACTAATGCATAAGTATCTTTTACATAGTAATAGTTTGCTTTTATATTATACAATGTAACCTAGTTAAATATATGTGTAATTGTTAATGTATATTACTTTATATATATTCATGTATATTACTGAAAGTCTGTTTAAATATGTAATATGTTAGAGCTTTTCTCCCTGGGCCACCACTGAAAAGGGTATTTTTACCAAACCCAGTCAGACAAGCACAGTAAACAAAAGCAAAATAAAATAAATATAAAATTAGAGTATCAGCACTGTCAGAGGTTATAGTTAAAGTGAATGGTCTCTCCCGAAAGAGAATGGACGTTGGGGAAAACAAAAAAAAAATAAATAAATAAATGGGTGGTAGTCTCTCCCAAAAGAGGTTGGAGGTTGGGGAAAACAAAAGTGTGTATTAATATCTTGGTTTGAAATGTACAGGTTGCAGTATGTATATAAAAAGAAAATGTTATATGAAGTACTGTTATATAAAGTGTATTTCTGTATGTATGTATGTATTATTATTACTGTATAACGAGGGTTAACAACGTCAAAAGAAAAATATTTTGTTGATTTTCATTGCTGATGGCATTGAATGTTCTCAAATGTTCAATAAAAAGACTATAAAAAAGCAAAGGTTCTGCCCAGGTTTTATACCTTGATTGTAAAGTTAAGTTTTACTAACAGCATTATCCATGGTGGATACAAATGTATTACTAGTGCCACTTTTATAGACCTCAACTTGGCCTTTGAGTCATTCGAAGAAAACTAAAAACTACAAGGTGTTTCATAGCACGAATCTCTACTAAGCTAATTTTGTGACCAAATTAAATACAAGATGTATACAGATAAATCACAAAAATCAAAAAAACTTGCCTGTTCACTCACTAAAATCACTGCATGTATCCAACAAGGCTCACTTTACAGACCCCAGATGTACATTCTAGTTATAAACAATCTGCTGTGAGATGTCTAGCAGCTTTCTACCTCCCTTTTCAGCAGCTACTTGTTTTTTCTTTCTTTCATTCTTATTTCTTGAAATTTTGTTGAAAGATGTGATTCAAAGGACATAATCTCTTTATTAATGTTTATAAGCCTAATTTTTTATTTAACATTTGTTAACCAGGAAAGTCCAACTTGGAACAAGCCCAATTTTCAGCAGAGGCCCAGGGAGAAACACTCCAGATGCATGTCTTTGTAACATGGGAAGAAACCAGAGCACCCATATGAATGCAGGGAGGACATACAGATTCCACACAGAAAGTACCCCAGCCAAGAATTGAACCAGAGAACCTCTTGCTGTGAGGTAACAACACTACTGCTGTACCACTGCACTGTCTGTTACACAATTGCAATAGTAAAAGGGTGATAACAACAGACAATGATAATCTGGCAGTTGTGGTTACTGTCTAACATCCAGGGATATCACTGAGTATAATATTTATCTTCAGAACTATTTCAAGAATATCTCTTGCAACATCTGAAACATCTAGGAGTGTGCTGCAAAATTACTGGATTTGTAGGTTTTGCAGAAAGGGTGTTTTATGCTGTTTACAGTGCAAGGTATCCAAGGTATTGTAAAAGCTGCAAAGCTTTGAAAGTCCTGCAAAGTAAGGCAACTCACTTCACCACAAATGCACCTCACTGAACTCGTACATGAATTGTTTTTAACAGGTTAAAGTGACCACTGAAGGAAGAGAAAGATGAAACTACTTTTGTCTTCCCTACTCATAAACTACTTCATGTGACTCCTGTTCAGCACTTAATCAAATTGTGTCTATTACTGTCCACACTTATAATCAACTCAAATTTGAATGACTTTTTAATTGTATAGCCTAGGGACGTATGGGAGTAAAGAGGGTTAAGATCCACAAAACCAGATTTCAATTCATTGCATTTTTCAAATCAGTGAGTCTTAAAGTTAATAATTTTTCACAGTATTTGACTAGCAAGTGTTACTCTAAGTAGCTTATGGGCAGGGCAAACAAATAGGTTCATCCCTCTCTTCCTTCAATAGCCACTTTAGCCTGATAAGAAGCATTCACTTATGAGTTCATTGAGGTGTGTGGTAAAATTTCATAACAGAAGGATGGCCCACAATTAGTCAGTCAGTCCTCATATGGTCAGTTTATATGACCCTTAAATGTGCAAAATGCTGATGAACTGAAATCTACTTTTGATGGGACTGTATCTTCCTCCCCTGCACATCCCCTAACTTAATATACAGCAGCATCAGAAATGCAAAACTTGACCACATATTAGGCAACTAAATGTGACTGTCAGTCATGGATCCCCAAAAAGTATAGGCAAGCCTAGCTACTTCATTACTATGGAAGTATTTAGTGCCAGGATTAATATAGGAAACAGAACATTCACTCTAAAGGTCCCACTACTGAAGACTAGCTTACATCTTAGTTTTCTATAAAATGACTGATCAGCATTCATTGATAAATTAAGCATCTTCCTCCTAGGTGAGACCAAATGATGTTTGACAAGAATCAAAACCACCATCTCCTCTTGAATAAAAATATTGCTATATAATTATATACAGACTGATTGCCTAGGACGTACCTATGAACGTATATAGGGGGTCAACAGGGTACTTAGTAGATTTATAACAATTCTAAAGTAGTCTAGCGAAATACTAGAAAGAATTTTGGAGGAAGAAAAAATATAAAATATAATTGAAGGCTGTGTGATACTCATTATACAAGGAAGTGGTTGCTTTTTGAGGAATGAGTTTGAAAGGCAGTTTAAGGATCATGGCCATGGTAATTGATAACAGCTGTCACCTTGTACTATTACATATTTAAATGGAAAAGAAGCATTTTTTAGATAAACAAAGTGAGTTGCGTATGGCTAAAGTGACAGGAAATAAATAAATAAGTGTCTTAATTGCCTGTCTCAAGTTAAGTATATTAAAGATATTGCCTATCTGAATTTAAGTTTATTAACGAATGACTGTCCCTTAATAAATCACTGAGGTAGGTCATTTGAACTGTTACCTAACTGAATGGTTTTACATCTGTAACAGCTCTTTGCATATTGTCATTTCAGTATAAATTAACTTACTTTATTATAATACTGTAGTTTTTTTTTATTCAAATGATCGAGTAATGTATTATGTGGAACTAAATAAAAATCCTTCCTGAAAAAATTTACAAAAGAGCAAGACAGCCATCTACAGCATTACTCACATTTCATATAAACTGATCAACAACACAAGCCCCAGTTTTTAATAAACTCATATCTGAAAATACTTTAATATGCATTTACTTTCAAGTTCTCTATCATGAGCATTTTTTTACAAATTTCCCAACAATCTGCTAATGATAAGACTTAAAAATGTTTGTTTGCCCACTCAACTGGATTACATATGTTATTTTAATTATGAAGTTTAGTAGCAACAACTTATTTCCATGCCTGGTCTTACCATCTAGAAAATATTTTTTAAGTATTAATAAAGGTGCAGTTATCCTGAGTTCCAGAACAGCAGTCATAATGTTATGAGTGAAAAATAAAGAGTTCATGGATCTAATTTGGTACAGCATCCAAAATAAAAGTGCACTTTGCATTATAAACTGATAACAAATGATTTAAATTTTAAGTAATTTTATGAGACTCAAATACGGTGCATATCTCCCTAATATACATTCCAACAAAATAAATTTTATTATTGAACAAAACCTCAAAAAATGTATCCAGTAAAAGCTCCGAGTGAAAGAAGTAAGCCCAAATCTCGTGCATATAATAAAACAAACGCGTTTATTTGAAGTGCTTTTCGTTGCTGGTATACAGCAACTTCTTCAGAAAACCTTTTCAAAGTTTCAAACAACGTTATTTAAATAGTAATCACAGTCACATGGTGCTTGTATCAGCTGAAAAACACGTCACAACAAACAATCCTCATAAATTAATTAAGTTTAACTAAGGTAAATTAAACTCTATGTTACATTGACCCAATAATAAAACATCAAAGAAGTCAAGTAAAAATAAGATAACTTGAAAAAATAAATAAAAAGAGTGTATGTATCAATAAAAATAAAAATAAAATAAATTGATACATACACTCTTTTTATTTATTTTTTCAAGTTATCTTATTTTTACTTGACTTAATTAATTTATGAGGATTGTTTGTTGTGACGTGTTTTTCAGCTGATATGAGCACCATGTGACTGTGATTACTATTTAAATAACGTTGTTTGAAACTTTGAAAAGGTTTTCTGAAGAAGTTGCTGTATACCAGCAATGAAAAGTGCTTCAAATAAACGTGTTTGTTTTATTATATGCACAGTGTTTGGACTTACTTCTTTCACTCAGAGCTTATACTGGATACATTTTTTGAGGTTTTGTTCGTTTTTTTACCAGTTATTTTTTGTTAATTTTGTTATTGGTTCATTGAGAAATTGATTAATTCACAGGTGTGTATGATGCAGAAGAGTTCTTATGTTTTGACACAATTTCACACAGAACAAAATACGTCAATTTGCCTACTTAATGTACTAACAGACAAAGCAGAAACAGTAAAATTAAGAAGCTACATAAAAGTATAATTCAGTACTTCTTAGAAAAATATAAAAGTCTCAAGACTCCTACAAGCATCAGAGTCCCAGCTGCTCAAAGACCACAGTCAGGGATTCAAGCATGTTGTAGCTTGCGCAGCATACCTTTCAACTGTACAGATTTTTGCAGAATGTCCAGATTTTTGCCTCATATTTTTGGTCTGTTCCTCATAAAATTTGTGGTTTTCTGGCAAATCATTGAAGGTTGAAGTCACTAAATAACACTCAATAATGACAGACATTTTAGTTTCAGACTTTATATCCTTCAGAAAATACATAATAATGCAATACATGTTATTTCAGACATTATCTAAGTTTATAGGATCAATATTTAAATTCTATCCCTATTTTTGGGCCTTTGTCCCCCCATTCTTTTTGGCTTTGTCCAGATTTCTTGCACTGAGAGGTTGAGAGGTATGTTGCACAAGCTGCAACTCATGCTTGAACTCTGAACTCAGAGTTGTATTCAGGCAAGGTGCAACAGCCATGCAGAGAGACTGGAGCTGCTGCACCTGTCCCAAGCACATTATTCAAGTTTTTCCAAGATAAGTGTAGCAGCCATTGTGACAGAGTAGGAGAGGGTGGGACTGTAGCTCCAGATTTAGGCAGCAGTTGGCGGGGGGGGGGTAGGTTTAAAGAGTGGGAGGGGAATTTTAGTGCTAGGGAGCAGGCGGGGAGTTTTACGGTTAGAAGGTAGGTAGTGATTGGGGACTTTAAGTTTAGGGAGGGAGAGTTGAGTGTTAAGGTTAGATAGCAATATGGGACTTTAGGTTTAGGAATGGGAAGGGGAGTTTTAAGTTTAGATAGTAATTAAAAAGCTTAGGTTTAGGGAGGAGGGAAGGGAGTTTTAGAGTTAGGCAGCAATTGGGAACTATAGGTTTAGGGAGCAGGGGGAAGTTTCATGGTTTGGCAAAGATCAAGGGCATTATGTTTTGGGAGAAGAGTTTACATTTAAGGTTAGTGAGTAAGGATTCAGGTTAAGTTTAAGCACTGGGTAGGAGTTTTAGTGTTAGAGTTAGGGTTCTGGTGCGGCTGTGCAGTTGATGGAAGTGCTAGGTAATTCAGTAGAACTTTGCGAGCAGAAGTTAGGTCACTTGTCTGTTTGAGCAGGTGACCGCAAGCATGTCCCAAGCTACTAGCAGAAAACATTTATAGTAGACCCCAGAAGAAGCACATTACAAATGTCATATCAGATGTATTTATTCATTAATAATCATTTTTGACCGGAAATTCAAATCAGATTTGATCCACTTTCATAAGAGGCTAGGGTAGAAAAGCTTTTTATGAAATATGGGTACTTGTTAAAAAAGGTAAAAACGTACAATTGTATTGGTAATTTGTTTCGACAGGAGCAATTTGCAGTAGTCTTCAGTTTCTATATACATCACAAAGGCATCAAAACAATATCAAAAATTTACATCCTTGCAATAACTTTTGACGAAGGCATATTATAAACATCTATATTTCCAGTATTTTAGACTCATATATATTCATCGGTGCAGGTTACATTCATGATGAAGTTAAAGTCAGACTGACAGGAGCAGTGTTCATCATAAGAATGATTTAAGTGCCTCATTTTCAGAAGTTACATAACCATGTTTATTCAAGGTGGACATTGAGTACTGCCCTAAATGAATATCAGTGCTGATTTCACATATGTTATGGGAAAGATTATCCAAACCTTTCAGAATGATAAAAATCAAATGTTAGACAATTAAAGAATAAAATGAACTAAACAGTGAAAAATGACAAACCTCTAAAAAAGACCTGTCATTACAAGTAACTGTAAACATCAACTGAAAGGAACTTCAAAAGCAGTCCAGACTGCTTCCTAATACTAGAATCTATAAAGTTTTTCTAGTTACTGGAAAAGTTTGGGTTGAAGTGCCAGCAAGATGGCAATACCACCATCAGACATGGACTTCTTGGCAATTGAAGGTCATAATTTTGAAGATTTTCTAAACTCACATTTACCACTGCCTGAAATCCTGTTTTTTTTAGGTTATACCTTTATTGTTTATTTGAGTTAATTTTGTTGGTTGGTATATTAAAATATATTATACTGTGTATTTTTTAATATATAGAAACAGCATGGTTTCAAAATTTTGTTTTTCAAAATAAGTTGCTGCACAATGATTACAATCCTTTTTACCATAATGAAATAAACTTTATTGCAGTATCTCTTCTGAGCCTAAAACAAATACTGTTCCAGCCCTCATCCACAAAAGTGTAGACATTGAGCAAGTAAAATACAGACTTTGGTCACAGGATATGTTGCATTATAACTCTATATGGCCTAAACACTGAACTGGACTAGTAGAAATTTATGAATAAACAGTAAAGATTGTGTTGCACTATTACATGCTTTGACATTTAATAAAATAAATTCTGTAATTCTATTCCATTTAGGGTTTACAGATGACATGTTTATTGGTCTGATGGGAAGACGAGGCCATGGTTTTGGTAACTTTTTCTCTTTTTGTGTTTTTGATTGATGGATTTTAGTGGCCGCATGTGCTTATTGTTTAAAAGTCCTAGTGGTGTTGCATCAGAAAAGTAAAAAAGTTAAAAAACAGACATCGGCTATTCATATAGCAGAACAAACACTGATCAAACTATACTCATTTGCCAGGGGAAAAAAAAAAACAATGGGTCCAGTTTCTGACAGCCTTAGGTTACAATACCAATGGCAATATAGTCTGGAACATTTCAGAAAGTACAAACTATAATCCATTAATACTGAAATGCTCCCTAAGTGTTGCATTTCTCATTTCCAAAATTACACATGAAGTAAGTAGTTAAGAACTGAACTGTTTTTTGCCACATTATTCTGCCTTATCTCTCAGACCCCTAAACCAGATGAATCAGCAGAGAATGGGTGAGGTCTTAATAGGTAGGGTGACCTCTTCCCTTTTTCTAGACCCAGAATGATAGGGAGTAAGGTGCACAATAAGGGATGACGCAGATAACTGCCACTAGATATGATGAAGCTTATATTCTACTAATAGAAACCAGTATAATAACTAACTGTTAGTCTGTTCTGGAAAATGCTAAAGACCTCTTATTTGAAATCATCAGATATAGCAAAATGGATCTTAACTGGAAGCCTGTATTTAATATGCTAATTAAAAGCATGCAAGGCACCACTTTTTGCAACAACACACAATGTATGTGATATCTAGCGGTTCATGTCTGATTGCTAGCAAGCTTGTGAATGTATTCAGTTATTGATATTTACTAATAAATGGCAACATAAGGCAATTCACCTGAATAACTCAGTAGAAATTGTACAGAAGTAAAAGACCTTGGAATTCAGAGAGCTCTTCTTCATCCACATTAATTGCCCAATTTGAGTTAGTCAATTAGTTTGACAGAGAGAAACTTCTATTCAGAGACATGCAAAGCCACATTGAGAAACACCACATTGCAGCTCGTTATGTCTCTGAGTCAAACATTGTGCTGTCAGATTTAACAAATCTAGTGTTCTTCCTTGCTGTCAATGTGTGGCATTAGCAAAGGCACCCCTACACACACACACACACACACACACACACACACACACACACACACACACACACACACTTAACAAAGCACCTCTCTCACTCACACTCACATAGATGCTCAAAAGAAAACAGAAAGCTAAATTTGTGTGCAAAAAACTCAAGACCAAAAGCAATCACACAGAGAAGATGCTGTCCCCAGAAATTGTACATAGCAAGCTGAAAGCTTTCACCAGTAAATCACAGTCAGTGACACAGTTGAAATTCTTCACAACTCTTTAACAGGTAGTTAAGGGCTTTCGTCCATAGCACACCATCAGAACTACCATATAACTGATACAGATATATACATTCAACATTACATCATATGACCAAGTTACTTTCAATAAAATTTAATATTGTAAAAGTACTATAACATCTGTATACAAATATATTAAACACATATATTAGTAAACTATGTATAGTAATCATGCAGTGCACAATTTTTAATGCGCTGTTCATGGAGATATTATCATCTATTCCTGGATAGTTGCCAGCATTAAGCCTAATTTGCCACATAAGCTCATTGTATTCTAACTTAAACTTCCCCGAGCCCCCTCTGAGTTCAGTAGGGCTTGTTCTAGTACTGCAAATAGGAACCTTTTGTGATCCTTACCCTCTGCGGTGTGCGTATAAAGTGCATTGCTCTCACTAGCTTTTTTATGTCATAACAATGCTCATAGATATGTTTTCAAACACCAGTTGACATTTTTATTTAATGAACTTCACTGAGCAGATAATACTATAAAACATCCACCATTCCTCAACTTTCTAATAAAATATTACATAATTTTGGTGGTACAATGATACAACAAAACGTTTCAGCTTGATGCTTATTTCTGTCAAACCTGGTTGTTATCATTACCACCCTAACCACCACCCAACAAACACCCATATCCACTGATGTTGTATGCATTTATGAACCTAAATCCTGAGTGACTCAAGTTTCTGCCTGAGTACTGTTAAGCTAAGCCTATAAAGAAAAATTTAAGCATGAGGTGAGAAATTAAGTAGCCAGATAGATTGCATTTCACTGTCTTAATAGCAGAAGGCAGCAATAAACCTATCTAGTATGCACTTTTAAGTGCATTTAACATTCTAACTCCACTCCATCCCTACTTTCTCCTTTATCCTTTTTTCCATTGCCCCATGACTTCTCAAATTACTTTATCGATTACCTCTCTACCACCCCTTCTGGTATGACATTTCATATGTTCACAACCCACTCTGTAAAAAAGTACTTTCAGAGATCTGGGCTATAGTTAATCCCTGCAAGCTGCAGCCCATGCTTCTTCTGTCCCTCTCCGTCCTTTGCACCCTGGATGACCCTTCATATCTCTCTAACATGATCTTGTGGATCAATATCATGGCTTCCCCTTCCCTTGTAATCTCAGGTGCAAAGATCCCTAGCTCAAATAATTTTTGGTCATATTCCTTCCCGTCTGTTCAATGAATCTTTCTGATAGCTTTCTTCTGGATTCTTTCCAATAAACTGAGGTTCATTTCTTATATATGCTCCAGAAATGCGCACAATACTTAAGCCTTGGTCTAAGCAAGGTCCTACAGAGTCAAGTATTTCTTCTTTACTTCTGGAATTTATCCCCATAGGATACACCCCACCAGTCTGTTTGCTTTTGTTCAGTAGTTTAATATAGAGGCATTCAACAGCCCCAGATACTTTTCCTGCTCTGTTACTATCAGTTCCACTCCGCCCAGCTGATACTTGGAGGTTAGTATAATAGTTAAGGTGTTTACCTTACAGACATAAAGCACAGAGTTTGATTCTCACCTTTTAGAAGCATGGCTAAGCTTAGAAAGGCCCCCTGGGGTCATAAGCACAGTATTTACTTATGAGCTTTGAACTTAATTACCTATGAACTTTACAGCAGTATGTTTGTGTCCCAAGTGCAGTAGCTTGTATTTGTTTGCATTGAGCCTCAATTGGCACATTCCTGTTCACTTACTCACCCTCTCCAAGTCCTTCACTAGATGAATGCACCGAAGAGTATATACACAGAGAACATCCCTGCAATATTCCCTTAGCCATCTTCTTAATTCTGGGCATTACCCTGTCACCATAAGCCATGCAGGTATCCAGTTCCTTAGTAGTGATCCTACCCTCAACCACTCCAGTTTCTTCTCAGCCTCCTCTGTGTGACTCAGTCAAAGGCCTTGCTGAAGCTGAGGTACTCTGCATCTAGTGATACTCCCCTGTCAACCTTCCCTGTAATAGATCATAAACCTGGATCATGTTCTCATGACTTTTTCTGCTGGAACTTTAAACAAAACAACAAAATGTACAAGAAGTAGTTACAAGTAGTTTAAAAAGAAAGAATTACCTTACTTGATGGCCATTCAGTTCTGATAGTGCAGGATTATTATAAAATGTTAGTAAAAGGGGAAAGCTTACTCAGACCAGCATATTAGATTTCTTGGTCAGGGGCATCAGTCTAGATTTAGCTACACATATATTATGATACAAATTCAAAAAATGAATGTTAACATTTATGGCTCAACTTTAACAGATGAAAAAATGGCAGCCCCTGCAGGTACGGCAATTGCATGGCTCCAAAAATCCAAGTTGCAGTCACAAATATCAAAGAGCCAGCAAACTGTAGCATATAAATATTTATTCACTGATGAAAGCTATGTACTTTGTATAGCCGAAACCGGTCTGTTCATGTTTCCTTTATTATGGTTTAAGGCTATTTAGCCACCTAAGTGAATAAATATTTATACAGTTTGCTGGCTCTTTGATAGTTGTGACTCTACTTTAACTGAACCAGATGAGGACTGTGTGTCAGGTGACTTAAACAAAACAGCTTTTGCAAGTACTGAATCCCATGG
The DNA here is from genome assembly GCF_019279795.1 of Protopterus annectens. Classification (NCBI taxonomy): domain Eukaryota; kingdom Metazoa; phylum Chordata; order Ceratodontiformes; family Protopteridae; genus Protopterus; species Protopterus annectens. The sequence goes on along the minus strand of NC_056738.1, from coordinate 92,009,152 downwards.
TGCAGTACAGGAAAGGAATGTGATTGAAAGAGAAGGGACCTGTGAGGATTAGGAATGTGTTTTAGCCAAAAAGGTTACCTGTTTGTATTTTCTTTTAGTTTGTTCTAGGACCTTATTCTTGAAGCTTCATTTGCGGTTATAGGAAGATTGTGTATTATTGAAAGAGTTTAGCATTCTTTATGCATTATACTACATGTCTACCTCCATAAGTAGAATTACTTGTAAAAGCTAGCTGTTTCTATTTAGAACCCTGTCTGGCACCTTAATCATGTAGCTTTATTCATAGTTGTGGCAGAACCATGAACTACTGCCAGATTTGAGCCTCATTTAGTAATTTATTACAGCTTTTTTCCATAAACAGTGTTACTGATAAATTTCTGCATAGTCTTGTGCCTTAGTCTGTGATGGGATTGCATTAATGGCAGTACTGTGAATTCTGCTTCAGGATTTGCGCTTCAGTACTTTTAATGTATAGCTGTTTATATTCCAGTATTGATGCTAGAGTCTTCTGCTTATCATTTACCTGTTTAAAGTTGTATTCCAGTGTCTTTCTTTTTACTTTGCTAATGTTGTTTCCCTTTTTCTTTGTGTCTGTCCCAGCCATCACTGAGATATTAAACTAAAGTTTCAGAAATTCTAACCATAGGACTAGGACTCAAATATTGGCTTTATTAGATTGGATCCCTCTCTGGGAAGTCTGCTATATTTTTCATAAAGCTACACCTACCCAGGGTCTCTTGTTCAAGATTCTGAGAGGTGTGGAAAGTCCAGCAGTAAAAGAAACAAGCTTTTCATCAAATGGGAAGAAAATAGCTCTTATTTAAATTCTGCCTAAATATTTTAATTTGCACTTATAGTGACTTATGTGGTGATACTATTTTTGCACATTTTGGCTTTTTCCCAATATGTTTTAGCCAAAAAGTTATCTGTGTGCATTTCCTTTTAGTTTGTTCTTGGATCTTAGTCTTGTAGCTTTGTTTGCAGTCGTAGAAAAATTGTGATTACTGAAAGATTTTAGCATCATTTATACATTACACTGCACTTTTATTTCCCTAAGTAGAATTATTTGGAAAAAGCTAGCTCTTTACATTCAGAACCTGGTCTGTGGGCTTAATCTTGTAGCTTCATACACAGTTGTGGCAGAAATGTGAACTACTGCCAGATTTGAGCTTCATATTGTCATTTATTACAGCGTTTTTCCATACACAGAGTTACTGGTAAATGTCTGCATAGTCAGTTTCCTTAGTCTGTGGTTGGATTGCAGCAGTAGCACTATTGTAATGTCTGTTCCAGATTTGTGTTTTGGTACTTTATTGTATAGCTGTTTATATTCCAGTTTTGCTGCTAGAGTCTCCTGCTTATCATTTACCTAGTTAAAGTTGAATTCCAGTGCCTTTCTGTTTACTTTGCTACTGTTGTTTCCCCAGTTTTGTGTCTGCCCCAGCCCCCACTGAGTCATTAAGCAAACTTTTCTGAAATTCTAACCATAAGACTAGAGCTGCAATATTGGGTCCCCATCTAGGAAGTCTGCTTCTTGCAGCTTGATTTTTTTCCCAAGCTTTCCACCCTTTTGCTGTTGTGGTTTTAAAAGGCTGTGTCTTTGGCTTCTACCCTTTATGGTAATTTGATTTCTAAAGTCCCTCTCAATGCTGTTTCATTGTTCTGAAAAGGCACATATACATATATATTACGTTTTATCTATTAGAACTGAAACCTGTTACTCAGTGTGGCTAAAACAAAGTCATTTTATGGAAACAAGCTTAGAACAGCTAGTTTGTGCATTAAACAGCACTGCTATCAAATCTTAGCATAATCTAACCTGTCTAGTACCAAACTCCAGAGACCACCCAAGGAGACATCTATATAATCCAGTCCAAAACCTACAGTAGCCCACCCAAATATAGGTAAAGACAACATGGGTAAGCAATTTCCAAATGTTTCCATAGCCAGCTTGGTAGATATGTTCATCCTGAGACAAGATAGGAATTGTCTCTAGTTCACATACAACCATTTAATCCTTAAAAAACAAACAGTCTGTGAGAGATGATCATATTTAACTGGAGGCAAAAATCTCACATACAAACAAGGTTGTCAAAAATGCACACACTATGTCCACCACACACATAGACTAACTTATGATGAGGCAATAAAAAGCAATCTTCCCAAATCTCAAAGACCTCATAAACCTATAAACAGCAATGCCTATCCTCAGCAGGCTCTAAAGCACTCACTAAAAGCAACACCAAATGCCACAAATATGGCTAAACTCAACAGAGCCTCAACAATAAGGCAAGCAAGCACATTAACCAAGACTGTTGTCATAGGGGACTCTATTGTATGACAGACAGATGACCCACTCACAGACTGAACAAGGAGAAGATGTTGCTTAGTTTCTTATGTGGAGCCGGGATCCACCAAATTATGCATGCACTCAAGTCACTACACCAGAAGGTACCACTATGATTCTATCATAGTGCATATGGGTATTAATGACCTGAGACATACCTCCCTGGACTATATGAAGAGAGACATTATTGATCTCTCAATGTGTGTCCCAGGCAGGTATGTTACTTGCATTGAACAGCATTCTATCTTCACCAAGGATGATGACACAGTACAAACAAAAGATGACTGACATCAATAACTGGCTTAGTTTTGGGTGTCTTTTCAAGTGGATTCAATATTTGTCAGCATTGGAGGACATGGGTAACAAATCATGTTGTTTTGCAAAGGAAAATGTGCATCTGTCTTCCCTAGACTTCCAAATATTGGCTAAAACTTTATCCACCTTCTTAGACCCTTTTTAGACAGTACCAAGTTAACACACCTACAGATATAACAAATAAAACTCAAAGAAATCTAAAAGTGTTACAGCTCAGTGCTAGGAGTCTAATCAAGAAACTCCATGCTCTACAAGTTATCATCACTCTGGAGAATATAGGCATCTGTGTCATTACTGAGACATGATCTAAATCTGCAGAAAGTACTCTGGCAGTACAAGACTTCAGTGCTTTCCATGCATTAAGACCATCAACTGCACAGACAGGGACAAAAGTTAGAGGAAACTTAATCTACATTAGTAAAGACTATAACTCTAGGTTGGTTAAACAGGATGATGCCTTGAAGTTTATCCACGTGCAAGTCACCATAAAGAAAGTCCCAGACAATATCCCAACAAGGTATAGGACACCCTCTATGTCCCAAGAATCCCATAGCTTGTGCCTAGACCTACTAGAAAGACTCATCATTAAACCAAATACCCTATTCATGGGAGACCTCTCTATAGACTGGGAAACATGTACTGCCTCAAACTAGCAAGCACGATTCCTGGACTTTATTAACATAAATTCCCTTGACCAGATAGTGCACACACCCACCAGAGGTTCAAACATACTGGATCTGGTATTCATTAATATGGGAGAGCAATGCAACCCCCCCCCCCCCCCCAGTGACACACATCATTGGTGAAGTCGGGCCACACAGTTGTTTCCGTCAAAATAAAAATTAACTCAATACCACAGCAAACCTTGTAACAGTTAGGAACTATACAAAGCAAAATATATCTTATTAAGTGATAGATTGTCAAAATTCAGTGTCCCTCCTAACCCCTAGTTCACAGTAGCCTCTGTTGAATTGTTCACAGAGATCCTGTACAACCATGTAAATGACTGTGTAGAGGCAGCTGTACCTACTAGAAGTAAGCCCAGAACAATCTCTAAAAACAAACCACACTGGTGGAATCCTAACCTTAATAAGCATTATAACAAAGGAAAAGAGTCATGGCTAAAATGGAGTGGAGCAACTCCCATAATAAGACCTCTCAAATTAAACTAAACAGGAAATAAAGAGGATCAATTAAGTCTATTAAGACGAATTACAAAGTCAAGATAGCCTCACAGGCTAAAGACAACCACAAGGCCTAATACAACTATGTCCATAACCTCAAATTCAGCACACATCAGTCTGCCAAACTGGTGGTCAGTGTTGCCATCTTCATTGAGCAGAGTGATGTAGCCAATCTACTGGTTGAGAAATTCATGTCAAACTTTATCCCCAACCCCCCCACCTAGCCCCAAGAAATGCCTACTAGCATACTCCCCACTCAACTATTAGCAGGGAGCAGGTCTTGGCGGTGCTCACTACGGTCAAAAACATAGCCTCAGTGGGTCCCAATAATATTCCAAGAATGCCTCCTTAACAGTTTGAAACATGACCTATCAGGACCACTTGAGTAACTCATCAACTATACCTTCAAAACAGGCTTTGTACCATGAGAATAGTGAATTTGCAATCATTATGCCATTTTACAAGGGTGGACCATCAACCGACCCCAGAAACTACAGGCCCATTAGTATGACTAGTCTAATATGTGAAGCCATGGAATGAATTATCATGGAAACTATCAACAAAAGAATAAGCAACCTCCAGATACTGGATCCAGCCCAGTTTGGCTTTGTCAAGAGAAGGTCATGCCTACGAAACCTGATAGACTTCTTTGAGAAGGTCACTAAGGCAATGGATGTGGGGGAAAATGGTACATACAGCCTGCTGGACCTGGCTAGGATGTTCAGTACAATATCCCACTCTGGTACAGTTGACAAACCCACTGAACAGGACATAAACTCTTACATAACTTGCTGGAGTGCCAGCTGGCTCATAGACAGAACCCAAGAAGTCAGGATTGGTGAGGCCACCTCCAGTAAGAGACTGGTCACCAGTAAGGTATCTCAGGGCTCTGTGCTTGGACTTTTCCTATTTGTCATCTGCTTCACGGAGGTAAATGCTAATGTCAAGGGCTTTCAGCCAACCAATTTCACAGATGACTGCAAATTGGGAGTTATCCTAGATTCTCCCATAACACAAACATCTTACAACAGGGTCTAACACAGACAAGTCACTGGTGTGAAAGTCAGGATTAAAACTCAATGCCAAGAAATATATTGCAGTGCCTTTTGGGAAAATAGCCACACAGGCTAGTTACTCCATCAGTAAAGACGCCCCTAAGAATTTACCAGGTAGTCAGAGATCTAGTAAGATATGTAGACAGTAATCTGGCCTTTGACCAACATGTGGTCAAGGCAGTGAGAAAATCATTCAATGTCACCCAGCTTATAAGTAAGGGCATGGAATCCAGATCAAAGGAAGTCATAGTGCCACTTTATTCAGCCCTTATCCGACCCATGATCAGATATAATGCTCTCTTCAGAATGTAAATGACCCTTTCTAAGTAAGTTATTTCATGCAACATATGCAATAGTTGGAATGACCACAAAGGTTTCCTACCAGGAGAATCCAGGGTATAAACACATTGTCCTGTATGGATCACCTTAATGCCTATCTCTATACAGTACTCCTACAGGTTACTGAGAGGTGATCTGTCTGGCATACAAGGCATTCTCAGATCCATCTCAGATGGACCTTTTGCACATCCACAAAATGAACAGCATCAGAATCACTAGATCCAAGGATTTACATTTTATTTGCGACATAAATAGGACATGCTGCAGAGACAGATATGTGTCTCAGAGGATCCCCAAGCTCTGAAGCAGGCTACCCATCTAAGTGAAGCAGAGTTCATCAATAACCCTGTTTAAGCATAAGCTTAACCAATGGATGGAAAATCGGAAATTCATCCAGTTCTGGCCCCCAATCTCTGTGATAGATAGAGGCAGACAGTAACTATGCCCAAACTAATATATCTCATGACCTTTATAATCTTCTTAACTAACATACCCCCTCCTAATAAAAAAACATGATACACAAGGACACAGCTGGGTTGGGTTGTGCGGCTAGGCTTATAAATACCCTGATGGTCATTAGCTTGGTATATAACTATGAACCTATGAACATATACTTGTCAGAAATCCTGACTACCTATAATAACTGTGTTAAGTGAGCTACATCCTCTATATCAGTGGGTCACAGGAATCCAGGATTAGAATTGTCGAGGTCACAGTTTGACTGCTCTTAGGAAGATGATCCAGATGTCTTTCTTGCTGAAGCTTCTCAGAGTTACCTTTTGCTGTTATTGCTCTATATGAACAATACATTTACTCTGAAGCAATGTTTAGTGGAAACTTTACTTTCAAACTTTCTTACAGTTAAAGGAGGCCATGTTTTACTTACTTTTGATTATGTATTAGAGGACTAGGCTAAAATGTATGTACTACCTGTCTCACTGAATAAAAGTAATGTTCCAGAATGTAAGGGACATAACCCATCAGGTCTATATTATAACAACGAATGATCAGATGATCAAACATTGTTATATCAACCCCTAAATCTCGAATACTCAAAACAGCGAACAACCAGAACAGTGATTGTTTTTCCCAGGGAAAAAAATCACTGCCCCCCCCCAAAATAAACACTAAATGAAATGGGAGGGCTCCCCCCGCCCCCCCCATGTGGAGGGCTGTGCCCCCACTTAAGTATACCAACTCCGAGAGTGTACTACAGTGGAGAAAATGGCACAACCTGGACGGCCAGCACAACGATTTCTTCCCTTGGGAAAAAATTCGCTGTTCCAGCCATTCGCTATTTTGCCGGGTCAACACTGTGTTCGAACTAACAGCGTTCGATCATCTGATCGTTCGCTGAACTAAAGTAGACCCAACCCATCAAGTTAGGATGCAAGTGATCTGGAAAGATTAAAAATAATAATAGTTGTCCAGATAGAAGAAGCAAATATAAAGATGAAGGAAACTTTTAAGAGTTTAGTATGTGTGGGAAGTCTACAGTTGTTTTGAAGTTTCAAGGGTAGATTTCATTGTTTGTCAGCAGGAACTCCAAGGGGGATGTGGAATGTTTTATTTACTCACTGGGATCAAAATGGCAACTAGATGATGATGGGAATGTTCATGCCTGTGGAAATGAACTCATATTCCTCAAAATGTTAATTACTTTGATGTTTTCAGCCGGGTAGGGGACTTCATACTACCAAGAAGCTAAAGTAGAATATGTTCATGGAGAGAATTATAATACACTTGTTTGATCTCATTTTTGTGACAAAGACCTGTGAAAGCAAAAGATAAGTTATGTCTGTTTCAAGAGTACTCTTCAATGTGAAATCCCTATAAATCCTGTAGAAAATCTGGAATACAACCAGCCAAGAGTGCACTTTTATTAAGAAAGGAAGAATATAAGGAAGCAGAGTATATTATCTTTTTTCCCAAAGTAGATTATCTTAATCTCCATGGGTAAACTGTTGCAGGTAGCATGAATACAAATTAATTGTGCCTCAACTTCGGACAACAGTACAGTTCTGACGTGTGTGGTTTTAGCACAGATAATTACACCCTACAGAATGGCTGCTTCTGAAGTACTGAGAAAGCAGAGGTGAAAATAAAAAAGTTCTTAACTGGCTTTAAGAAAGTGGGGCTGAGAACGTCTAACATGTGGAAGGGCCTAAAATGAGTTAAGGTATCAGACAATTGATTTGGTGAGCTGGAAAAATAGCAATACATAAGGGGATGGCCAAACAGGGGCAGTGTAAAAGCTGAGAAAATTATACTATGGAAAAGGAGTAAATGAAAAGTAGACTGGCCAAAATACAAGGAATTGATCCAAGTCCAGACAGAAACTAACAAGCCTGAAACTAAGTTTACCTTGGAATTACAGTAGTTCGTTACTGATTAAAAGGGAACAATAAGGGTGCTTATTTGCCAGTCAAATTAAATAAAAGGAATTTAAAATGGGAGGGTCCATAAAAGGGCTAGAGTGCTTTCCTACAATTAACAAATAAACTATAATTTGATTTGCATGTAACCAGTATATGAAATAAGCCCTTAAGAAATATAGGAATTATGCTAAAGGCTGTCCTACTAAGGGACAAACATACAAGAGCTTTATTAGAATTTAAAAACTTCATTGGGATATAATAATTCATTTTCTATTTATTCTAAAAGCAAGCTACAAAAGATAGAATGAGTTCAGAGGTGTTTTACAAAATACATTTCAGTAATACTAAAGGAATTCAGTTATAAAGTTAGATGCTCAAACCTAAACTTATTTACTGTTCACAATAGGCATTATCATGGGAAAACAGTTCTGGCATGCAAAGCTCTCATGCTAAAGTCTATCTCACTAAGGGATGAAAAATTCCAGTGGCAGATTAAGTGTATCTTGGGCTGTGGGCAGATTTCAAGTTACCCCCCCCCCCCCAACTCCACAAGCTTTTTTGGGAGATCACTAATAAATGCACATATTCTCTTGGATTCATCTTCCTGAATTACAACCATTCAAAATATTTTCATTATAGCCACTAGTGTCAGTACCCGTCAATTACATTCACATAACTGTGCACATGCTAAATGCCTGATTGTGATAAAAATGGTCACAGTAAAGTATTACAACCTTGTTTACACAGATTCACACTAGTCGTGCAAAACCAAACTAATGGCTATTTAACTTAGTCTTTATGTCAGTACAAGCCAGTCTCATCTTCAGACACCCCCATCCAGTAATCATAGCCTCATTGTTGACTGTATAAACTTCAGATGTTTCATTGTGGTAAAAATAATAATTACAGGGACAATAATTTATTTCAGACTTGTTTCTCACAAACACAATAGTCCAAGTATTCAGACCCATTTCATACAAATGTACATTTGTCTTGCAAACCCAGACTGTTTAAACTGATCAATAACAAGAAAGTTAATTACTTTCATTCACAGACAACCCCACACCCACCCAGCATTATAATAATTTTGTTGTTAACCTCATCTGCTTGTGATAAAAAAGGGATCAGGATAAAACCAAAAAATAATGAGGGACAAAGACCCAAAATCAAGGGACAGATTTTAAATATTGCCGTATAAACTTAGAAAGTTGCAGGAATAAACATGATTGCCTTCACAATTATTTTATGAACACAAAGTCAGAAACTCAAATGTTTGTCATCATTTAGTGACTTCAATCCTCAATGATTTACCAGAAAACTGCAAAACTATGCGGAAAAATCAGATGCATTTGGCAAATGCAGGGACATATTTATAGGTATGCGATTTTAAGTATGCGTCAGATAAATGTTCATTAGCCCACAGGTATTCCAACTTATTTCACAAAAATACACATTAGTCCTGTGAAAATAGATGATTAACTGAGCAAACAATAAAGGGGGTAAGTAACATTCATCCACAAACAGCTCATACCTCCAACTAGTAGTTACAGCCACTTTGTTGTGTACACCTCATTTGACTGTGATAAAAAATAATACCTGCCAACCTCTTAACACAATTATCTGAGAAAAAGTCGGACAATAACGAGGGTCAAAGGCCCAGAATCATGGACAGATTTTAAATATTGCTGTTACATGCTTAGAACGTTGATAAAACAGTCATTTTTACACTGGCTTTCAGGTCATGAAGTCTGAAGTACAATTTTTGTCATTATTTATTAACCGTGATCTTCAATAATTTACCAGAAAGACACAGATTTAATGAGGATCAGACCAGACCAAAGTCAGGGATATTATGCAAACTCTGGGGGCAGTTTCAACTGCTTTCACAAAAATAGTACCCAGAGAGTGCATTTTTCAATATGTTTCATATAAATGCACACTAGTTCAGTAAAGCCAAACTTTAAACTAAGCAAACAAACAGGAGAGTAAGGTGAATATTAAGATTATGACTACCCAACCAGGTATAACACGGAAGCAGAGTAGCAAGCACTGGCCCTTGGCCCTTCAATACCCATTCTTTCAGAAGTTTCAACATAGTTTACAAATATTTAATGGATGAGTATGTGCAACTAATATTAAACTAGAGAAAAAAAGTACAGTTTTGTACCTACCATAAATGTAGATGTCCGAGAGGTATGCATCTGCAGTCCTAACAAATGGGTTGTCCTGGCCTCAGGCAGCCCTTCGGTCGGCCGGATTCCAAAGTCTGGGTCTGGCCTCGGCTGATGTCGCACTTCACCCGACGTCATAGCTGCAGTTCAGCGGGTATAAAGGCATCAGCCGACGCCATTTTCCTCAGTGTTTCTTGCCCCAGATGCCAGGTGCCCTCTAGGAAGGCTAAATTTGGATAAATGCAAATGTTTTCAAACAACAGAGAGCAAATAGAAATAAACATGTATATACATATATACAAACAAATACACCATAATAGATTCCCCCAGCTAGCTACAAGATGGGCAAATACCCTAGGAGTACCACAGAGGGGAAGGAGGGTTGGTAATCCTGACTGCAGATGCATACCTCTCGGACATCTACATTTATGGTAGATACAAAATTGTACTATGTCCTTCAAGGATGCATCTGCAGTCCTAACAAATGGGTAGAATACCATAGCCAAACTGGGGGAGGAGGCACTAACAAGATTATGGTGTAGTTAAGATCCCTTGCAAAACAGCAGTGGCAAAACCTGCTCGGGATCTGGAGTATAAGGGAAGATTATAATGCTTGGCAAATGTATGCACGGAGCTCCAAGTAGCAGCCTCTAAAATGTCTTTGGTAGCCACTCCTCGTAAAAAAGCTGTAGTAGTGGCTGTAGCCCTTGTGGAGTGAGGTCTGATGTTTTCTGGAGTTGCCTTTCCATGATAAGAATAACAAAATCTAATGCAATGTCCTATCCATTTTGAGATTGTCTGTTTTGAAATTGCTTTTCCTTCCATTCCTGTGGCATATGCTACCAGAAGCTGGTCAGTTTTTCTATTGTTCTTGGTTCTGTCCAGGTAGTAGCGCAATTGTCTATGCACATCCAAGGTATGTAGTAGCCTTTCTCCCCTGTTCTGTGGGTTGGGGAAGAATGTAGGTAGGTGGATTGCTTGGTTTAAAGATACCCTGGAGACCACCTTTGGCATAAAGGTAGGATTAGTTCTCATGGACACTCTATCCTGATGGAAGATAAGGAAGGGTTGTACTGCCATTAATGCCTGTAATTCAGAAACCCTTCTTGCTGAAGTGATTGCAAGCAGGAAAGCAGTTTTCCATGATAAGTACTGTAATTCTGCTGTTGCTGCTGGTTCAAAAGGGGGGAGTGTCAACTTTTCTAGCACAAAGTTCAAGTCCCATGTAGGCAATGGTGGCTTCCTTAGTGGCTTTACATTTTTAATTCCTCTCAGAAACTGCCTGAGTAGAGGATGAGAGAAGACTGGAGGATCCATGTTGTATTCTGCTGAAATAGCTGATGCATGAATCTTAATGGAAGAGTAGGACAGGCCATTGTGGAAAAGCTCTGCTAAGTATTCCAGGATGTTAGCTATGTTTACCAGTGATACATTTTCTCCTTTTGCTGTACTCCAAATGAGATATCTTTTCCATTTTGCTGAGTAAGTTTTCCTTGTTCAGGGTCTGCGAGCCTCCAAGATAATGTCTTTAACCCTTTGAGATAAATCTGGGTTATTTTGTCTTATGCAATGTTCCAAGCAGCTAGCTGCAGTGTTTTCAAGTTCGGATGCAGGGTTTTGAAGTTGTTCTGTGTCAGTAGTAAAGGAACTAGGGGTAGAGGCCATGCGTGTTCCCGAGACATACTCCTCAGTAATGGGTACCAATGTTGCCTCGGCCAGTCTGGAGCTATCAGGATGATCCTTGGACGGTCTTCTTTGATCTTCAATAGCACCTTGTGCATCAAAGGAAGTGGTGGGAATGCATATGCTGTCAGGTTTTCCCAACTGAAAGATAGGGAGTCCACCTTCCAAGCCAGTGGGTGGTATGTCCTTGTGCAGAATTTTTTCAATTGGTGGTTGTGTGGGGATGCGAATAAGTCTATTTCTGGTAGTCCCCATTTCCTTGTAATGGATTTGAAGATGTCTGGATGCAGCATCCATTCGTGGGCATCCATGGTAGTTCTGCTTAAGATGTCTGCTAGTATATTTTCTTTTCCTGGCACAAATATTGCCTTGAGCTGAATGTTGAGGCTTAGGGCCACATTCCAGAGGTCCATTGCCATCCGGCATAGAGGATATGAATGTGTGCCTCCCTGTTTGTTGATATACCACATCACTGTGGTGTTGTCCGTCCTTATCAGCAATTGACCCTGTTGAAGAAACGGTCTGAATGCCTGAATTGCCAGTTTTACTGCCAGCATCTCTTTTTGATTTATGTGTAGGTTCAGCTGGTCTTGAGTCCATAAGCCTTGTATGCACTTGTCCAGCATGTGTGCCCCCCAACCGAGGTCTGAGGCATCTGTGGTGATAGTCTGGCTTGGTTGAGGGCTGTGGAAGGGCAGTCCTTTGTTCAATTGACAGGCCTGAGCCCACCATCGGAATTCTTGCTTCAGGCATGGAATTATTGGAATTTGGGTTTCTAGGCTGTGCTTGTGCTGAGACCATAAATTCCTTAGGTACCATTGCAACTTCCTCATATGCAGTCTGGCATTTGGGATCAATATTATGCAGGATGCCATGTAACCCAGGGCTTGCAGGACTTTCCTTGCTGTAAGCTGGTTCCGTGTTGTTAATGCCATGAAATAGAGTGGAAGGTGCTTCTGCTTTTCTGCTGTGAGGGATGCCATTTGATTTGATGTGTCCAGTTCTGCACCCAAGAAAGTTATCCTTTGGGATGGTATCAGCCTTGACTTTTTTATATTGACTGTGTATCCCAAGGCTTGCAGTAGATGAATGACCTTTTTCAAATCTTTTGTTAATTTGTTTTTGTTGTCCGCTTGTAACAGGCAGTCGTCCAGGTAAGGGTAAATTTGAATTCCCTGAAGCCTGCAATGAGCAATTACTGATGCCAGGCATTTCGTGAATACTCTGGGCGCAGTAGATAAGCCAAAAGGCAATGCTGAGAATTGATAATGCTCTGATCCTGCAAGAAATCTGAGGTATCTTCTGCAATTTGGTCATATGGGGACGTGCAGGTATGCCTCCTTGAGATCTAGAGTTACCAGCCAAGACTACTTGCCCAGCATGGGAAGAAGCTGCTGTAGGGTCAGCATTTTGAATTTTGGGACAATGAGATATGTGTTCAGAGCGGACAGATCGAGAATAGGTCTCCATTGGTTTTCCTTTCTTGGTACCAGGAAAAGTCTGGAGTAAAATCCTTGCCCTTGTTCCATAGACGGTACCTTTTCTATAGCTCTCATCCTTATTAAGTTGTCTATTTGTTCTAGAGCGTTTGTCTTTTGATTTGGAGGTAGGTTTGGCATTCCTCTCTTCCTTGGTAGAGTATGGAAGTGAAACCTGTAACCTTTGTCTATAGTCTGTAAAATCCATTTGTCTGCTGTAATGTAATGCCAGTTTACTGAAAATAAGGCTAGCTTTCCGCCTAAGGGTGCTTCTAGTTGTTCCCTGGTAGGCGGCTTCAGAGCCAAGTCACTGTGATTGTCCTGTGGAAGTGGTAGTGGCTGGATCTGTGGCAGTACTTCGCTGGTTGTTAGGCTGCCACTGACGTCCCCTGTAGGCCCCTCTGGATTGACCTCTGCCTCTTGGGCGCCTATTCCTGCCTCTCTGTGCTCTGGTGGTGTCTGGAAAGGACCAATTCTTGGAAGGCCAGTTCCTACTAAACCTTGGAGGCTGGACCTGTAAGAAATCCTTGACTGTCTGGACAGATTTTGCTTTTTCTTCCACCTTCTTCAGCACTTGCTGTGCAGGGGAGCCAAACAAATTGTGTTTATCCATGGGAGCATCTAGGAGCTTTGATTTTACATGGTCTGGTAAGGACTGCTCTTTTAACCATGCATGCCTTCTGATCACTGTACCAGTCATAGCTGATCTAAAGGAAGCCTCCAGTGCATCATAGCCGCATTTTAAGGAATGATTACTGACCTGCTGAATGTTATGTACCATTTCCTGAAGAGACTTTCGGTCTAAAGGTTCAGGCGAGGACAGTTTTTTAGTTAACTGGTCTAACATAAATTCCTGATACTGAATCATGTGGAATTGACAGTTTAAGGCCCTAGCCGAAAGAGTAGCAGAAGTATAAACTTTTTTACCCCATCTCTCTAAGGCCCTAGATTCCCTTTCAGAGGGGAGTGGGTTTTTGGCAGAGGTAGCTGCTACAGCCTTGGGGCCCTGTGAAATAGTTTCAGGATCTGCAAAAGGAGCCTTATACAAGTGATTATGTGTGTCCAGAATCCTGTAGTATCTGTCGGGCTTAGCAGGGGCCGGAGGGAGTGAATCAGGAGCAGTACAAGCATCATTAAATGCATCATCCACAACTGTAAGTACTGGAGGAATGGCTAAAGGTCTATGCTGTGGCAAATGCAAAAAAGTCCTAAGCCTTTTCCTAGAGTCTGAAAAATCCTGGCCCTGCCATTGAAATTGTTCCCTCATAGCATGCAAGGTTTCCCCAAAAGAAAATTCCTCAGGAGGAGAGGCAGAAGAAATGGAGTCTTCCGCATCAGAGTCCTCATATGGAGAATAAGGGCCTTCTGGAGGGTTTGTATTTTCTGAATCATCAGAGGAGTAATCTGTAGAAACTGGCTCAGGGGGCTCTGCTCTAGGCCTCTTCTCTGGAGGGGGGTGAGAGGCCCTGTCAGGGTGAGCCTGGGATCCCCTGATCAAAGAAATGAGATCCTCTGCAAGACTAAGCATTTGAGTACTAGAGCTAGGCCTGTGAGAGGGGGTCTTAGCAGGCACGGTCTTGGTAGATTTTGCTGCTTTAGCCCTGGCAAAAGCCTTAATTGACATAGATGCAGGGGGCCTAGCAGCTCCACGTGCAGGAGTAGATATATCTAAAGGGATAGTATCTGATAAATCCTGTGAACCTGTAAGAGCAGGTGGAATTTCAGTAGCAGATTCAACCATGCTGGATGAGGCCTCGGTAGGAGGCAAGCTTTCGGCCGAAGGAAGAACCGTGGACTCGGTTTCAGCTGAAACCGAGACACTCGCGGTTGACTTAACCGCGGTTTCGGCCGAAACCGCGGACCGCGAGTGTCGGTCCTTTTCCTTGCGCTTTTTAGCTAAATGTGAAGTCGGAGTCTCCGACGGCATGTTGTAAGCAAAAGCGGAGCCGAAAAACTCCTCTGCAAACTCCGACCGACGTCTAAGTGTCCGTCGGTTGAAAGAAGCACAGGCTAGACAAGCTGCTACGTCGTGGTCTGGGCCTAAGCAAGGTAGGCAGTAAGAGTGGAAATCTTTATGAGGTATTTGTTTCCCACAAGTTAAACAGTTATTCACTTTTTCTGACATCGGCTGAGGCAAAAAAGAGTCCCCAACGGGGTACTTAGCTTTTTAGAAGTCTTCGGTAGTAGCAATCTCTGGTTCTGACCGACTGGCACTTGCGAACAGCTTCTGCTTCGGGCGCCACGCGGCAAGAAAGACTGAGGAAAATGGCATCGGCTGATGCCTTTATACCCGCTGAACTGCAGCTATGACGTCGGGTGAAGTGCGACATCAGCCGAGGCCAGACCCAGACTTTGGAATCCGGCCGACCGAAGGGCTGCCTGAGGCCAGGACAACCCATTTGTTAGGACTGCAGATGCATCCTTGAAGGACATCAAAGAAAAACAATGCAGTTGTTTAATGTTTAAAAACATTAAAAAGGTAGCATAGCGACTAAAATCATGTGCAATAATGGTACTTACCTTATTGCAACTACTGCAGAAAAGGCATGTTAATATTACAGATGGTATTTTAATGTATCACAACAAACTAGGAACCATTGAGCTCAAAACATCAATCTTCAAAAAATCAGATGACAAAACAAAAAAAAACCTGTTTTTTTTGCAGGGGGCAAGCCCTACAGTACTCCCCATATGGGTGCCCCCACACCTCCTTCTAAGTAATCCATGATTGCAATACAATGGGGAAAGAGGAAAATTTCCCACTCCCTGCTGTACCACTAGCACACTCATAAAAAGCTGGTACTGTTCAATCAGCTGAAGTTTCGATCAGCTGTCCTGGCTTTTCCTTACATTAACAAACACTTCATAGATGCAATGTCACCCACCCCAAAAACATGCTTTTTATGTAGCCGAACAAGCAAAAATGTCATAAACATGAGGTTAAGGAGGCAGTAGCCTGGAAAATGTTAAGATGCATAGTCAGTGAGAAACACACAAACTTTATTTCAGCAACTACTATGAAAAAAGGCATGCTAATATTATGGATGAAGTTTTACTGAATAATGGGTGCATTAACTTCTCAAAATTTCTCAAAAGCCGACTTCACACTTCTAAAAACTAGTGTGGTCTCCTTTAAGGCCCCTGAGCCGGTGGTAAACATTACTCAAACCGCTGAATCGCTTACAAATGCCTTCTATCAGCACCTACAGGACTGCATGGATCAGGCAATCCCAAACAAAACTAAGTCTCTCTGTACCAAAGGCAAGCGTCCAGTCTGGTGGACCCCAGCCATAAACAAGCTCTACAACAAAAGGAGGAAGCTACTACAAGATAGAGCAAAATCCTTGAGAGGTAAGACACCTTTGATCATTATAAGTAAAAAACTAAGAGCTCTCATAAAATCATCCAAGGCAAATTTTGAGAGAAAAATCACCAAGGACTCAAAATACAATCATAAGGCCTTCTTTAGCTATGTTAGAAACCTAGGAGGAAACTCCCAGATATGCTCAGAATTAGTTCAAAATGATGTGAAGATTACTGAACCTACAGACATTGCCAACATACTGGCTGACAGGTTCAGTGCTAACTTCTCCCCCCCCCCAAAAGGAGAGATATCTATACCAGAGGATTGTAGCCCCCCAAACATCTCTAAAGCCCAGGTGAGAACTGCTCTCTCCAAGGCAAAAAACACAGCATCCATGGGACCGGATGGTGTCCCCAGCTGTGTGCTCCATGAACTCAATGAGGAGTTAAACCCGCAGTTAGGACAGCTGTTTAATCTTTGCCTCACCTCAGGATACATACCCAAGGAGTGGCGCATGGCGACTGTGGTCCCACTACACAAGGGCGGTGCCTCCACCGACCCTGGAAATTACCATCCCATTAGCTTGACAAGCCTTATCTGCAAAGCCATGGAGAGGATCATAATGGAACTCATAAATAAAGACATAGGGAACTTGCAGACTTTGGATCCAACCCAGTTTGGCTTTGTCAAAGGCAGATCATGCCTTTTAAACTTGGTTGACGTTTTCGAAACAGTCACCAAGGCCATTGATGAGGGTAAGGCAGTCCATACAGCCTACCTCGACCTGGCAAAGGCCTTCGACACAATACCCCACTCAGGTATCATCGAAAAACTCATCAGCTTGAATGTAAACCCATACATCACAAGATGGGTTACAAACTGGCTAAGTGACAGAACCCACAGGGTCAGAGTTGCTGGCGCCATGTCAGACTCAAAGCCGGTCACAAGTGGTGTCCCACAGGGCTCAGTCCTGGGTCCACTCTTGTTTGGCATCTACTTTTCTGAAGTACAAGCAAACACAGGAGGGTTATGGCTGACAAAGTTTGCAGATGACTGCAAACTGGGCCATAGTCGAAAACACATCTGACACAGATATCCTTCAGAAGGGCCTCACAGAAACGGATAACTGGTGCCAGAGCCATGGCCTAAAGTTAAACGCCAAGAAATGCATAGTCATACCCTTCGGGAAAAACAAGGTTACCCCTAGCTACCATATAGGTGGCAATCCACTGAGCACAGAAGAAGTTATCAGGGATCTGGGGACCCAGGTTGACAGTAACCTTTCGTTTGACACTCACGTTGCTAAAATAGTTAGGAAGACCTTCTACATTGCCCACCTGATCATGAAGGGATTCACATCTAGATCAAGGGAGGTCATCGTCCCCCTGTACTCATCACTCATTAGACCAATGATTGAGTACAATGCCCCATTCGGAATGTATCTGACCCGACACCTGCAGCAGTTGGAAAGGCCCCAAAAGTTCCTCACCAAAAGGATAAAGGGTCTCAAAAATATGTCTTATGCTGCCCGACTGAAAGAACTCCAGCTCTATTCAGTCACATACCGCTTGCTCAGAGGTGACCTGTGCCTGACATACAAGGCCATGTCAAACCCAGATTTGATGAATATGCTTCACCTCAAAAAATCTAGATCCCTCAGAACCACAAGGGCGGGAGTCTTAAACCTTGACACGGTTATTAATAGAACGTGCTGGAGGGACAGATTCATCACCCAGAGACTCCCTATGCTGTGGAACAAAATCCCGGGACATGTGAGGCAGAGCACCTCGCTGGCCTTGTTCAAGAGGAATCTTGACCAATGGATGGGAGATCGCAGATATACCCCAGGGATTATTTCAGTGCCACTGCTTGACAGAGGCACAGCAAAATAATGGGCATAGTTTTCTTCAAACTAAAGGGGTGGCGAAAGCCACACAACTATGGGCTAGGCTTATAAATGCCCCTGGGCAGATAGCCTAGTATGAACCTATGAACCTATTACCCCCTTAACCCCACCAACTTATCATGTGCTTTCAGCTATATAAATAAAATATATTTGAGTAGTTAAGAGGGCACTAGGGCAGAAGCCCCTTATACATTAAAAAGCCTACATTTTGTAAGAAATACAAATCTCTTATTTTCTCTCCTTCATTTTTTTAATATTGTATTTCTGTAATTTGCAACATTGCTGTCATTACAAGTAAAGGCTTAAGTGAATGACTGACTTGAGAATGACAGCCAGTCCTGTCAAATAAAGTGTGAATCATTCAGGACCCAACTGTAGATCATTGAGTATATTTTACTAGTCAGCCACTGTAGATAGCACATGCATATAAGTTATTGAGCACATGCAAGATCAGTGCATTTTGTTCAGTCAGTCAGAGTGAATGCAGGCGTGAATGGAGATGTACATACAAATGTGTTTGAAGTAATGAGTCAGTCAGTTAGCTTAAATACATGTTCCAGATACAGTTCCTGATGTGTTTATGTACAATAAATATCTTGAACCTATACACCACTTCATCATCTCTTTTGAATATACGAGACAAGTGACATGGTGTCAGAATGAGATCCGAAGTTGAAGCAACATACAAGCCATGAGGCACGAAGTTAAAAGTGGAGAAATATACAGGAATGAACTCGCAAATAGGTCAGTGGTTATTCAAAGGTACTTAAACTCGTTTAAAGGATTTTTCAGTCGCCAAATGTGTGGCAAAGCATTCAAAACAAAAATAATTACAGAGATAACTGAAATGTCAGAAATAGTGAGATATTGATAAAAGTATTCAAAATAATTACAGAAATGTTCAAAATAATTTCCAAAAAACTTTAAAATGTACAAAAAAGATTAAACAACCACATTTCTTTGCAATGTACTACTTTTTCACATTAACTAAAGCTATTCGAAGTATCTGGTGTCCGGAGTGTTCTCAGTGTTTCCAGTGTTAAAACTAAGCAATTTCAGAGAGATTGTTGTGCATTTGGGCATAATTACAAGTACCTAGTCTATGCTTATATTTAAACATATTTTGTTGTTATGGCAGATAGATTTCCCAGACCTGGACCACTGGTGTTTGATAACAATGTTGCTGAGAACTGGAGAGTGTTTCAGCTGCATTTTCCTGATAAAGACGTACGTACAAAAGCATTTATATTTCTTAATTTAGCAGGCTTGGAAGCCATTGAGAGGGAACATTCATTTGTGTATGCACCTGCCGTGTATGCAGGGGAGGGGGAAAACTGCCATACTGCAGCACAGGCTGAAACACGGGAAGAGCCTGAGTGCTTAAAACATAAATAGAAAAATGTGTAACCCTCAAACGAATATAACAATGGAAAGCTACATATTTTACTCAAGAAATCAAAATCCTGGTGAAACTATAGCGGCATATATCACTGACTTGAGAAATAAAGCTAAAATGTGCAAATTGGTGTTTTGCAAGATTAGTTGGTAAAAGACAGGCTTGTGTGAAGTGTTAATAATGATGCAGTGAGAAAGATTTTGCTTGGAGACAGCGATTTAACATTAAGCAAAGCCATAGAGATTTGTCAAATATATGAGCTAACAGAAAAGCACACCAATATGCTTACAAATGAGAAAAGCAATATCTACCAGTAGGAGTGTTGTTAGTGTGCAACAGAAAGCTAAGAAAAAAAGGAAATTTAAACCAAAGGGTGTGGCAGTGCCCAATTGTAACTATAAACCAAATGAGGCCACAGCAAACAAACTGCCATAATTGTGGGAGCAGCCATGAACCTAAACGAGAAACGTGCTTAGCTTTTGGGCAGCAATGTCACAAATGTAAAAACTGATCATTTCAAAAGACTTTGCAAGTCTAAAGTGGCACAATCTTTTATTAAAAGAGAGCATCCAAAGCAGCAAGTAGATCAGATAGAGAGCCGTGAGCAAACTTTTTATGTTGATGGTGTCTCTGTGATCAATGAAACAGTTAATGCAATAGACTATCAGTTGACAGCAAAGAGTGAAATATTTTGTACTGTACAAATTAATGGGAAACCTGTAGAGGTTAAAGTAGACACTGGGCCCAAGTGCAATGTTTTATCAGAATAAATGTTTGTCAAGGTATGAGCTAGTGAGAAACTTGATTCAGCAAAGTGTGCAAAACTAGTTGCTTATGGTGGTGAAGAGATTCAAGCTGATAGTGCAGTAGTTATCACATGTCATTCTGCTGGAAACAGCTGTGACTTGCAGTTTTACATAGTCAAAGACACATGCAGTCACTGTTAGGCCTCAGAGACAGTTTGCGAATGGGAATGATTTAATTTAATAAAGAGGTCCACCATCTAAGCATGAACCACAATGATAGTTTTACTCAGACTATTTTTTGTGAATATGCTGATATTTTGAAATACGAGCTTGGAAAACTCCCAGTCGCATATTCCATAAAGTTAAACCATGAAGTAAGCCCAGTTGTCAGACCAGCACAGAAGATTCAAGTAGCAATGCAGAGCAAAGTAAAAGCAAAACTCGACAAAATGGTGAATTTGGGTGTAATCACTCCAGTAGAAGAACCAACTGAATGAGTATCCTCCATGGTCATAAGAAAAGCTCTGATGATATTCAAATATGTATTGATCCAAGAGACTTAAACAAAGCACTTAAACGTCCTCATCATCCGATGCGCACAGTAGATGTAGTAGCTGCTCTCATGCCAAATGCCACTATTTTTTCAGTCTTACATGCGAAAAGTTTCTTTTGCCAAATTTTGCTGGATCACAAATCTTCATTGTTAACCACTTTCAGTACACCATTTAGTAGATACAGATTTTTGAGAATTCCATTTGGGATAAATTCTGCCAGGGAAGTATTTCAGCATGCAATGGAACAAATTTTTTCTTATTATCCATGTGCTGTCATAGTAGACAACATTATTGTAGGGGGCAACGGTGAAGATTAACATGACAAAAATCTAAGGAACGTTCTAGACTGTGTATGTGAAGTCAGTCTTAAACTGAATCCTCAAAATGTAAATTCAAGCTTACTTATGTGGGTCATTTGTTTACCAGTTCTGGCTTACAACCAGATCTGTCTAAGCAAGTCGCAATTATTGAGATGCCAGTTCCAGAGAAGTTAACATCTTTGCAACGTTTTCTTGGTATGGTCAACTGTTTAGGACAGTTCATCCCAGACTTGAGTGAGCTTTCATCACCACTACATGAGTTGACGTGTAAAAATGTAAACTGGACCTCATTAGAACAACACCAAACAGCATTTGATATTCTGAAGAAAAAAATTGCCAGTCCACCCACATACCTGTAACTATTTTGTGTGATGCTTCAAAGTATGGTCTTGGTGCAGCATGTCTTCAAGAAGGCATACCAGTAGCCTATGCATCCAGGACTTTAACCCAAACAGAGATGAATTATGCACAAACAGAAAAAGATTATATTTTTGCAAGACCTATCCAAATAGAGACTGATCACCAACCTCTGTGACAATTATGAAAAAGCCATTACATACACCCCAGCACTCCTGTAATGCATGATGTTAAAATTGCAAAAGTACAATTTCAGTATAGTTTATACAAGAGCCAAATATTTATACCTTGCAGATGCTTTGTCACGAGCACCTAGACAAAGAACAGTGCAACATGAAAACGAGAAAAAAGACTTTGAAGTTTTGGAAGTCAGAAATTTTTCGTCATCGCATCTTGATGAACTGAGAACTCACACAGTTTCAGATCCAGTTCTCCAGAAGCATAAAAGTATTATCAGTCAAGGATGGCCAACACGACAAACCAGTCTACCACTTAACATACAGAAGTATTTTCCTTACTGAGACAAGCTCGTGATAGAAGATGGAATCATCATGAAAGGTCCTAAAGTGGTAATTCCTAAAGCATTACAACAGGAATATGTCAAAATTTGCATCATGGTCACCCAGGTACTGATTCTACCAAACGAAGGGCAAGAGGCATAGTATTTTGGCCTTCAGTGTCAAAAGATACAGAGAAGGAAACTCTAGCATGTTCAGTTTGCAATAGTACTAAATTGCACCAACAAAACGAATCACTTCAGCTAAACCATATTCCTGAATTACCATGGTCAACGGTTGCTATTGATATTTTTAAATGGAATGGTCAGCATTACCTTGTGTTAGTAGACTCTTATTCGAATTGGTTTGAAATTGACCTTCTTCCTAACTTAACATCCACCACAGTCATTACTAAGTTGAAGAGACATTTTTCTGTCCATGGTTGTCCACACAAAGTCATTTCTGACAATGGTGCACAGTTTACAAGTGAACAGTTTAAGAAATTTGCTGAGTCTTAGGACCTTGTCCATGTTACTTGTACTCCTGAGTATTCACAGTCCAATGGATTACCTGAGCGTGCACTTCAAAGTGCAGAACATTTGTTGGAGAAATCCAAGAGAGATGGTACCAATGTTTTTTTAACTTACTCAATCTTAGAAACATTCTTCTAGATAATTTGCTTGGTTCACCTGCTCAGAGATTAATGTTCAGACAGACGAAAACAACTTTATCGACCAGTAAACAAATGCTAGTACCAAATGTAAAGAACAACAAAATGGTCAAGGCTCAATTCTTGAAAAAAACATCAATGACAAAAGTTGTACTATGACAAGTCCAGCACACTTCTTAGACCATTAAGACAAGGAGAAGTTCTGAGAATGCAAACATCTACAGGATATGACTAAGTGGGTATCATCAAAAATCTTTGTGAATAACCAAGATCTTATGTCATACAATCTGAAGGAATGGATTTCAGGAGGAATCGAAGACATATACTTCCAGTCGCCGAACCAGTGATGCAGCAGATTGCCTGTGCCAAAGACTCTTTTTCTCAGAGCAACTCTACACTTTTTTGAATTCCAGAGGACAGTGTACTATCTTCAGGTAATCCTTATGTAACCCCTGAAGTTCCAGTTGAGAAAGAATACCCAGAGACTGTTCCTGTTGCTAAACCCAGTCATAATTTCTATGTGACCAGATAGTGAAGAATTTCCAGACCCAATGCGAAATACACAGCAACTTGGACTTTAATTCATTTGTTGAAATGTTGATGTGATATCTAGCATGTAAAATGGTTTCTTCTATTGAGTGTTGAACAAATTACAGAGGGAGGTTATAGATCATTGAGTATATTGTACCTAGTCAGCCACTGCAGCTAGATAGCACATGCATATAAGTTACTGAGCATGTGCAAGATCAGTGCCATTTTGTACAGTCAGAGTGAATGCAGGCATGAATGGAGATCCACATGCGAGTGTGAAGTAATAAGTCACTCAGTTAGCTCAAGTACATGTTCCACTTACAGTTCCTGATGTGTTTATGTACAGTAAGTATCTTGAACCCATACACCATTTCATAGTCTCTTTTGAATACATGAGACAAGCGACACCAACCACCACATGCCCAGTTGTGAAAGGTAAGTTGTAAATATACTTCTCACCTGTCCCTAGTTTTTAAGGAAATCCTTGATTTTAGATTAAAATGTTGGTCTGTGCCTCCTAATCTTTCTTAGAATCGTCAGTTTTGGGAGCACAGGTGGTTGATTACCCTTAATAAATAATGACAATAATTGGTCTTACATAATTATTTTATTTCCCTTATTCTGTCAACTTCTGAAGTTAATAGTGTTAATATTTTTAAAAAGTGTTCCTGATTATTTTTGGATTTGTGCTGATTTAGTAAGTAAGAGGTTGAGAGCTAGGGCTGTAAAATTAACAAATACCAAGAGCAAGTTATCAGTCACAGTCAGCCCTCCGCCCAACTTAGTTACTGCACTTCTCAATGACTTGCCAGAAAAAAAAAGACTAAGGCAGAAATAGTTGCAAATATTCTGTTATTTCACACAAATGCACACTACTCCAGTAAAGCTAGACTGTAAGCTGAGCAAACAACAAGAGAGTATGCTGCTTTCACCCCCCCCCCCCCCCCATTTAGTGACTGCAAGCCTCAGTAATTTTCCAGAAAACCGCAAATTTTATAAGCTATAGATTGCTAGCAGGGCACCTCATCCTTCACAAGTAATTTGCTACCAACTTAGTGTCAACTAAAAACCACCACACCATGGATGAATAACAGCAGTGTGACAGGTACCTTTTTCATGCAATATTTAATCTATTTATTCAAATCCAATTACATAACTTTAACGATACTAGTTATTGTACATGTTTCAACTATATTACTCAAAGAAGCAAACATATTACTCAATCTCTTCCAACAATTTGGAATAAATTACCTCTTAACTCTACAGCACTCAGAAAGCTTATCATAGTTTAAGATAAATCTAGACCGTTGAATGTGAGATGAGGTTGTTAATACAAAATTTATGGAGTCAGTGTTTTAAACTCATTCCCTCCACTACAGTTCTTTTGAGTATGTACCTTTAATTCCCAGTGGGTGTGTCTTGAGCCTTTAAAAAAATGAAGTTATCACCTTACAGGTCTAACAATACTCATTGACAGAGGTCAAATATCAATACAGTTGTGTTAGCCATCATGTATTCTTCAAGATAAAATATTCTGATGCCTTGCATGAAGCATGGTTCTAGAATTAATGCAAATATGAGCAAGCAATATTTGACGCCTAGAGGCGCAGTAGGAGATAACTGCAGAAACATCTGGAGGCACACTCAGTTGTATTGGGTTAATAGCCCTGGAGCCTAAATTCTGGTACTTACAACTTATTTACTTATGTAATGGTATTGATCAAGTATTGTAGCTATTCTCCACACACCATCCCACACTTTATAAAGAAAGGGCAAAGAATCAAGAAGTTAGAGATTCACAAGTTGCCAGTTCTCAGTGGGTATGCAAGGGATTCATCTAACAAAAAGGGATAGGGAAGGAAACTGCATTCCCACAAAGTGGTAAGGCAGTGAAAAACAGTATGAGACTATGTTCTTCCAACAGCAGTATAGAAAGCCTTGTCAGTAAAACTTCTCCCCCTATTTGCAGAAATTACTTCTGTTATTTCAGCTAGGCAATTCCTCTTAACCGTACCGAATTCTTTGGTAAATACTGGTTTTGAGGGCAAAATATTGGGGTGCCACGAATTCCTGCGTGGCCCCTTTAATTTCCGTTTTTTGGGTTTTTTTTTTTTTTTTTACTCATGATGTCATCATGAGCAGGGTGGGAGCGATGACATTAGCTTCCGCAGCCCGGTCTGTGTGTGTGACTTTCTTCCCTGGCTGTACTTATTTAATGGCTGCAGGAAATTACATTTGTTTTGCCAGGCTCGGCTCCAGTTCTCTCCTCTCCTCAAGGTAAATGTAAATGTAAAGAAAAAACTTGGATGTTTATTTAATGGCTGCAGGAAGTTACATTTGTTTTGCCCGGCTCCAGTCCTCTCCTCTCCTCAATGTAAATGTAAAGAAAAAACTGTGATGTGATTTACTTACAGGCTGCAGTTGCCAGTTGTGTATGTATTGTAAGCCAAAAGAAACTGTTTACAGTTGTGTATCAGCGATTCGGCAGGAGCAGCCTTTACTTATTTAACACAGGCAGTCAGGCAGGTTGTGTTTGTTTAAAAGTACAGTTTTGTACCTACCATAAATGTAGATGTCCGATAGATATGCAACTGCAGTCATAACATACGGGTTGTCCTGCCTCAGGCAGCCCTCAGTCGGCCGAATTCCAAAGTCTGGGTCCGGCGTCGGCTGGTGTCGCCTCCTCTCCGACATCACAATGGCTGGAGTATAAAGGCATCGGCCAACGCCATCTTCTTCAGTGTTTCTTGCCCCAGATGCCAGGTGCCCTCTTAGGAAGGCTAAATTTGGTAAATGGATAAAAATAATCCCAAACATGCACAACAGTAATAAACAGATACACCATAGGAGATACCCCCAGCTGAAGGGAAAAGGGGTAGGGACCCAAAAAGAAGGATACAGAGGGGTAGGAGGGTGGGAAAATCCGACTGCAGTTGCATATCTATTGGACATCTACATTTATGGTAGGTACAAAACTGTACTATGTCCTTCAAGAATGAAACTGCAGTCATAACATATGGGTTGAATACCATAGCCAAGCTGGGGGTGGATGGAACTATGATAAGGATGGTGTAGCTAAAATCCCCTGCAGGACTGCCGAAGCAAAGCCTGCTCGGGATCTGGAGTATAAGGGCAGGTTGTCATGCTTGGTAAATGTATGCACGGAGCTCCATGTAGCAGCGTCTAAAATGTCCTTTGTTGCCACTCCTCTTAGGAAAGCTGTGGAAGTGGCTATAGCTCTGGTGGAATGTGGCCTAATATTGGCTGGCACACCTTTTCCATGGAAAGAATAGCAAAATCTGATGCAATGTCCAATCCATTTTTAAATTGTTTGCTTGGAGATTGCTTTTCCTTGTACTCCAGCAGCATAGGCTACAAACAGTTGGTCAGACTTTCTGGTGGCCTTAGTTCTGTCCAAGTAGTAGCGTAGTTGTCTGTGTATGTCCAAAGTATGCAGTAGTTTTTCCCCCTTATTTTGAGGATTGGGGAAGAATGTAGGTAGATGAATAGCTTGATTTAGAGACACCCTGGAAATTACTTTTGGCATGAATGTAGGATTGGTTCTTAGAGAGACTCTGTCTTGATGAAAAATGAGGAAGGGGGGCACTGCCATGAGTGCCTGTATCTCCGAAACTCTTCTTGCAGAGGTGACTGCCAATAAGAAGGCCGTCTTCCATGACAGAAATTGCATTTCTGAGGTTGCTGCTGGTTCAAATGGAGGAAGAGTTAGTTTTTCCAACACGTAGTTGAGGTCCCATGCAGGTACTGGCTGTTTTCTGGGAGGTTTGATATTCTTTATCCCTCTTAGAAACTGTCTTAGCAGAGGATGCGAAAACATTGGAGGGTCACAGTTGTATTTTGCTGAGATTGCTGAGGCATGAATCTTTATTGAAGAGTATGATAGTCCAGTATGTAATAGTTCTGCCAAGTATTCTAATATCTGAGGTATACTCAGTAATGCTATGTCCTGACCCCTGTTGGCATTCCAGATACTGAATCTCTTCCACTTGGTTGAATAGGTTTTTCTGGTGGAAGGTCTGCGTGCTTCCAGCAAGATCTCTTGAACAGATTTGGAAAGAGAGTTAGGTGCTGAAGTCATGGTAGCCTCCAGGCTGTCAGATGCAATGTTTTCAGGTCTTGATGTACAGTCCTGTAATTGTGTTGAGTTAGGAGCAGGGGCCATAGGGTCAGAGGCCATGGTTTGGTCCGAGTTATGGTCAATAGCAATGGGTACCAGTGTTGCCTTGGCCAGTCTGGAGCTATCAAGATGCCTGTTGGTTGTTCTGCTTTGATCTTCAGTATCACCTTGGTCAGCAGAGGCAGGGGAGGGAATGCATACATTTTTAGAGAATTCCAGCTGAAGGAGAGAGCATCCGTTTTCCAAGCTAGAGGGTGGTGAGTCCTTGTGCAGAACTTTTCCAGGTGATGATTTAAGTGGGAAGCAAAAAGATCTACGTCCGGTCTTCCCCATATCCTTGCCAGTTGGGAGAAAATGTGAGGGTGCAGCATCCATTCATGTGGATCCATGAAATTTCTGCTCAGATTGTCCGCCAGTACATTGTCCTTGCCTGGTACAAACTGGGATTGTAAATGTATCTTCAGGCTCAGGGATTTTTCCCAGAGAAGCATTGTTAGTCTGCAGAGGGGATAAGAATGAGTGCCTCCCTGCTTGTTTATGTACCACATGACAGTGGTGTTGTCTGTCCTTATTAGCAAATGTCCCTGTTTTAGTGATTTTTCGAAAGTCTCGATGGCATGTATCACTGCCAACATCTCCTTTTGGTTTATGTGCAGATGTCTTTCCTTTGGTGTCCAAAGACCTTGAATGCATCTGCCCTCCATGTGCTCCCCCCATCCATGGTCTGAGGCGTCTGTTGTTATCATTTGGTCTGCTTGAGGTCTGGTGAAAGACATGCCTTCGTTTAGTTGACTGGCTTGAGCCCACCATAGAAATTCCTTCTGCAGACATGGAATAAGTGGGATTATGTTCTCTAGGCTGTTGTTGTGTTGAGACCATACATTTTTTAAATACCATTGCAGCTTTCTCATATGAAGTCTTGCCAAAGGTATCAAAAGGATGCAAGATGCCATGAAACCCAGGGCCTGCAGGATTTTCCTTGCAGTCAGCTGGGAAAGCTTTGCTAGGCCTTTGAAGTATTCTGGTAAATGCTGCTGTTTTTCCTCTGTGAGGTAGGCCATTTGGTTTTCCGTGTCCAGTTTGGCTCCTAGGAATATAATTTGTTGGAATGGTAGTAAGTTTGACTTCTGAATGTTGACTGTGTATCCCAAGGCCTGCAGTAGATGCATGACATAGTCCAAATTCCCTTTTAAGGTTTGTTTGTTGTCTGCTTGTATGAGGCAGTCGTCCAAGTAGGGGTATATTTGAATCCCCTGCAGTCTGCAGTGTGCCACTACTGATGCCAGGCATTTCGTGAACACTCTGGGCGCAGTAGATAAGCCAAACGGCAATGCTTAGAATTGATAATGCTCTGTCCCTGCAAGAAATCTGAGGTATCTTCTGCAGCTTTGTCTGATTGGGACATGCAGGTATGCCTCCTTGAGGTCCAGAGTGACCAGCCAAGACCCCTTGCCCAACATGGGAAGAAGTTGCTGCAACGTCAGCATTTTGAACTTTGGCACAATGAGGAAAGTGTTTAGAGTTGACAAGTCCAGTATGGGTCTCCATTTGTTTTCTTTTCTTGGAACAAGGAACAGCCTTGAATAAAATCCCTGGCCTTGCTCCTGAGGAGGAACCCTTTCTATTGCTTTTATACTTAATAGCTTGGAAACTTGAGTGAGTGCCTCTGCCCTTTGATGATGTGGCAGGTTTGGCATGCCTTGTTTTATTGGTAATGTGTGGAAGTGGAATCTGTAAACTTTGTCTATCAAATCCAGAATCCAATTGTCCTTGGTTAAGATATGCCAGTTTTGTGAGAATAAGGCTAATTTTCCGCCCAAAGGTGCTTCTCTTTGAACCTTTGTAGGCGGTACGAAAGTCAAGTCATTGTGATTGTCCTTGTGGTGCAGCTGAACTGTCTGCGCCACTTCTTTGATTTGGAGGTTGCCATTGGCGGCCTCTGTAAGATCCTCGGTATTGCCCTCTACCTCGGGCACGTCTGCTTTTTCCCCTTTGAAACTTGTCAGAGCCGGGGAAGGACCAATTCTTGAAGGGCCAGTTTCTGCTGAATCTGGGTGGCTGAACCTGAAGGAAACCCTTGACTGTCTGTACTGACTTTGCTTTTTCCTCTATGGATTTCAATACATCTTGCGCAGTAGCACCAAAAAGCTTTTGTTTTTCCAAAGGTGCATCCAGTAACTTTACTTTAACATGGTCAGGCAAAGACTGATCCTTCAGCCAAGCATGTCTACGTATCACAGCCCCAGTCATAGCTGCCCTACATGAAGCTTCCAGTGCATCATAACCACACTGCAGAAAATGGTTATTAACCTGCTGAGTGTTATGAATATGATCCTGCAGTGCCTTTTTATCAATGGGCTCAGGAGAGGCTAACTTTTTCTGTAAATCATCCAAGAGAAAATCTTGGTACTGAAACATGTGAAAAAGGCAGTTAAGAGACCTCATGGCTAGGGTAGTAGAGGTATATTCTTTTTTACCCCATCTCTCCAGGGACCTTGCTTCTCTGTCAGCTGGCAGTGGGTTTTTGGCAGAGGAGGAAGCCACTCCCTTGGGGCCCTGTGAAATAGTTTCTAGATCCACAGAGTGAGCCTTAAAAAGGTGCTTGTGAGTGTCAGGGACCCTATAATATCTGTCCGGCTTGACAGGAGCAGGAGGAAGAGAATCAGGGTTGGCACTGGAGTCAGAGAAAACATCATCCAAAACATCCATAACTGGAGGGATAGCCAAAGGTCTGTGCTGGGGAAGCTTGAGGAAAGTACGAAGCCTTTTCCTGGAGTCAGAGAATTCCTGACCCTGCCATTGAAAATGTTCCCTCATGGAATGCAGGACTTCACCAAATGAGAAATCCTCTGGAGGGGAGGCAGAGGGAATTGATTCCTCAGCATCATAGTCCTCGTAGGCCTGGAAGGGTTCTTCTTGGGTATCAGAATGCTCAGAATCCCCAGAGGCTTCATCCGAGGAGAGGTCGTCCGCCTGCTCAGTTCTAGGCCTTTTCTCTGCAGGTGGCTGAGAACCCCTGTCCGGATGAGGCTGAGACCCCCTGATAAGGGAAATAAGATCTGCAGCCAGAAACGTGATCTTCTTATCAGATGAAGGGGCCTGGGCAGGTTTAGGATGGGCCTTGGCCTGACTGGCGGCCTTAGCACGTGCAAAGGCCTTGATGGACATGGAGACAGGAGGCCTAGCAGCCCCACATGCAGGCGTTACCTTGTCCACAGGAATGGTGTCGGGTAGATCCAGAACTTCGGTTTCCGGAGGAAAATCAACAACCGGCACCGGAGAGATCTCCGAGACCGAAGGTCGTGTTAACGCTGTGTTGTCGGCCTGGAGCGGTTGATTTACCACTTCCGAGGGGACCGGAGCACTAGCAGAGGTTTAGGAGTAGCATCGATAGAGGACGCGGGCCGAGGATGTCGGTCCCGTTCCTTGCGTTTTTTAGCAGATTGGGTTGTCGGTTGATCCGACGGCATGATATACGCAAAAGATTCACCGAAAAAGTCCTCGGCGAATTCTGCCCGG
Organism: Protopterus annectens; assembly: GCF_019279795.1. Lineage (NCBI taxonomy): Eukaryota > Metazoa > Chordata > Ceratodontiformes > Protopteridae > Protopterus > Protopterus annectens. Next base: position 91,978,264 of record NC_056738.1, on the reverse strand, counting down.
TGCCTGAGAGTGCGCTTATTAAAGCAAGCACAGGCAGCACAGGCCGAGACGTCGTGGTCTGGGCCCAGACAAGGAAGGCAGAGAGAATGGAAGTCCTTATGAGGTATTTGTTTACCACAAGACAAACAATTATTAACTTTCTCAATTTGTTCTGACATCGGCTGAGGCAAGAATAAATGTTCCCCAATGGGGTACTTAGCTTTTAGATGACTCCGGTACTGAAAACACAGGAGCTGACCGACCGGCACTTGCAAACTGCTTCTGCTTCGGGCACCGCGCGTCAAGAAAGACTGGGGAAGATGGCGTCGGCCGATGCCTTTATACTCCAGCCATTGTGACGTCGGAGAGGAGGCGACACCAGCCGACGCCGGTCCCAGACTTGGGAATTCAGCTGACCGAGGGCTGCCTGAGGCAGGACAACCCGTATGTTATGATTGCAGTTGCATTCTTGAAGGACATCAGTGCTTACTTTAATGGTCGGAAGGAGTGTGTTAATGACCAGCTTCTCATTTTCTGTTTGGCTTGTTTGGCAAGAGTGTGCATGCGACATTCAACTTCTCATTACTGTGTGTGTGCTTGTAATCTACGTGCTGGGATGAATCAGGTTTATTTAATGCGCAACTGACTGTGCTGTTAATTCAAGGGTTTATGAGTTTAGTTGCTGCTAAATGACTTAATAAATGAGCTTCTGTTTGGTTTTACATTTACTGGCACAATTTGGATTGAGAACTTGAGACTTTTGATAGTAGTCCTTAGCATACCTAAACGTCTGTGCTTACTTTAATGGCAGGAAAGTGCTAATGGCCAGCTTCTCATTTACTGTTTGCTTTGCTTACTTTGATGGCAGGAGTGTGCGTGTGCTGTGCGGCCAATTTTTCATAATCTGTGCTTACTTTAATGGTAGGAATGTGCTAACGGCCAGCTTCTCGTTTACTGTTTGCTTACTTTAACAGCAGGAGTGTGCTACATTTGCTGTGTGCAACAACTTCTTTTCATTTTACGGACGGCTGCTGCAGGTGGGAGTCTGAGCTTTCATTTACTTATGCTTACTTATTGGCTGCAGTTGTGTAATGTATCAGCAGGAGCAGCTTACATTACAAGCCAGGCTTCTCATTTACTTATTGTGGTGGCCAGTTTCTCATTTATTTATTGTGGCCAGCTTTACTGTGTGTGTGCACTAAGCAGACAGTGGTCGTTATTGTTGAACTACATTAAGTATTTTAGAAAACAGAAAATAAAACTGTTCCTCTCTTTGTGCTTAGGATTTTATTTATTATCTATTTTGTTGCCTGTATTCCAGTAATGTTGCTTATAAAGGGCAGGACACTGGTGAAGTCCAGCACATATTATGGCAAAACGTAAGTCATGTGTCTGATAATTTGAATCAAATCCTCAGAACCTGCCTAAGAAAATCATGACTTTGGAGTGCTAAAGGCTATATGGTGTAAATGCTTTTTCATTTAAAGAGGACCCCCTCCCCCAGTTTTAAGATCTTAGATTCATACGTATAAATTAAGAAAGAATAAGCCAATATTGCTTATAAATGTTAAATGGTCAGAAATCGTTTGTGCTGGCTCAGTCTATGTTACTTAAATGCACACTTCAGTGATGTGCTCATTAATTTAGAGCAGTTTTTTTCCATTTTGTTAGATGGTACTGTGAAAGAGAAAGTTGCATACACATTACACATGCATGGTAATAAGCGCTTTTGCTAGAGCAGGCTGACTCATACACGGCACCATTAAGATTAGAGTGTGACAAACACTATGAACCACCTTATTACCTACATAAATACAATGATGTACCTTCCTTGGAAGAAAAATCAGTTTATCAGCTGGGGACTCTGCATGAGTGTCAGTTTTTACGTTTCAGTAAAGCAATGCTAATGGTGACTGTATAAATACAAGATTCACATTAGTCAGGCTTGAAATATGGTGATATGGTGTTAATCTTCAGTACAGGGGAATGCATCACTGACTGTATGCAAACTCATGTGGGAGTTGTTTAAGTCTTGTCTTTTACATGCAGACAACATGTGCCAGATTTTTAATTATACACAATGATATCACTTGTTCCAGTAACTCATCTAAAGCACACAGCACTGTAGTGTACAATTCTTGACAAGTGGCAGCCGAGGTAAAAATCTATTACTCAGAGTCATCTCTTTCAATAAACACAGCACCCCAGGGTGTTTTATTTCAGTATAAAGCTGCTTCTATTTGCACTTTTTTTATTTTTTCTTCAGTACTGCACAGCTCATTGTGTTTGGATTTCTTGAGGTATCTCCCTTGGAATTCTCCCCAATCCCTTAGTGGAAGTACATGGCTGTTAGTTGATGACAAGTTGTAGATTGGCAGTGTGGCACAGATACATAAATCGGGGGTCAAAGGCTTAAAACATGTGCAAAACAGAAGGCAGAGTTCATTGTCATGCCAGTCTGATGTACCACCTGCTTTGCTGAGATAGACTGAACTGCACTTTTTAGGCTTAGTATGATAAGATTAATAGCAACAGAGATGAATTAACTGGTCTGTGCTGGACTGGTGCACTATCATCATTTAGGGATAGAATTTATGAACATATGTTGGACATTAAGCATAGGAGGTTGACAAATGCCCTGTATAAACATATTGAGTTGTATATTGGGCACGAGTTTAAATTCTGTGTAATACAACAAATTGTTAAGGATGTGCAGGGTAATATTTTGGACATCCATCTTGACATTTATGAGATGAAGTGGCAGCTGAGGCTCAATGCCACGGTATTTCCAGGGATCAATGACCATATTAGTATTGCACCAATTTTAAAGTTAAAACATATTTTAGGCTAATGTCTTTTTTGTATTTATGTATTTATGCATTTTTTTGTATTTTTTTACATGCCTGTTGTTTATGATGTTGTATCATTTATTTATTTATTATGGCCATTGGTCATTTTTTATTTTTATTTTTGTGCATTATGGGTATTTAGCATATGTTAGTTTTATGGTTAGGTTGCTTTAAATGGTTTGGTCTGTGTTTCATTAGTCAATTATATAATTGAATTGTGCCTATAAATTGGAATGGGTTCAATCATTGTGGTTGTAAGTTTTTCTGAAGAAGTCTGAATAAAGACGAAACCTAGGTTAAATTTGTGGTTGGGGTTGATTGTCACTCTGCAGTCTCCAAGTTTGACCAATTCTTTTTGTTTTTTTGTTTATCATCATATTTTGGTTGTCTGTTCTTAGATTGCGTTTAAAAGTTGGTATCCCACAATTCCATTGGAGTGGGCGGGATTACACAATTATGTATGCACATTTTATGTTAATCAGCATACAGATTTGTACCTGTTTTTCAGAACCTTTGTCCAGATTTTTGATGTTTCCAGGTTGAGAGGTATGGCTAGGCCACTCCCATTTTTCATGGAAAATTTTGTCATTATTGTTATTCTTAAGAAGTAAGTGAGAAGTATAAACTAGAGCTAGCTTATCATACCTTTTCTACTGACTAATATTTTGATATGGACATTGGAACCATAGATGAGTGACCTAGTTCATTTAGGGTAAACTGGGATTTGTAAAAAGAAGCTGGCCAACTGATAACTGGCATCTTGTGGTACATCCCATCAGTCAAAGGTTGATGTGGTCCATTTTGACTCAACTAGGCTCCCTGGTACATTAAAGCAAGCATTCCTTTAAAGAGTCTTTAGAACATTTGAGGTGAGGTTGATCTTCCAGGACTGGAGATATGTTATATATTAGAAAATGTGCTTGGACAATAACATATGCCCACTGGATGATTAGCATTCCAGGGAAATCCCTGAAAAATAAGACTGCCTACCCATAACTTGAAATGTATACATTATAAGTAAAAACTTTTCTTTTTTCTACAATCTGCCATTTGTTTTCTGCTCACTAACTGCAGCTTCCAAAAATAAAACCTGAGTAGAAATGTATAAGTAGAAGGCAGCTAAAATGTTAAGTGCACAATAAAATAGAAATCCTAACAGAAGTAAGCACAACATCAGTTGCTAGGAATTAAACTAGCTGCTGTGAGACAGAAACACACAGACTTCAGCAACAATAGTACAGTCTACCTTATGATAGTTGAAGTCCATTTGCCCATATGTATCCGAAAGCAGCCGGACCAGTTTCAAACCATTAAGGAAAAACAATGTATCAACATTCTAATCTGTGTGTGTGTGTGTGTGTGTGTGTGTGTGTGTGTGTGTGTGTGTGTGTGTGTGTGTGTGTGTGTGTGTGTGTGTGTGTGTGCCTTTGCATTTCTTTGTCTATAAATACACACACACGCAAGTATGTTTGTGTCTGTGTCTGTGTGTATATGTTTTGAGTAGACATATATTTTATATTTTGAATGTAAAATACTTCTTCAACAACAGTTACATATCCTACACCAAATTTCAAATTTTAGAGAAACTATTTTACCACAAAAATATTTAAATAAAAATATTTAAAAAATATTAACTAATAATGAAACAAATACAAAAGAACTTAACAGAGAGCTCATTTTCTAAGTACAACAATGCTCTTGATAGTAGATGTTAACAGGGAAACAATGGACCTTCAAGGAGTAAGGAGGCCCTCCCACCTTGAAGGCCATTACTGCTTGCTTAAATCAGGATTTTGAAAACTCTGTAACCAGCTCTCCTTTATCAACGATTTTCACATACTTCATTGTTCCATGTGATCACAGTGTAGTCCCTGACTGCCTAAATGAAGGAAAATTTAATATTTTGGTTCTGGCAGTTAAAATAAGGATGATATAATAAGCATTTTTCAAAGATGGTTATTTCCAGGACCAAATCATTTCCCTCAAGGAAGAGTAAACCTGTCTGGTGGGCAGCAGCAATAAACAAACTGTATACTAAAAGGAACGGATTGCTGTACAGGACCAAGAAGGAGCAGGTGTCAAGTTGGAAGCAATCTCTCCTTTGTCTGAATAAGCAAATAAGGTCACTGGTGAAATCCTCTAAGGCTAACTTTGAGTCCAGATTGGCCACATCCACAAAGGACAATCACAAGGCCTTCTTTACATACGTCCGCAGTCTGAAAGTTAACACCCAAATCTGCTCTGAACTGGTGGTCAATAACACCATATACACAAATGCCATAGATATAGCCAACCTACTGGCAGACAGATTCACTGAAAACTTCACCCCTGTCCCCCCATCAGTAAACCAGGACATCCCCAGCACCTGCTCCCCTTATCACCAGGCAGCAGGTGTTTAATGCCCTATCAAAGGCAAAAAATAGAGTCTCCATAGGACCCAACAACATCCCTGGCTGTATTCTACATTAACTCAGGCATGAGCTGTCAGCTCCATTAGGCTCCCTATTCAACCAAAACCTGAGCACCGGCTTTGTCTCAGCCAAATGGAGGACAGCCACTGTGATCCTGCTACACAAAAGTGGAGCATCTACTGACCCAGATAATTATAGGCCCATCAGCCTAACTAGCCTGATCTGCAAGGACATGGAATGCATTATCATGGATGTTATAAAGAGGGACACTGGCAACTTCTAAATGCTTGACCCCACACAGTTTGATTTTGTCAAAGGGAGATCATGCCTGTTAAACTTGGTCATTTTCAAAACTGTCATCAAAACCATGGACAAGTGGAAGATGGAGCACACCACTTACTTTGACCTAGCCAAAGCCTTAGACACTACTCTCCACTCAGGCATAATAGATAAACTCTCCCAACTAGGCATTAACCCGTTACCAGATGCGTAGCTAACTGGCTCACTAATAGAATCCACTCAGTCAAAATAGGGGAAGCCACCTCTAGTAGTAGACCCGTAATGAGTGGTGTACCCCAAGGATCAGTCTTGGGGCCTCTACTGTTTGGGATATACTTTTCTCAGGTGCAAGCCAAAGCCAGTGGTCTGTGGCTGATCAAGTTTGCAGATGACTGCAAGTTGGGTGCTGTCTTAAACTCCTCTAGTGATGTGAACATCCTCCAAGAGGGCCTTACCCAAACAAATGACGGGTGCCAGAATCATGGCCTCAAACTGAATGCCAAGAAATGCATCTTTATCCCCTTTGGTAAAAAAGAAGTCCCCACTAATTATCACATTAATAACAATGTACTAAGCATGCAGTCAGTCGTGAGGGACTCGGGCACCCAGGTTGATAGCAACTTGACTTTTGACTGCCATGTTGCCTTCGTCGTATGGAAGGCTTTCTACATGGCTACCTCATAGGTAAGGGTATTTCATCCAGGAACAAGGAGGTCATAACATCCCTGTATTTCTCCCTTATCAGACCCATTATTGAGTACAATGCCCCCTTCGGCATGCACCTTGCTAAGCACATGCAGCAGTTGGAGAGACCAAAGATGTTCCTGACCAGGAAAACACCTGTCCCTCTACTCAGTCTCGTACAGACTTCTCTGAGGTGACCTGTGTCTGGCATACAATGCCATTTCAGACCCAGCCTTAATGGAGTTGCTGCATATCCGTAAGTCAAACTCCACTCATGCAACCTGCACACAAGGCCTCAACCTTCTCTGTGACATTAATAGAACTTGGCAGGATAGATTTCTGCCCCAAAGACACCCTCATCTATGGAATAGACTCCCTCTCCATGTCAAGCATAGCACCCCTCTAGCCCTCTTTAAGAGGAACCTGGACGACTGGATGAGAAACAGAAAATGCACCCCTGGGATCCCACCTCTGTCCCTGTTGGACAGGGGAAACAGGTGCTGACTTTGTGGGAACATGGGCAAAATTCTTGGCTAGGTTTATAAGGGCCTCTGAGCCAATAGCCTAGTATCATCCTATGAACCTGTAAAGGATCCAGTAGTGGATCTCTCCAAGGTTCTACATCTATTTGACACCTTTGGAAGCAAGTCAATGCTTTATTTATCATGATCACGTCTGTAACAGTTCCACAGGGGGTTCTACTCCAAGCACTTGAAGACCACTGTCTCTGATCTAGGGAATCGTGCATGTTATAACTTGTACAGGCTATATCTTGTGCTGAAACTAAAATATGAGCTCAGGCAAGTAGTTGCTGCCACTTACCCAAACACATTATTCAAGGTCGAGTGAGGTAAGTGCAGCAGCTGTGGGGAGGGAGGATGTGGGAGTGTTGATTAGATCAGCAATCGGGAGGGGGGTAGGAAGTGGGTAGAGTGTTTAGAGTTAGGTTTCAGGAGAGGAGTTTTAGGGTTACAGAGTGAGAGAGAACTTTTAGGGTTAGGAAGTGGGAAGGAAGTTTTAGGGTTAGGGAGCAGCAAAGGAGTTTAGGGTTAGGGAGCAGCAGGGGAGTTTAGAATCATGAAGTATCAGGGGAGTTTTAAGGCTAAGGAGAAAGTAATCCGGTTAGGAACTGGTTGTTATTTTTTTAAGCTTAGAGTTAGGGTTCTGGTAGGGCTACTGTATACAGTTTCACAGGGTCTGAAGTTGGGGGGATCTAAGTTATAAGATCAAGCTAATGGGAGTTAGAGAACTTACCTTTTCTATCAAGTAGCAGAAAACAAATACGTCACAGTCTACCACCTCGGGAGCACTTGTAGTAGTTCCTCCAGTGAGGTGAGCAATGCTCCCCTATTCCCTTACTAATAACCTCAACTATCTTCCACAAGTTAGTTTATTCTCCTTCTCTGAGTTTTGTCTGCTATGGTACACTTTAAATGGAATTTTCTTAATGACTCCCCAAGATAAAAAAAAGAGTATCATGGGAAAAGCTTAATTTCACTTTTGAAGGGAAACTTATTGTCAAAAACAGTTTAGGGCTACATCCATAAAACTAGTAACAAAGCATGAACATCCATAAAAAGAGGTGGTTTTGTCAGCTGAAACATGGATAAGGTATGTGTCTGTTTTGTAGGCATGTAAATTGTACTTATGTTTCTATGCCTGAAGAAAGTAGAACTATGTATGCAGAAACTACAATGAATACAAGACTGCCAGTACTTACTATGTATACTATGTGTACTTATATTAAATTTTATATGGATGCAAAATCAAAGTTTAAAGAAAGGATGTTGAACATTTGGTGATACAAATATGATGAATCAAATGCATTATGTAAGTCTACTGGGGATAAGGATAATGGTCTTTCTTTTAGATTTTTTTCAGATTTCAGATGACTGTGTCAGCTATTGTTACATATTAAAGGTGATGACATTGAGAATAATCTTTTAAATATAAAAGACTGTGGCAGTATGGCTGGTTGCCTATTTACATGTTTGTTTAAAGAGAAAAATTAATGTCAGCTGTAGAAGTAAATGTATTAAGGATAAAACTACGTTACTATGTTACATAGTTTCCTTTTTGTTGGTTAATGACATTTGACATGGGTTTGTGGACAAAGCAATGAAGAGAAAAAAAGTAATGTCTATGGTGACACAAACATGGAAAATTTGACTCTGATTTTAATGACCATTGACATCACATAATGGAAAAGAGTCAATTTTTTGTTGAGGACACAGCCCTCTAGCATCTATCCACATGGGGGGGTGCCCTGCACTCACCAGCATATTAATCATTACTAAATCCATGTCAAAATTCACCCCTGGGATCATTTCTGTGGCTCTGCTTGACAGGGGCACAGAAAAATAATTTTCATGGGTGGTGAAAGCCAGGGTAACTTTTGGCTAGGCTTATATAGGCCCTAGGGCCAATAGCCTAGTACCTACCTATGAACCTAAATGCCAGAGAAAATGCTTGCTTTGTATGTAAAAGAGGAAAGCAGAGTTTGGTTTTCTGCTTTCAATGTTTTCTTCATGGCTAATCTCTCTGACTTGATGCTGTTGATATCTATAGCTGTTTTGGTATCCAAATACCTTTATTTTTACTATTTGGCACAGAGCTGGTAAAGTCCAAGTAAGTATAAAAGTTGTATGCCATGAATTTTATCAAATTAACTTTGACTTTTGTTATACTTTTCTGTTTGCTTTTGGTGAACCACCTTTCATGCATTTTTTATAAATAAATCTTAGCTACTGCTTTACGTCAGGGGAAAAATAGACTGACTCCTAATATCCAAAAATTAACAGTTACTGATAGTTACTCATAATATAAATATATATATATATATATATATATATATATATATATATATATATATATGTGTGTGTGTGTGTGTGTGTGTGTGTGTGTTAATCAAAGAAAACCAGCATACATAGCCATCATCCATGAAGAAAAACACCAGAAGTTCAGGAATAGATGCATAGTCCAACTTTAATGGCTAACAGGCCAAGTCACCTCACCAGCAAACCAGGTTTCGCCTTAGCGTCATCAGTGCATGTATTGGAAGGTGCCCTCCCCCTTTATTTATACACATTAATTTAAACCAACAGTCTGCATTTATCATAAATACATATACCCCACATGAAATAAATCAGTGGAATAACGTTTTAACACATCATACATCATATGAAACAAGTTTATCCATCATTTCAATGAGAAAGATGCTACATATTAATATACAGAAAATCCAATATATTATAACCTAAATTACCAATGATCATTCAGTCCAGGTTTAAATAGGGCTCCCAAATTAACTATCCATTGTCTCTCTTTTCACATAAGAATTTTATGTTTATGTATTAAGGATAAATTATCTCCTACCACCTTATCAATACCCAAAAAAACAAAATGTGCTGTAGAGTGTACCAATATGTGTTTGAATAATGCATTTCTGTTCCTCGTCAATTTGTAACACTAATGTGTAAAGCAATACGTAGCTTAAAGCTAAGAGATGTTTGCCCTATATAGAAGAAGCCACATTGGCAAACTGCCATATAGACTACCCGTTCAGTTGCACATGTGATCAAGTGAAGGATATCATACACTTTTGAAGTGTTAACAGAGGTGAATGATTTGGTCTTAAATATTCGTTTACAATATATATACAATGCCCACAATAGGTGCTGCCTACGACTAGAGAGCGAGTGTTAATATCTTGCTTTACATATCCCTTTTTAAAACCTGACAAATGTTATCCTATGTTTCTCCCTCTTCTCAAACCAAAACTACAATCATTACCTAACAATGTATCAAAATATGGATCAGATTTCAATATATGCCAATGTTTTGCCATGATATGTCTAATCTTGAAAACATTAGACCCATACTTTGTAATAAACCTTACATGGTCATCAGTAGTACTATTGATTCGTACTTTATCCTGCAATAAATAGGTTCTAGACTGAACACATGCTTGCTTTAATGCTTCATCCACCTCTTTATGGTCATATCCCCTGGCTAGAAATCTTGCATTTAGCTGTTTTGCCTGTACCCAAAACTCATCCGTCTTAGAGCAAATCCTTTGAATTCTGGTAAATTGGGCCTTAGGAATGTTAGTAGTTATGTGGTGAGGATGACTGCTGTTGGCATGCAATAATGAATTTTTACAGAAAGGTTTCCTATGCAAAGTATTGTCCATTGTGCCATCCATGGTTTTTAATAACTTTAACATCCAAAAATTCAACCGTATGTGAATCAGTTTTGCCACTGAACTGAATACCATACAGGCAAGAAATATTTTTAATACCAGTCGAGGAAGATCTTAAAATGTAGCTTAGATATTTGTATGACTGCTGAGTCATCTGGGCAGGGGATACCCGAAAATGGCATGAGTTTGTGGAATATTTAAATTCCATTAAATATGGTATTCATTTCAGTGGTAAAACTGATTCACATACGGTTGAATTTTTGGATGTTAAAGTTATTAAAGCCATGGATGGCACAATGGACACTACTTTGTATAGGAAACCTTTCTCTAAAAATTAATTATTGCATGCCAACAGCAGTCATCCTCACCACATAACTACTAACATTCCTAAGGCCCAATTTACCAGAATTCGAAGGATTTGCTCTAAGACAGATGAGCTTTGGGTACAGGCAAAACAGCTAAAGGCAAGAATTCTAGCCAGGGGATATGACCATAAAGAGGTGGATGAAGCATTAAAGCAAGCAGGTGTTCAGTTTAGAACTCATTTATTGCAGGATAAAGTACGAATCAATAGTACTACTGCTGACCATGTAAGGTGTATTACAAAGTATGGGTTTAATGTTTTCAAGATTAGACATATCATAGCAAAACACTGGCATATATTGAAATCTGATCCATATTTTGATACATTGTTAGGTAATGATTGTAGTTTTGGTTTCAGAAGAGGGAGAAACATAGGAGAACATTTATCAGGTCTTAAAAAGGGATATGTAAAGCAAGATATTAACACTCACTCTCTAGTGGTTGGCAACACCTATTGTGGACATTGTATATATTGTTAACAAATATCTAAGACCAAATCATTCACCTCTGCTAACACTTCAAAGGTGTATGATATCCATCACTTGATCACATGTGCAACTGAATGGGTAGTCTACATGGCAGTTTGCCAGTGTGGCTCCTTCTATATAGGGCAAACATCTCTTAGCTTTAAACAAAGTATAGCTTTACATATTAGTGATATAAATTGTCGAGGGAACATAAGTGCATTATTCAAACACATATTGGTACACCCTACAGCACATTTTGTCTTTTTGGGTATTAATAAGGTGGTAGGAGATAATTTATCCTTAATACATAAACATAAATTCTTATGAAAAAAGAGAGACAATGGATAGTTAATTTGGGAGCCCTATTTAAACCTGGACTGAATGATCATTGGTAATTTCAGTTATAATATATTGGATTTAATGTATATTAATATGCAGCATCTTTCTCATTGAAATAATGATGGATAAACTTGTTTCATATGATGTATGATGTGTTAAAAAGTTGTTCCACTGATTTCTTTCATGTGGGGTATATGTATTTATGTGTATAAATAAAGGGGGAGGGCACCTTCCAATACATGCACTGATGACGCTAAGGCAAAACCTGGTTTGCTGGTGAGGTGACTTGGCCTGTTAGCCATTAAAGTTGGACTATGCATCTGTTCCTGGACTCCTGGTCTTTTTCTTTGTGGATGATGGCTATGTATGCTGGTTTTCGTTGATTAACATTTACTGTTGGAGTAACAGGCATTCTGTCACCGTGCACTGTATTTGGTGTTCTTGGTGTATATATATATATATATATATATATATATATATATATATATATATATATATATATATATATACACACACACACACACACACACACACACACACACACACACACATATATATATAAAACTATACCTCTCAAGTTTCCCAAATTTTGCAGAACATCCCTTATTTTACCAGATATTTTTGCATTCCCCCTCATATATTTTTTTTATTTTCAGGTAAATCACGCACATTACAGTCTCATACTTCTTATTGTTAGGAAAATGCACATTGATGTAAAACCTATTCTATTAATTTTCTAAGTGAAATAGAGTAATATTTAAAATTGCCCTGATGGAAAACCTGTTGGTCTGATGTTAATTTTCATTCATTCCTTACTGATGGGAAGTTGGTTCCATCCTTGGAACCGAATTGGGCTTATAACAAGCTCGTGCCAGCCAAAAAACTCTGAGCTAAGCTTTACCTATAGTGCCCCTCTGCCTGTTACCCCAGATCTTGTTTGCAGTGTAGCCATAAAGATATGTCAAGCCAGCTCTCAGCTAAGTACTTTAAGATATTTTAATTGTAAAACCTTTTCTTCAAATTTCTCCCTTTCTCTCTCTCTCTCTCTCTCTCTCTCTTCTTTCTTCCCTTACCTTTTGAGGTAATCTTGATACCATTGTCAGCATCCTTTCCTTTCTTTCTTTCTGTATTTGTAGTAAACAAAAAAAATCTACTTCCTGGGTGACCCTGCCTGCAGACGAGCTAGTCAACTCATCGTGCAGCATGCACGGAAGAGTCCTGATACCATTTTTTATTTTTAGTTATTTCGTTTATTTAACATTTGTTAACCGGGAAAGTCTGACTTGGAACAAAACCAATTTTCAGCAGAGACCTGGGGATAAATGCTCCAGACACATGTCTTTGTAATGTGGGAGGAAACTGGAGCAAACCCACATGAACGCAGGGAGGACATGCAAACTCCGCACAGAAGGCACCCCAGCCGAAAATCGAACCGGAGAACGTCTTTCTGTGAGGCAACAACGCTACCGCTGCACCACTGAGCCATCCAACCCTGATACCTTGAACCAATGTAAGAACCAATCCCATGGAGACCAGACAAAATGTTATCCTCTCCTGAGGAAAACCCACACTGGTCCAAGGGCCTACCAGTAGACGCTATGGTGGTGGCAGCAGCCACTAAGAAAGAGCTCACTGAGGACAGCCAGACTGTTCATCCCCGAAACAGAGAGTATTGGGTGGTGGACAGGTTAGGGAAGTAAGTGTTTGCTTCATCGACCTTTGCCATTCAGTTTTTGAACTATCTGCCACATTCTACTAGGCTTCAGAAAGACCTAGTCTTGGAGCTCTTTGGAACCTTAGCAGGAGCTGTCTCTGATGAGGTACATGACAAAGTTGCTATCTTGTACATAAAATGTCTTTACATGGCCTTTTATAAGGACAGAGTGTCACTCCGGAAAAACCCTTCTTTTCTGCCTAAAATTGTTTCAAAATTGACAATTAACCAGGCAATTGACCTAACAGTCTTTTTTCCAAAGTACTCAAATTAAGGAGAATACTGTCTTAATTTGCTGGATGTACATAGACAATTACATTTTTATCTAGGCAGAACTAAGTCAGTATGTAAAACGGTCCAGTCATTTGTTTCCTGTTCTGGCCAAAAATTGGGAAACTCTGTCTCTAAAGTGACCTTATCCAAGTGGTTGTGAAACTGTATTTCCTTGCTTTACCAACTTAATCAAAATTTTCTGCCAGGCAATTCCATCAGATCAGTGGTGACTTCTGTTACTTTTCATTCAAAGGCTTCAATGGATGATATCTGTGCAGCTGCAACTTGGTCTACCCCTCATACCTTTACAAATTGGATTTGGTCTCCAGGGGAAGAGCATCCTTTGGTTCAGTGGTACTCAGGAACATCCTTCCATAACAGCATCCCAGGACATAATTAGCTAGGGACTCTGTCCCATCAGTAAGGAATGAATGAAGAGTAACAACATCAGATAGAGAAGTTATGTTCTTACCATAACGTTCCATCTGTGTTGTTCATCTTTATTCATTCATTATGTCTCACCCTCCTTCCCCCTCCTAGGGACTCTTAGAGGATCTAATTTGGTCCTAATCCCGCATTAGGGCTTCTGCTCAGAAAAAGCCTCTGCTTTCTTTATCACGGGCAAACTCAATATGACGTAACAGAGAGAGGCACTATGGGTAAAGCTTAGCTTGAGAGTTTTTTGGCTGGCACGAGCTTGTTATAAGGCCGACTAGGTTCTGAGGATGGAACCGACTCCCTACCAGTAATGAATGAATGAAGATGAACAACACAGATGGAACATTATGGTAAGAACAGAACTTCTTTTTCTATTAACTTTCTAAGTGAATTAGAATAATATTTAAAATTGCCCTTTAATTTTGGGACTTTGACCCCCCCCCCTATTATTTTTGGCTTTATCCAGAATTCTTAGGTAAAGAAGTCAAGGGATATGTGCAGAATGTGTAAATGTATTTATCTATATTCAATTGAATGATAATTTGCTCTTCCCTCTTTTTTTTTTTTTTTTTTTTTTGCAATAGTATTAGAGTTTAGCACTCCAGAAACAGTAGTAAACCACTTACTTTAAATGCCTAATCTTCTTATCAAATCACCTCATGTATTACTTCTGCTGTTTAAGTGACAAGTCAGCCAAGCTTGTTACTGGTACCCAAACCTATCTATGCTTTCTGTATAAAACTTGGCCTCTAAATTTGTTAATTCTGTCCCCATACTCATGAAGATTGTTCACCTGTTGTCATCTACCCCCAGCTCTTTTATACTCTGCCATTTTGCCATAATATAAACTATTGCCCCCTCTTGGAGCTAGGTTTCTCATATCTAACATTTGAATCTCCAATCCTCTTTGCCAACTCCTCCATCCTCCCCACCACCTTTTTTTCTGTGCTTCATCCTATCTCACCTTACCTCTATAGTGCTCCATCCTTCCTTTTCCAAACTTTAACACATTCTCCCCTCAGTAGAGGGTAAGTACTTAGACATAACTTTTCCTCTCTGTTTCTACCACAACTTCCTCTACCTAGTTCTCCTACTTTCTTCCTCTCTACTCTCCATCTCATCCCACTCCTAGGACTGTATTTGATATTAGTCCTTCTGCACCTTCTCACTCCCCTTCTTTTCCTTATTATTTTCTGTAATTCCCCATCTCTGGCCCATTCTCATATCAACCCCTCTGCCATGGCTTCTCTACCTATCCTCTCCCAATTCTTAAATATTTAACATACCTGGTAGCATCCCTCTAACATACTTTAGTATGACCACACAGTCATTTATAAAAACATTTAAACAACTTCTTTCTTCTCTGTACTTCCTAACTCCAATCACCTAAACTCTTTGTGACAGCTTTTCCATAGTAATGAGAATCAAGCAAGATAATAGGTGACAGTCCTGGCATGTTCCTTCTCCATAACTTTACTTGTTGTGACACTCTAGTACTGACCATGAATTTGCTGGATCTGCTGAGTCCCCTTCTCATCTAGTAACGGTACTACCACCACAGCCTTCACACTCTCTGGCAGCCTCCTCATCCAGCATGTCATCTTTTTCAGTCAATGCTCCTTTTAATTTCATCACAGCTGCTTATAAAAATCAATGGAGAAACCAGCAGGTTCATCAGGAAGTCATGGGGTGTTTAGAAAAGGTCAGTACATTTTGAACAGAGTGGAGTTGTTGGCCAGGTGTGCAGTGCTGCAAAAAGATGCACTTACATGACAGTCAAGAGGTGGCGCCAAAATATGAAGGGGGTGTTGTGGGTCATGAAGTAGCAGGGTAGCCTGGGGGATTATTTTTATTTTTAATTATTTTTATTTATTTATTTATTTATTTTATTTATTTATTTTGACCAGAGTAGTATGCACTGATCCAAATGGACTATTTTCCGGCTCATCCCAGGAGAATACAAGCGATAATAGCAACAGCAAACATAAAGAAAGCAAAATTCAACACTGTTAACATAATATAATAGCAGTGGAAACATAAACCAACATTAATATGATGCACCATGGAAAAGTAGTGATAAAAGTGAAATATTTGTACAATGGCAACTCTTTGATAAGTTTCATAAAGCATACAAAGCAATGTGCATTGGTTACTCAGAAAAAGGCTGGGATGTCAGTGAATGAGAAGTTAGTGTGTCAGAGGTCAGAGGAAGGTGCATATGGTGGGTAGAGGTTCATGCATGATTACAACTGTGAGGTCCCCACTCTGGGCCCATAATCAAGGAGCCTGAATACTCCCCACTGTCACTGGAGGGGGATGTTCCCTTGGAACAAAATGGATACACCCAGTATTTCCAAATGCAGCTCTTTGCATCAAGCACAATTTCCCTTAAGAGCACACAGGGAACACACTCAGTCCAGGGTCTGAATTTCTCTATTTGTCTCCCTCCAGGTCCCCAATAAGACTTCCCACTGGCACAGACAGTTAGAGTTGAGACATCAGCCGAGTGTCCAAGCAAAATTCTCCAGCACCCTCTCTGTGAAACCAGTGCTTTGTGTCCCTGCCGCAAACAGCTGACACACACACTCTTTGAGATTTGATTTTCACACACACACACACACACACACACACACACACACACACACACACACACACACACACACACACACGCACACACACACACACACACACACACACACACACACACACACACACACACACACACACACCTGGGAAAGGCTGGCACAGATTTACTATGCCCCCTTCTGCCCAGAAAATAAGGTAGTTATACCACCATCAGACACTCCAAAGTTGACTACTCTAAGGCTCTTGCAAGGGTAGCCAAATATACTGAGTAAAATTAATATTAATACAAATGGTAGTTTGACCAGCAGCAAGGCTTTCAGGAGTGGCCAGAGCTGTTTCCAAATATAAATATACAAGTACTCTCAGAGATTAAAATATTCTCTAAAAGACGAGCTACAAAAAAAAGTTTAAATATATTTAATAATAAATAAGAAAAGAACATAAAAATACTAAATATCTATTTACAGTAAACAACAGAGTTTCAGCTGTAGGAAATAAAAATAACACAGGCGGACAGGTTCATACAGCGTAGAAAAACAATACTTACCTAATCTCACTATATTTTCCTGAATGATCTAAGAATTACTGTTCCCTGATCACGTACTAGAGCAAAGCAAGATGACGTAGGTGAGGGCTCCTTCTTTGTCAGGTTCCAAGAACAGACTGCTCTGAGACTTCAGTCTCACCTAATATTAAACATTATTTTTTAGTGATAGATTACAGAATGACATCACATGCATCTGGCCATATGATTTCTGGTTCCTGTGCTACACCCCTTGGCTAGAAGCTGTCAGTATTTAAAACATATGTTAATAATACACATACAAAGAGCCTTGCTAAGATCTGCTGTAGCTTCTGGAAGTCATAAAACAATTTCAAACCTCCACCCTTCCAGAGCAGCAATTAGTGCACCTCAAAGACAATATAGAGAGCTTCTTAGTACAAACCTTTTGTCTCTGGCTGCAATCAAAACAGTAATATACAATCTTTATGTCCCAGTAATTTAATTTCAGAACATTTTTCAAAGTTAGCTCCAGCTGGGCTGTGATTAACCTCTTCTCTTCCAGTATTCTCTGTTACAACATATACATTTACTTCAGGTACAATACAGTCAAGACACACTGTCGATGCTTTTTTAACACAAGCAACTTTACAAATACATTTTCAGCACAAGCATCTATACAAATTACAACACACAGGAGAGAGTAATGGCAGAATGAAATGCTGTTCATTAACGGGAAATCCAATCAGTCTATGATAGCTTTCGCTATGGTCTATTGAAAGCGCACAAAACGCTCCAACCAAAACACAGTTAAATACTGGAAGGCAGTTCATATAAATAGGCAGTTTTCACCTCACCAAAGTTAGTCCAATTCAACTGACATCCGAGTTAACTGTACAAGCACTCCATACAAAATGCAACAATGAAATAGTTCACACTAACAGGCAGTTTTCACTTCACCAAAAACGGTCCGGAAACGATATAAAACCAAATCGTTTAAAAGTACAAAAACATGGCAAGCGCTTTCACCTGAAGGCTTCCTCAGGCCAATGAAGCATACTATGTCTTCATATTAATTTATAAAGGCCATATTAGATGTTGTTTATTTAATGAATGAAAGGATGTAATGTCATTATTAATCAGTGTATATATATACTGGTTTTAAAATGACTGCTTCATTGGCCTGATATCATAGACTGATTGGATTTCCCGTTAATGAACAGCATTTCATTCTGCCATTACTCTCTCCTGTGTGTTGTACTTGTTTATATCCTGTTTTATCAAGGGAGAGTTGACCTCTGAGCAGCTACTTTTTTCTTATTATCTATACAAATTAGTTTGATATACAAATGACATGTAATTCTTTAGAACATTCTAACTAGCTGCGCTGGCATATGTTACACAGCCACTGCCCTATTTCACCTGGCATAGGTGGTAATACCTCACTTTGTCACAAAAACAATGAAGACTAATAAAATAAAGGTAAAATAAGTTAGGTGTACCACAATATGGGTGAGGAAAATAGAGGTTGAAGTATAGGGTAATTTATTTATTTACATTTGTTTATTCCTATACTTTTCAAAAGCTTTCAACACTGTGTCTCATAAAAACTCCTCCTACTACTGTCTACAATGGGTATCATACAACCTAATCTTCAGTGGTTTAATAATTACTTGTCCGAACAATAGCAGTCTGTCAAATGTAATTCTTCCTTTTCCCCTTGTCTACCAATCATTACAGGTGCACTGCAAGGCTCTATCCTTGGTCTTTTTCTGTTTAATATCATTATAAACAATCTTCATACTTCTATATAACAAGTATCCCTTTTGTGGTATATGGACAATTCGACCCTTGTCTACCTCAAAGACAATCTAGAAAATTTAGAAAAGATTATACATTAACTCTATTGAAATCTAGCTTTGTAACTGTTAACTCCTTCTTAATTCAAAGAAAACGACACTCCTTTTATTTTCCCCAATTCACTTACCCATGAGAAACATTACCTTAAGATCACATCTCCAAACAATACACCAATTAAAGTAGTGCCCCATACAAAACTGCGGGGGGTTACAATAGATGGCAACCTCAAATATGACCTCCACATACAGAGCAATATAAAAAACTCATAAATAAACTAGGAATGCTATATGGAGCCAAATGTTTCCTTACTACACCCACAAAAGTAATTCTTGCCAATACATATTTACTACTTCCCTCTATTATATGATTTTCTCACCTTGAAAAACCTCCAGGCGACCATAAAATCTAAAGTAGAACAGTGTTACAACAAGGCAGCTGGATTTGCAGCTCATACAAGTCACATAATATATCATTGTTCTGCAATAAAATCTCTAAACTGGCCCGAATTATCCCACATGCTAAATCATACCCAACTTCTCTTACCACACAAAATTATATTTAATCAAACATCCTGCTCATCTTTAAGTACATTTCTGCACCACTACCTCCCAAAACATCATGTTTGATCTTTGACAAAAATGTACTTGACATCTATGAGCCTCACAAAAACTGTGTAGCAAAAGTCTGGAATATTATCCCTGCACCAGTCAGGGAATACATAACATTCATTTATTTAATCTGCAACTAAAAGAATTTCTCTCTGACTCCTGGCTTTGCACGCACGCGCACGTGCACGCGCGCACACGCACACACACACACACACACACACACACACACACACACACACACACAATCATTTTCCTTGTTTTTACTTCTCTTACTTTTATCTCCCTTACTCTTAATCTTGGTTTTACTCATTGGGCCAGATTTCAAAAGAGTTACTCAGAGTGTAAGTCTGCCCTGATTTTGAAAGATTTATTCTCAGTGTAAGTGACTTACTTTAGTGTAAGGCCTGTGAACATCTTGGGAACAGATTCTGAAACACCTGGTATGAGCCTGCTCTCAGTGTAAGTGGTCACTTAGGGTTCTTATTAGAACGACGAAAACGCATTTTGTCTAATGCATTTTCATCTACACATGTAGGGCGAACAGGCAAAATAGTGAAGCAGCTGTTCAGTGAATTCTTTCCCTGAGAAAGAAGTCACTTGACTGCTTTGTTGCTTTGCCTGTTCTGAAAGTGTAGTGTGGTCCCTTGTCTGGTATAGCTCCCGAGCGTGATTGTGCAACAGTTACTGACATTAGGGTTAGGGTGCGGGTTAAAGTAAGTGCATATGTATGAAATTGTTTACTGTTTTTTATTTTGCATTAGATGTATGGTTGAGTTACGTGTGTATGTGTTGTCAGCTGTTTACTTTTGTTTTGGGGGGGTAGGATTAGGGTTAAGGTAAGTGTGTATGTGTTTGGAACTGTTTATGTAAATGTGCGAGAGTTACTGACCTTAGGGTTAGGGTGCAGGTTAAGGTAAGTGCATATGCTTTAAAATGTTTACTGTTTTTTTTTTTCGTTAGATGTATAGTTGGGTTACGTGCATATGTGTATTTAGTTGTTTTACTGGTTTTTGGGGGTGTATAATTAGGGTTAGGGTATGTGTGTATGTGTTTGGAAGTGTTTAATGTTTTTTTTGGGGGGGGGTTGGAACAGCAATTTCTTTCCTAAGGAAAGAAATCACTGTTCTGTGGTTTTGACATTTTCAGCTTTCGCTGAATATGTGTCGATAAAACACCGTTCGCTCTTTTCAGCATTCGTTGTTTTAATATGAACCCGTGACTTACACTGAGAGCAAGTCTTTTGGAAGCAGGCCCTTATTTCTCCTGCCTCCCATATCTACCCCACTTATTACCTCTAACATACACTTTTTCTCATTCTCCTGTTCCTTCCTCTCCTCCTTCTTATCCACTGTTTGAATTTTCCACTCTGACATTTGCTTTATGAGTGACTATTAAACCCTCGCAATTATAACATGTCCACATGTTTCAATGCTAAATGATATTCTGGGCCAGATTCCAAAAGAGTTGCTCTCTGTGTTTGCCCTAATTCCAAAAGACTCGCTCTCAGTGTAAGTGACTTATATTGGCGTAAGGTCTATCTATAAACAGGTTTGCAACATGGACCGGATTCCAAAAGACCTGCTCTCAGCCTGTTTTCAGTGTAAGTCTCACTTGCACTGAGAGCAGATCTTTTGGAATCGGGCCCTGGATTTTATGTTATTTCAGTGATGGTATATGTGCATTACTCTACATATCATGTGTACTAGTGATGCCAGTTTCTACCTAAGTATATATGTATTTTCCCTTTTTTTATTTGTGGAGCTTATTACTATTATTATTATCCAGTTGGACATTCCTAGTAAACAAATGTCAATAATAAATAAATAAATAAACAATCTAACTGAGCTAAAATCCTTTTACAATGGACTCCAGAGGAGAAAACCTTCACATAAAATTTACACATTTTAGTAGCATATAGAATACAGAAAGAGAAGCTCGTGACATTTAAAAAATAAGCAAGCATTTTATATATATATATATATATATATATATATATATATATATATATATATATATATATATATATATATATATATATATATATATATATATATATATATACATACATATATACACACATATAGATAGATATATGTATAGATATAGATATAGATATGTATACAAGGAATAATGGTAAAGTGAAACAGACATAGGAGTGAAATAAACATTTAAGGATTAATATGCATGTTGTAGATGAAATTAAGTAGCTGACAGTACATTTTTTATCATCAGTCACAGCAACAGTAGATGATTTTAGTAATTATTACAAAATTTTGGAAGGATCAGGAAATTTAATACCATGATACCAAAAAAGAAGTTAGTGTGTATTTATTGACAAGGGAAGTATTAACAAACTAGGTTAGAAACAAAAGAAATTGGGGAAGAGGTGATTAGGATCGGTCAGTTATAAAGGATTTTGGTCAGTCTAGGAAATGCATATTCATCTATTGTATTTGTGGGTCAGTAGCCTCCAGAAGGGCTAACGTAAAGAGGAAAAGGAAGGGATGGCAGCTGTTGGAGGTGTGGAAGTTTGGGTGCTAATCAGGTACAAATGGGGTAGGACTGTTAGAAGATAAATGATCCATGGAACTGGGTGCAGGATGTCTGGTCAGAAGTTTACAAACAGGGTACTCAGTGGACCCAGGAGTTATGTTTGTCTACCCTATAGAAAAGGGTGAGTGGTAGAGTAAAAAGAAGAGTATTTTTGACTGCAAATTAGGGCAGGCTGGATTAGAAAAAGAGATTGCAAACCACGGGAAAGAACATGGATCAGAAGAGACAGTTAGAAAGAAGGCATGGCCCTGCTTGTGAGGGTCAAGAGAAAGTTAAGGGGGACTACAGATGAAAGAGGATGATGGACAGAGTGAATATGTGGATGGGGGAGCAAGAGGAATAGAAGAGAAGGAAAGGTCAGAGAGTTGTTAAACAGTGAAAAATGAAGGTGGGAGCTGGTGCAGAATGATTTAATGGATAGGTAAGTGGGGGACTGGGGTATGGAAGCATGCAATAAGGAAGCACCCAAAGGGACATATGTGGTTTGAAGAAATATGTAATATGGTGATCTGTAGTTGGAACTTTGGTGTCAGAGAGCATGGGTGTGATTCAATACAAGCAGATGGAAGCTATTTGGGATGTAAACAACTGCAGTCTCTCATATTCTTATGGATGTGAGGATGAAGGGATGGAAGGAAAAATGTGTCTCCATTCATAACTGCATAACTGATATCACTCAGACTAGGAGACCATTTTCTTTATTGCTGTTTGTGTACTGGTAGCCTGCTTCCTTGGTGTAAGGTTTGGGTAAGGGGTCCTTATTTGCTACCTGCCTAAAACTGACTACGACCATATAGTTCAACAATTACCTGATGGAACAGTATGTTGTTTTTTATTACTGTTCCACATGCTTCTGGAAAATCACACTTGATGTTTCATTTGGCTGTGTTATGCTGGTGGCTGTTAAAATGTAATTTATTATTTTTTTTTTCAATAAAAAGATTTAGAACAAACAGTTTGAATCTAGAGTAGTCTCCCTACGCTGACCGGAATTATCTAATTTTTCCCTCCTTCTAACTAAATTTTCAAAATATGACAAATCTAGCCAAGCTAGAGTTTTCACTGTGTCATAGCTTAAGCCTCCTGTAATACAGGCCCATGAAATATACAAAAATGACTTATTTAGGACATCAAGTGTTTGAGCTATAAGGCTTGCAAATGTTCACGAGTTTTTACTTTTCTTTCTTAAGCCTTTATAGAGAGATTGAAGCTAACAAAGCCAAATTCAACTAGCTATGAACATACACATTTCAGCTTTAAGAATTTGACAATACAGTATAAGTAGAATATTTGGTTGTACTCCAGGAAACACAGGTCTTTAAACTCAGCTGGTGTCCATAACCATTAAGGTGTCTGCAAAGTACCTCAACTAACAAATAAACCAAAAAGTAAAAAGGTCACACAGACAAACCAATTAGTAAAAAAACAAACAAGAAAAACCTAGCCAAGCTGGAGTTTTCACTGTGTGATACCTCAAACGTCCTGTAAGAGAGGCCCATGGGATACATGTAAATTACCCCTTAAGGACATCAAGTGTTTTAGCTATACGGTTTCTACATCCTTGACTTTTTACTTTTCTTTTTTAAGTCTTTATGGACAGATTCAGGACAACAAAGCCAAACACCACTAGCTGTGGACATGTACATTTCTTGTTGGTCTGAATCTGTCCATTTAAGACATGTCTGGGACCAGTCTGTTTAAGGACAGTAATTACAATGATGCATAAGTAGAGCAAGGATATGAGCAATCTTCCCCACTACAGACTAGTTACTATGCTGAACAGTAATATAAAATTGAGAAATCAATAAACATTGAAGGGGTCACAGGTTCTTAGGGTGTAGTATCAAACATACAACCTATTTACCTTCAGGAAGCTTAGCTTTTACTATGCCCTATTATAATTTGCACACAAATACATGTATGCAGTAAGACACAAGTGGATGTGCATGTTACGGGTATTATTGAATGTCCATGGATATTGTGAGGGACCAGTCTGAAGGGCAAGTTTCTTGCATTCCTTAGGCATGCTTAACTTGATTGTTCTTTTTTTCCAGACACTTCTGTTGTTGAAAATTTGTGAAGTAACTGATCCTGAAATAAAAAAATATACTAGGCAATTACTAATTGGGATGGTGACAGGTCTTGGAAAACCTTAAATACTCATTAGATTTTTCACTGAATAATCTGAGATTTTTTTTAATTTATATTTTCCAGTTATCCCTCCCAACGATCAACCATATCTTGATGCATTTTTTTCTCTTTTAACTGATAAACAGGAGATGGGGCACTTGTGGAATGGTGGCATCTTGACAATAAGAAGGAATTGTTTATCTAGTGACTTAAACCTTTGGATCAGAAAAAGCTGCATTGTGTGTATAAAACAGTGGTTACAGTGAGTGCTTCATGTTATGTCAATATTACAACTAAACAACTTGACAAAATGTCAGAAAGCAAATTGGCATGATAACGTGAATTCAGAATGTGCATATACAGGTACAGAACAATAGAGGTTACAATGCACCCAAACTAATTCATAGAGCCAAAAAGACGATTCACATATAGATGAAGTTGATGATTTGTAGATTCACAGAGAGCATGATTTATCATAGGATCAAAGGAAGTTACTAGGCTATTGGCCCTGAGGCCCTTACTAGCATGTTCCAACAAGTCAGAACTCTATGCCACTGTCTGGCAGGGCACAGGTAGTATCCCAGGGGTGTATTTTCTGTTCCCCATCCAGTTATCCAGGTTGTGCTTAAAAAGGTTTAATGAAGTACTCTGCTTTATGTGGAGTGGGAGTCTCTTTCAAAAAGGGGGAGTCTCTGTAACACAAATCTGTCCTGCCAACAAATCCTATTGATGTCACAGACCAGGTTGAGATTGCACATGCAGGTTACTTGAGTGGAGCTTGACTTGTGGGTATGCAACAGTCCCATCAGGGCGGGGTCTGAGATTGCTTTATATGCCAGACAGAGGTCACCTCTGAGGAGTCTGTAGGAGACTGAGTAGAGGGACAGGACTTTTAGCCTGTCTGTGTAGGCCATGGATTCTGGGGGTGAGGAACCTCTGTGGTCTCTCCAGCTGGTGCATGTGCTTTGTGAGGTACATGCTGAAAGAGGCATTGTACTCAATAATGGGTCTTATAAGGGAAGAATACAGGGATGTTATGACCAACTTGTCCCTGAATGACATACCTTTACTAATAAGGTGGGCCATGTAGAAAGCTTTCTGTACAATGGAGGCAATATAGTGGTCGAAAGTCAGTTTGTATGATCATGAGCCAGATAATTCATGCAACTGCAAAGATAGGTTCATAGGTTCATAGGTTCATACTAGGCTATCTGCCCAAGGGCATTTATAAGCCTAGCCCATAGTTATTTGGCTTTCGCCACCCCTTTAGTTTGAATAAAACTATGCCCATTATTTTGCTGTGCCTCTGTCAAGCAGTGACACTGAAGTAATCCCTGGGGTATATCTGCGATCTCCCATCCATTGGTCAAGATTCCTCTTGAACAAGGCCAGCGAGGTGCTCTGCCTCACATGTACCGGGATTTTGTTCCACAGCATAGGGAGTCTCTGGGTGATGAATCTGTCCCTCCAGCACGTTCTATTAATAACCGTGTCAAGGTTTAAGTCTCCCGCCCTTGTGGTTCTGAGGGATCTAGATTTTTTGAGGTGAAGCATATTCATCAAATCAGGGTTTGACATGGCCTTATATGTCAGGCACAGGTCACCTCTGAGCAAGCGGTATGAGACTGAATAGAGCTGGAGTTCTTTCAGTCGGGCTTTCACTACGTCAGATTAAGTCATTTACCAGAGTATCATTTAAGTAACCACATCTCCATGAATATATTAAATAACCTGCACTACAATGGCATAGATCAAAAGATGCTGGGGAGTTAAGCACCTTACACCTCCACTCTCCTGAATTTATGTGTACCCAGTGCAGGGTGTAACAACACTATGGATAGGAAAAACTCCCAAAAATAGCACACAGAAATCTCGGGCAATCAACCTTCACTCTAATGTGAGTGAACAAGTGTTTTCTGAGGGACCACACTTTGAGGAAATATTGGACAACCAAAAAGACATTAGTTCACAGAACTGTGAAGCAAACACTTCTCAGGTTCACAAAGTGCAGGCTGTTATACATAATTAACAAAGTACAGTGTAAAATGATGCAAGATCATGAAATTAAATAAAAAAATTGACCTGTAACTTCTCATTTTACATTTTTGAACATTATGCTGACTTGTTTACTGAACTGTGTAATTTATAACAGGATTTTACCTATAATACTGAACAAGAAATACTCAGTCAAGATTTTTATGTTAATTTGGAGATGAGATACGATTTGCTAGTGAAGCAAGACAGTACAGTTGATATAAAGCACAAGAAATGAAGCAGGAATAAAGGCACAGTTACAAGTTTCACTGGCACTGTTTACTTAAATAGTAGGTTCACAAGTGGTTTACACAAAGAGTAAGTAGTGGTACACAAGTGCAGAAGAGTGGCTTGGTAAGCAGAGTTTAACTGACATAACTAGAGAATTACAGTTTGAAGTCTGGCTCAGTTTTTACAAATTAATGAGAGATACAAGTGAGTATAACAGCAGTATCCAAGTACACTTACAATGAGAGAAGTAGTAGCAACTAGTTAAATGCATTCCAATGGCTAAGCAATGCAGCATGGTTACCACAACAGCAGAGGATGTATCACAGTGATTCAACAATGCCTGAATAGCAAGTGTAACAGAAGATCGTAATCACACCAAATCAGTAGCAGCAGTTTGCAAATACAGTATACTAATACCATTAGCTCAATTTGTGAATACAATATGATGACTAATAAGCAGGCTTGCATGTCACAACTGCAGAGAATTACGATTAGAATGCAATCATCAACACCAAATGGCGATACAGTATGGTACAAGAAGTTGCAACAACTTGAGAATACCATAAACAATGACAATTAGATGTCACAACAGTAAACAATATCAAATCCAGTGAATTAGTGGGACAGTATGACTGCAGCAAAACTAGCAAAATGGCAGGATACAATTTTGGTGAATCAGTAGCACAAATGGAGTGAAAACAGCAGAATACTAAAACACAATCTCAGTGAAGGTAGTAGCAGAAGCAATTATCAACATACAGAATTTAATTGTGTGGAGTAGCAGTCTTATAAAATGTAAAAATAATGAGACAATTTACAGTTTCCCTGCAGTAAGAGATGTACAGGGTCAGAAAGTGGAAGTGTACTCTCTGCTGTCTGCAGTAGTGTATAACCTTATGTGACTGTCACAACTGTTCAAAACTATAGGTTAAGAACACTGTGATTAGGGTCAGAAAAGACACCTCTCATAGATTTTATTACAAAACCAGAAGGTAAGAACACTTGGATCTGTTCAAAATAGTTCTCAATAGTGCACAGCCACACTGCAAACTGCCCAATGCTTATCAGGTATAGTGTTATCTGGTTTAAGATCAGAGACAATTCGATGATCTCAGGTGCACTCATAAAGTCATGAAGCAAACACTGATTTTAAGCTTTCACCAGGAGATTGCTTACTAAACCAGTTCAGGTCTAGCACAGTCACATTCAAGGCAAGAAACTGAAAATAGTCACTTTCCAGGTGTAATGGGATCTGATTTGAGTTCAAAGTCAAGAAGATATTGTCAGGCATGCTTGTATAGCAAACAAGAATGCTAATTGTAATAGACATGCATGTATACAGTTTTTTTCCAACATTTTGCCCCTGCTGCCAACCATCAGACCCTTTCTCAGTCAACCAACCTATTTGTTCTTTTCACGAGGTGAGAAATGACCAAGAGAGTCATCATCCCGGCAGCCATGAGGGGAGATTCAAAGGTTTTTATGTGCCCCCATCCTTAACCTCACATGACCCCAGCAAGACATTAGGGAGGAAGCATGCAATGGCTGTCCACAGCAGACCTACCCTCACTTCAGCAAGGAGTGTTTCCTCCAAACATCTCTGTTCCTCCCCACGGCATGAATGATGGTCTCTCCAATCTCCACCAGGGAGTCTATACTGCCTTGTGTTCCTCTGACTGCATGCAAACTCCACCATCCCCCAAAGTACTCATCCCTCCTTTCCTGGCTCCTCCAGGGCAGAGACCTCTAAATGACCTCCCATTACCAGGAATCATACTGAGAGGGCACCATCCCTCTGAGCCATTGATTGAGACAGGTATAAATAGTGCACATAGTTTTAAGTTAAATGTTTATAACTGATATATAAAAATGGCTGAGATATTTATGTAACGATAATTATGTTGTTTATTAGATATTTTTGTTATATCAATATTCAGTATAACAAAAATATGTAATTATATTGTGCATAAATTATTTTTGCATGTGTATTAGAAAGCAATGGAAAATATTAAATCTCAACTTTCAAATAAATAAAACAAAACAAAAGGCTCAGGTACAAGTTTGTGAACTACAATACCCAGAGTTATTTTTGCCTGAGCTTACTAATTCCCCTACACCATTATCTTAACTTTAAGTTTTCACAGTCATGTTTGCTACTTGAACTGCAAGACTAAATTCGTCAGTAAACAATTTTCTCCAAATTAGGGTCGTACCTATCCCTATGATTCCTCACTCACCAGGCTGAACAAGGTGAAAATAACTGTCAGCTGCATGTGAGGCACCACGATCCACCAAGTTAAGGATGCCCATAAGTCATTGCACCACAGGTACTAGTATGACTCAGTCATAGTTCTTGTGGATGTAAATGACCCAAGATGTACCTTCCTAGACTATATGAAGAGAGAGACATTATGGAGCTCTTAGAATGTGTGTCACATCTAGCACGTGCCTACCATTGAGCAACATTCTACCTTCACCAAGGATGATGCCACAATATGAATGGAAGATGACTGATTTTAAAATTGGCTTAGTTTTTGGTGTCATATTTGTATAGGGATACAATATTTGTCAGCATGGGAGGACTTGATTAACAAATGACATTGCTTTACCAAGGATGGTCTGCACCTTCCCCTCTAGGCTTTCAAACATTGGATAAAACATTATCAGACTTTTTTAGGCAATACCAAATCGATAAACCTTCCAAAATAGCAAAATCTACCAAAGGAAATCTAAAGGTGTTACTGCTCAATGCCAGGAATCTAAACAAGAAGCTCCACTTCCTCCAAGCTCTCTTCACCTTGAGAATGAGGAGAATGACTGAGCAGCATCCTACCATCACCCAGAATGATACTATAGTACAAGCAGAAAATGATTCATTTCAACAATTGGCTAAGTCTCTGGTGTCATTCTAAGGGGGTCCAGTATATGTCTGCCTAGGATGACATGACTGACAGACCTCGATGCTTTGCCAGAGATGGCCTGCATCTGTCACCCCTGGGCTTCCGGATACTAGTCAAGGCTCTTCCCACTCCTATAGTGCCTTTTTAGGTGGTGTTCCAAAGACAAAATTACCACTGTAACAGCTACAAACAAATGCAATCTGAGGGTCATGCTGCTCAATACTAGAAGTCTAAATCTCAAAATACACTCGCTCGAAGCACTCCTTAAAATGGAGAACATCAGCATTTGTGCTGTAACAGAGACCTGGCTCAAGGCAGCAGAAAGCACCCCTGCACTACCAGGCTATAACTCATTCCACACCTTTTGGCCCCAGAACTTGAAAAGGAAGCTCCAAAGGCGGTGGTGTTTCCATATTCATAAAGGATGCACACACCTCCAGACTGGTATCCCAACATAATGTATCTGAGATACTTCAGGTGCAGCTAACATTGGGTAAGACAGAGATTCAGGTCGTAGCCTGCTGTAGGTCCCCAACCATGTCCCACGGATCACACTCCACGTTCCTAAGCACCCTGGAGAATATTAGGGTCCAACCTAATACTCTCATACTGGGCGACTTTAACTACCCCTCCATTAACTAGTAAAACTACTCATATACCAATACACTTGCCCAACATTTCCTGGAATTCATTAATTCCAATGCCCTGGACCAGCTTATTCTTACCCCTCCCTAGAGGTAGCAACATCCTTGACCTGGTCATTACTAACATGGGCGACCATTGCTCTACACCAGTAGTCAACTCCTCCCTGGTTAGATCTGACCACAAACTAATCAACTTGGAAATCCACATCCCCCCCCCTTGCAAAGGTAACCGCCATGAAAAACATCTCCAAAGCTAACTTTAGGCTCCTAAAAACAGAGGTGGCTAACTTGAAGGCAGCCATGCAAATGGAGAATAGTTGCATGACCGCCGACCATGCAGATAGAGAATAGTTGCATGATCGCCGAATCATACACCAATACACGGCACGAACACATACACAAATGAATAGATCACGCCATACCCAATAGAACCAAGATGCTCTCCTATAAAATAAAGGAAGCCAATCTGGTGGTCCCCTGCCATAAACAAACTGTACAACAGAAGGAGGAAACTGATGCAGAATAAGGTGAAGTCCCAAGACTGGAAAAACTCCCTTATCTGCCAAAACAATAAGTTGAGATCCCTCATCAAATCCTCTAAAGCTAGCTATTAAAACAGAATTGCAGCAAATAGTAAAGACAACCATAAGACCTTCTATAGTTATGTAAAGAATCTCCATGGCAATACCCAGATTTGCTCTGAGCTAACGCACAATGGTACCTCCTATACTGAGCCAACAGATATTGCCAGTGTACTGGCCGACAGATTCAGTGTCAACTTTACCCCTCCCCCACCAAAGGACCAATCACAATACCAGTAAATTGCCAGGCACCCAATATTACTGCTGCACAGGTTAAAACAGCACTGTCCAAGGTCAAGAATACAGCTTCTATAGGACTTGACAATATCCCTGGCTGTGTTCTACATGAACTACAGAGTGAACTGGCACCTTACCTGTGTGCCCTGTTCAATCACAGCCTTACCTTAGACTTTGTCCCTACCGAATGGTGCACTGCTGCAGTCATCCCTCTCCACATATGAGGAGTGACTACAGACCCTGGGAACTATCGCCCCATTAGCCTGACGAGTCTGATATGCAAAGCTATGGAACACATCATTGTGGACCTAATAAGCAAGGATATAGGGAATCTCCAAACTCTAGCTCCTACACCAGTTTGGTTTTGTGAAGGGTAGATCATGCCTGCTCAACTTGGTTGACTTCTTTCAGTCAATTACCAGAGCTGTGGATGAAGGCAAGGCGGTTCATACAGCCTACCTTGATCTGGCCAAAGCCTTTGACACCATTCCTCACACAGGAATCATAGAAAAACTCACTAAGCTAGGCATCAACTCCTATATCACTAGGTGGGTTGCAAACTGGCTCATAAATAGAACCCACAGTGTGAAAGTAGCTGACTCCAAGTCAGACTCCCGACCAGTCACGAGTGGAGTCCCACAGGGTTCAGTCCTGGGTCTTCTCCTGTTTGATATCTACTTCTCTGAAGTCCAGGCCAACACGAAGGGACTCTGGCTGACAAAGTTTGCAGATGATTGCAACTTGGGTGCTATTATTAACTCCCCAAGTGATGTTGACATCCTACAGAAAGGCCTCACTGAGACCAACGACTGGTGTCAGAACCATGGCCTTAAGCTCAATGCCAAAAAATGTGTCATCATCCCCCTTGGGAAAAAAACAGTTCCCTTGAATTACCGCATTGATGGTAGTCCACTCAACACAGAAGGTGTTATAAGAGATGTGGAAACACAGGTTGACATCAACCTCTCTTTTGACCACCACATTGCCACTATGGTCAGAAAGTCCTTCTATGTGCCACATCTCATTACTAAGGGTTTTGCATCCAGGAAGAAAGAGGTCATTGTCTCCCTCTACTATTCCCTCATTAGGCCAATCATCGAGTACAATGCCCCATTTGGGATGTACCTGACTAGACACCTGCAACAACTGGAGAGGCCGCAAAAGTACCTCACAAAGAGGATCCTAGGCCATAAACACTTGTCCTATATGGACAGACTCAAAAAACTCCAACTGTTCTCTGTTTCATATCGCCTACTTAGAGATGTGTCTGACCCAGCTCTGTTAGAAATGCTACATCTGAGATTCAAAGATGGCTGCCATTCTGTGAACACTGCATATCTACAGCTCTTCATTTATCCTGAGGAAAAATTAACCCTGAAGTTATACTACGAGTTTTATAACAATAATTTTCAGCTAAAATTAATCTACTACATTCAATTATCGCTTGAGAGGTGCATGACCTTAGAGAAATTGAAGAATTTAACAGGATTAGAACTGATTGTTTGACTGACTCTGAAGAGAGTGTTAAACAAAGGATTTGTCTGATCAACAAACTTGGTTTACTTACTATTAAACTACAGTAAGTGCTGTTCTGCTTTATAATGTCAAAAGAAGATAAAACCATGGACATAACAACAACAAAAAAACAAACTGTCAGAACTTCAATCACCAGAAAAAGATTTAACTTCGAAAAGACAGAAGGTGACAAAACAGCAGGAACTTTTAAAATCTGGAATTAAAAATAAACCGGACCAACTAGCAAATATGGAAGACATTAAAACCGCTTTGTTGCCCATCCAAGAAGCTTTGAAAGAGCTAGCTAATCAGGTACAATCTTTTGGTAGTACTTGTACTCAAATTCTTGAGAGAATGGATAGATCTGAAGCAAGAATATCTGAGAATGAAGACAAAATAACAATGCTTGCTAAAAAAACTGATATTCATGAGCTGGATATTCATTCTATACAAGCTAAAATTGTGGACTTAGAGGCTAGATCCAGGAGAAATAATATAATTATCAGAGGGATACCGGAAATAATCCAATACAATGATTTAATTCCATCCATTATTCAAATATTTAC
Source organism: Protopterus annectens (assembly GCF_019279795.1). NCBI lineage: Eukaryota > Metazoa > Chordata > Ceratodontiformes > Protopteridae > Protopterus > Protopterus annectens. The sequence continues at coordinate 91,945,320 of NC_056738.1, read as the reverse complement.
TACGTTGTTCAATGACTCTGACATGGCTAAAGAAATAATAATAGAGAGAGCTCATAGAGCTTTGAGAGAATCACATGCTTCAAATATACCAAGACCAGTGTATGTAAAAATACTTAACTATCAAGATGTGAATAAAATAATTCTAACTGTAAAAAAGAACGGAGGTTTTATCATGTGGAACAATAATAAAGTTTCCATGGCTCAGGATTTGCCACTGCAAATAAGACAAGCTAGACAAGCTTTGTCTGCTTACTGTAAGTTTCTCATCGAAAAACAGATTAAATTCCAAATGATATACCCTAACACTTTAACTTTTACAGTCGATGGTTCCAAATATTCGGTTTCTACAAAAAAAGAAGCAAAATCTACCTTTCTGAGAATTTTTAAGTCTCTGCCTGCTTCAGAATCTTAACATGGCTCTCCGATCCGGTTATCACAACATCTGAGGTTGGATTCCTTTTTTGCTGCAACTCGAGGCTTCATAATCCTTTGTTTGAGTTTTTTTTGTTCACCAGGCCTCTTGGTCATCAGATAAGGGTTCGTTTTATAGTTCCTGATCGTTCATGAAGCATTTCCGATGCTTTATGGCTTTCACGAGCTGTTTCTTCCCACGATCAAACAGGAAATGCTTCTGCTGCTCCTGAGGGTTCGTTTTTGCTGTGGCGCATCCGGATGTCCGTTTGGTTAATGGTTCCCCCGTCGCGAAGCCGAAGGCAGATTTTCCAGGCTTGGAAAACGGAAATCTTTGTGAAAAGAAGAAAATAAAAAGTAAATCAGACTATAATATTAAAAGTTAGAGACTTTTAAAGTAATTAGATTGTTTTCTATGGTTATAAATGTATCCTGAACTCGTGCAGGTATGTAAAAATAAAAAAAAAAAAAAAAAGGGAAAAAATACAAGGTAAATATATATATAAATATTTGATGGTGTTTGTTTTGGTCTGTTGGGATGGTACACACTTTGTATAACATATATCCTTCAAAGTACAATGTTTAGGTAAATGTGAACAGATATAGTTACTGATATGCTAGTGGTAAATACTGATTGGCATGTAAAATGAAACATATATAGTATATAAAGTTAATACAGACCAGAGTATTTTAGTATAATATAAGTTACAATTGGTCTTGTATACTAATATGCCTCTATTTAGCTGGTGAGGTGGTCTAATGGTGGGGTATCTAGCAGATGCTATTGGGTACAACACTGTTAGACTTACTTTATTAGGAGGGGATTCAAGGCATTAATATACATAAGATTGTTAAGTATATATTTTGGTTTATTGATTTTAATATAGGCATGGTTTATATAAAAGTAGTTATTACACTGTGGCTACTGTATGACATGTTGGAGATATTACTTATTTAATACTATATGATATAACCATTTTAGCCATTAAAATAAAGTTCAAGCTCTCTTTTTATTCATTTTATTTACCGATATTAAAGGTCTCAGATAAAGTTGGTCTATATAAACAATGTATGATTTACATACAATGCCCAAGTGGTCAGTTACTCAATTTTTCTGTGGTTTTCTCTTAAGTGACAGTACATTTTGTGAATTATCTATAAGTTAATAATTGTATTATTCAACACTGGTAGTGTCTCATTTTTGAAGATTAATAACCTTTTAGTAATATTCTTTGGAATTATTCTATTGAGACACAACTGTTTATTAACACTAAGTAAACATTTGAGATTATTGGAGAGGGAAATTATTAATTTTAGGTATAATTAGGACTTTTCTACTTGATATTTTTTAACAAATAGATTGATCAAGATTTGTAGATGCTTAGCAGTGTTTTTTAGGGAATGTTTTGGTTAGACTTTGTAGATTTAGTTGTACCAGTTATAGGTTTTTTGCATGTTATAGATATTATATACTTTAAGGTAAAGAATGAATATTTAGAAGAGTCATTTAATCGGGAAATTTTTAATCATGCAAACAACCTATGTATGTCCTGGTCCAGGGGTATAGTGGTTAGGCACTGGTGTGGGACGGGATTTCTAGAATGCTTCAAGACAATACAGATTTTGCAAACATATTTGATTTTATTACAGTTTTTCAAAATTAATGTACACTTTAACAAATTAAGGTTTTTAGTATGTGGATAATAGATTCATGGAACACAAAAGGACTCCAGAACATGAAGAAGAGGAAATTATTTCTTCATTTATTTTTGCAGGCTAAGGCTTATTTTATTTTACTTCAAAAAAACTAACTTGACCAATGACCAATGGGCAGTTATTAAGGGCAAGAAATGGATTAGAGAGGTAGTAACCTCAGAAGGGAAAACTAATAGTGCGGGTGTAGCTATAATTATAAAAAATCAGTATCAAGGTAATATTTTAGACTCCAAAATAGACAAAGAGGGAAGATGGTGTTATGTTATTTTGTCATCCACCCCTTTTGATAAACCTGTTTTACTTCTTAATATATACGCACCATGTACTAATCAGCAGCTTTTTATAGCATCACTTTACCCTATTCTGAATCAGTATAACAATTGTTATATAATCATAGGAGGTGATTGGAATACGTATCAAGATCCTAAAATGGATAAATCAAGCTCATATAGGTCTTACAATAATCAAGCAGTAATAGCTTTAAGTGAACTTAAAGCTGATTTTAAATTATATGATCCCTTTAAATACGCAAATAATAAATATAACACTAACAACTTTACATTTTACTCAAGTTGTCATAAGATGTGGTCTAGGATAGATTTTTTCTTGATTTCTGAGATATTAATTAATGCTGATCCTTATGTACATATACAAGCTAGATACTTATCGGATCATTCTAAAATAGCATTAAGTTTTAATAAAGACATCAGTAACAGTCTAAGACACAGGGGGTATAATTGGTCTTTAAATCCAAATTTATTAAATAAGGAGGATATAATTCAGGAAATTCAAGCGATTCTTAATCTTCTGTTAGTTAATTTCTCTAAACAGCAACATACACCCGATACTGAGTGGGCAACAACCAAAGCACAAGTAAGGGGGATTTTTATTCAAAAAGCTACCTTTTATAAAAAAACACAGGTTAGAGAGATACAAAGATTGGAAACTAAAATTAAGGTATTAGATCAAGATTTAATTAGGGATTATAATAAACAAACTGAAACAGAACTATTAAAATATCAAAAGGAGCTTTTAGGTTCATAGGTTCATAGGTTCATACTAGGCTATCTGCCCGAGGGCATTTACAAGCCTAGCCCATTCGCTTTTGGGCCAGGGCCACCTTTGACACTGAGGTAATGCCAGCGAGGTGCTCTGCCTCACCGGCAATCATTGGTCTGATGGTTCATGGAGCACACAGCCGGGGACAGGTGTCTTACCTTTTAAGGATTTGCCTCTATCTTGTAGTAGCTTCCTCTTTGTTGTAGAGTTTACATTTATCCCCTAGTGTTTTCAGGAAGGCCAGATGGTCTCCGATGCATCGTGCGTTGCCACCAGTCTTGAGGTGTGGTGTCCTTGATGAATATGGATACCCTCCTTATGATCTTTTAATTATAGGATATTGATTAGAGATCAGTAGTAGTAGTTCGAGGAAAAGTTTTTTTTAAAAAAAAAAGAGTGGACTTTAATTGCCTAAATAGTTTAAAAACCTAAAACCGCCCCCGCTGCCCACAGTAAGCACAACTAGCAACTCATTCAATTAAATCACGGGCTCCCGGAGGCTTCAATTTATAGTAGGGGCTAATGTTAGTCACTCCCACTGATAAAACAACAGAGACCTCCTCCAGCAAGCAAAAAAGCAAAAATGGCCTCACTTCAACACAGGAACACAGCAAGCCTGTAACTGAACTTTTAACTCTCGTTTAAGTCTCAGAAAAATTTTTTTTTTTTTTTTTTTTTTTTTAGTTTAGAGAAGTTATAAAGTAATATCAAGTTATAATAGTGTTATAATGACCCCACAAATGTGCTAGGTCAAGTTTAACAAGCCAGAAAATGCTCAAGCTAGCAATATGCAGAAAACTTTAGCAAATAAACAGAAAAAAATTAAAAAAAAAAAAGTGGTGAAAAGCCTTCTTCTCTTTTTCCTTTTTCCTCTTGGAGGGTGCTTCACCAACAGCCAACAAAAAGCAAACCAAACCAAAACTAGGACAGCTAGGTTTTAAAGGAGTTAGAGAAGGTTGAATGGATTAATAAACTGTGGCCAATAAAAGAGCTAAAGTTTCAAGTCAGTAACCACCTCTCCGAGGGCAGGGGAAAGTTGCTCACTGTAGTCCTCCCACTGAGTAAACACAGGACAGCCCCTTCAGCCCAAGCAAAAATGGCCTCCACAGAAACACAAAGCCTGGACCCTAGTGGCCCAATAAAACTACAGTCAAGTCAGTAACCACCTCTCCCGGGGGGGGAAGCTGCTCAATGTTTTTACAGAGATAGCAGAGGTTCACAAGTAATATCAAGTTATAATAGTGCAGTAAATGACCCCCACACAAAGTGCTAGGTCAAAGGACAGAAAATATGCAAGTTTAAGCTGAAAAGACGCGCTCAAACCACTGCAAAACTAGGTTAAGAGAGGAAGATGAAGAGTGGCCAATAAAACTACGTTTCAAGTCAGTACACCACCTCCTCCGGGGGCAGTGCTCAATGTTAGTCATTTCATGAACATAAATTATTGGTAAAGTATGCTAATCATATTCAAACCCCATCAAAAGCTCTAGCTCGTATTATTAATCAAGTGAAAACACCTTCTCAAATTCCTGAAATACAGTTTAATAATAAAAGATATACAAAATCCGAAGATATTATGAATACCTTTGAATTAATATTTTCTCAAATTTATGGAGATCATCAGGAATTACCTACAAATAAGACTAATAAGGATTTTCTACAAAAAATCATTTTTCTGAAAATAGGTGAAAAATATCAAATAGATTTAATCAAACCAATCTCCTCTGAGGAGATAATAGACACAATTAAAAAGTTGAAATCTCATAAAGCACCAGGACCGGACGGTCTGACTATGGAGTTTTATAAAACCTTTTGTGATAATTTTGGCAAAATACTTTCACATGTATTTAATTATATAATCAATAATAAAGTTAATGATCCTCACTTTCATGCATCTAGAACAATTCTTATACCTAAAAAAAATGCAGACTTTCTAAACCCGGATAATTATAGGCCTATCTCACTTTTAAATATAGATATGAACATTTTGACCTCTATTTTAGCTAATAGGTTGAGGAAGGGTTTAGATTCAATAATATCTAATGAACAGGCCGGATTTATAAATACCAGACAAACTACCGATAATACTTTAACACTTCATACATTAATTTCTTATGCCAATTATAGGAATTTTAATATGTATGCACTTATAATTGATGCACAAAAAGCTTTTGACAGAGTTAATTTAAAATTTTTGTTTGACATTTTACCATATTTTGATATACCTCAAGATTTTATTTCAACATTACAAAAATTATATGACAACCCTTACACAACTTTATATATTAATAAAATTCTTTCCAAAAGAATACAAATCAAAAACGGAACTCGTCAAGGCTGTCCTTTATCTCCTATTTTATTTAATTTATATTTAGAACCTTTATTCTTACATTTTAAACAAAATACATATTATAATGCACCAATAATCTATGGTACTAAAATATCTATGGCTGCTTTTGCGGATGACCTTAATATTTATTGTATGACACCTATCTCAGATACCAAGAAAGTTTGAAGGCAGTGGAGGAATTTGCAGAGATATCCAACTACAAAATAAATCTTAAAAAAAACAATTTATTTCCTTTAAAAACTCCAAAACCCTTTTCGCTTTTACCATTGGTAGGACATATAAAATCTGAAGAGAAAATAAAATACTTGGGTATTACCTTTTCCACAGATGATAGAGATTTCTATGTTAATAATGTTAAATTAATTTGGGATCATATATTGTCTGATTTAAAAAGATGGAATAATTTAAAGTTACCAACAATGGCAAAGGTTTCAATTATTAAAATGAATGTATTCCCCAGAATATTATATATTTTCCGAGCTAGTCAAGTGTTAATTACTAAGAAATTCTTTAAACAGATTCATACGGAATTGGCTAAATTTATATGGGAGCCTAGGAAAACCAGAATATCTTATGATAAATTGATGACTGCAAAGAATAAAGGTGGGCTTGATTTACCTAATTTTGAAGTATATTACTTAATAATAAATTCTAATAGGATTTTAAGAATTGCTAACTTTGACACAGCCAGTGGTAAATGGGTACCAAATTGGTTGGTTCTGAATTATAAACATGCTGTAAGTTTGGATATTAACCCTAAGGCATTACCCTTTTTAAATAAAGACAATTTTAAATTATATCCTTTAATGGAACATATTAGATTATACATAACATTGATACAAAACTTTTTCCAGTCATTAAATCTATTGCAACATATGATGACTTTTCAACCCTTTCACAAGAACCCAAATTTGAAAATCAATAATCAACTGATAAATCTTAAAACATTTCCACTTATAGTTAATTTAACTTTAATTGATATGTACCCTTATCTCTGTTTCTCAATACATGATATTTTAAAGGAGATGAACCTTCCTAAATCTTATTTAATTATACTTAGACAACTAAAGGATCTTTCTATAAGTTTCTTTAGTGATGTTAGAATCAAGGATGAAGATTTAACCATTTGTTCTAATTTATGGCAAACTCTTATACAAGATTCCAAATATATAACCTCTACATATAAATTGGTAAAAGACTTAAAATATCAAAATCAAATACTGTTATCAAAATACTGGAGGGAAAAAATACCATTGATAGAAGATAATAAAATACTAAAAGCAATTAACTTAACTATATAATCAATATCTCTTCAGAAGTTATTATTTACCCAATTGATGATTCTTAATAATGCTTATTATACTGCCTTAGCTTGCATAAATTCAATTCTAAAAATTTGCCTAAATGTCCATACTGTAATGATCAAGTGGCTGACCTCTTACACATGTTCTGGAGCTGTAAATGCATATATAAACTTTGGAATTCCCTAAAAATTCAATTACAAAAGATGGGTTATCAACACTCTACACTTTCTTGGGAATTTATGATCCTACATATCCCTCCGAATAATTTGGATAAATCCCAAATAATTATACTTATAAATATTTTCTTGTTAATGAAACTTTATATAGCTACAAATTGGTTGAATCCATCCCAAACTTCATGGGATAACTTTAAAGGTTTAGCGATAAAACATATTTTAGCTCACAAATTATTAATTAAGGATCATAGGAAAAACATAAATAATCCAAAAATATGGGAGAAAATTTTCAATATTCTGTTGGCTTAATGTTCCAAATCCACTTTAACCCTTGGACATATATGTGTATATTTGTGTTCAGCATTAATTATTTAGTATATTGACAAATGATTTTTTTTAATATTCCTGTCAGAAGTTCTTATCTTTTTATATTGACCTTGTTTAATTGATGGAAGCATTCATGTATATAGTGTATATATTTTGTAGTATTGTTTTTTATAAGTTTCATTTGGGCTTTGTTTTCTTGGTTTTCTGTAATATTGTATGATAACTCAGAAAAAATAATAAAGATTGATTATGAAAAAAAAAAAAAAAAAAGAAATGCTACATCTAAAGAAATCCAGATCCCTCCACACCACATGCTCCCGAGACCTCAACCTCATTATCACTATCAACAGAACATGCTGGAGGGACAGGTTTATAACCCTGAGACTGGCCATGCTATGGAATAGATTTCCCATACATGTCAAGCAGACCACCTCACTGGCCCTCTTCAAGAGAAATCTTGACGAGTGGATAGGAAATAGAAAATTCACCCCAGGGATCACTCCACTAGCTCTACTTGACAGAGACACTGGGAACTAAGGTCGGGTGGCACAATGCCAGGGTAATCCTATGGGCTAGGCTTGTAAAGGGTCCAGAGCGATTAACCTAGTACAGACCTATAAACCTATGAATGCGGACATCTGTGCAGTTACTTTGACATGGTTTAAAGCTGCAGAGAGTACCCTGGCAGAGCAAGGCTTCAGTACCTTCCACACATTTAGACCAGCAACTGCTCAGACAGGTACTAAAGGTAGAGGTGTCTCAGTCTACATCAGTAACAAGCATACCTCTAGGTTGATTAAACAGGATGATACACTTGAGTTCCTCCATATCCAGGTTAGAATAGGCAAAGTCCCATATCATATCTTAGCAAGCTATAGCTCACCCTCTATGTCCCATGAAATCCATAGCTCATACTGAGACTTACTGAATACACTCACCAGTCAACCAAATACCATACTCATGGGGGACTTTAATTATCCCTGTATAAACTGGGGATCCTAATGACTGGGAATTTGCAAGCACAGAAATTTCTAGACTTTGTAAACACAAACACCTTGGAACAGATAGTGCATACTTCTACTAGAGGTACAAACATATTGGACCTGGTACTCAGAATTATGGGAGAATGGCGGGGCAGGGGTGCAGCAATGTCGTGTCCTCTCTGGTAAAGTCAGACCACAAAGCAGTCTCCTTCGAAATACAAATCAATTCCATAACCCCAGCAAACCATGTAACAGTTAGAAAGTACTCCAGGGCAAACCATGTTTATTAAGTGATAATCTAAAAGTTTCCAGCCCCACTAAACCCAGATAACACAGCAGCCTATGCAGAATTATTCACAGATGCTCTGCACAACCATGTCAATGATTGCAGAGAGGCTGCTGGGCTTACCAGAAGTAAGCCCAAAACATACTCAGAAAACAAATCACCTTGTTGGAATCCAAAATTAATCTGGTTGTACAACAAAAGAAAAAAGTCATAGCTAAAATTATGAAGTATAACACCAGAAAGATAAAAACTCTCCCATCAAACTCAACAGACAATTAAGATGACTGATACAAAGCAAAATTGGAGGTTAAGGCAATGTCCCAGGCAAAGGACAACCAAAAGTCCTTCTTTAGCTTTGTCTGAAACCTCAAAGGTAGCACACAACAGTGTGCTGAACTTCTGGTAAATGGAGCCACTTTCAAGGAAAAGGAAGATATAGCAAATCTTCTGGGTGACAAATTTAGCTCCAACTTTACTGCTCTCTGTCATCCACAGCTGCCCTCCAGGAAATACTATCTAACATAATACAGCTTCAATGGGCCCTGAAAATATCCAAGAATGCCTTTGAAATAGCCTGAAATTTCACCAGGCAAAGCCACTGGTGTCACTATTCAACCATAACCTCTGTACATGCTTCATGTTATGTGAATGGAAGACTGCAGTGGTAATCCCTCTGCATGAGGGAGGACCATAACTAGATCTCAGGAACTAAATACCCATCAATCTGACTAGTCTCATATGCAAAGTCATGGAAGGAATTAACATCAACATGATTAACAATGGCATAGGAAAACTTCAGACACTGGACCCAACCCAGTTTGATTTTGTCAAAGGCAGGTCATGTCTACTGAATCTGGTGGACTTCTTTGAAAAGGTCACCAAGGCAATGGATGAAGGCAAAATAGTGCATACTGTCTACCTTGACCTAGCTAAGGCATTTAATACAATACTTGAGTTGGGCATTGTAAACAGACTCATGGAATTAGGCATATACCCCATGTAACTTGCTGGATAGCCAGCTGGCTCACAAATAAGACCCAGGAAGTTAGGACTGGAGAGACCACCTCCACAAAAAGTGGCCAGTCATCAGTGGAGTCCTTCAGGGCTCTGTGTTGGGGTCTGCTCCTATTTGGCATCTATTTTTGGGAAGTCAAGTCCAATGTCAAGGGCCTGTGGCTTACCAAGTTTGAAGATGACTGCAAGCTAGGAGCAATCATGGGAACCACCCCCTCCCAAGGTAATAATATCTTACAGGAAGGTCTAACAGTCAAATGACTGGTGCCAAAGCCACGGCTTAAAACACAGTGCCAAGAAATGTATAATAGTACCTTTTGGGACATCATTTACCCAGGGAAAGTACCTCATTGACAAACCACCCCTAAAAGTAGATGCAGTAGTCAGGGATTTGGAGAATCTTATAGATAATAAACCTGGTTTCAATCGACTTATTTCTAAGGTTGTAAGGAAATCATTCTATGTCACTCATTTTATAAGTAAGAGCATGGCATCTAGGTCCAGGGAAGTCATCATGCCACCGTACTTAGCCATCATCAGACACATCATTAAGTATAATGCCCCTTCAGTATGTACCTGACCAGGCACAGGCAACAACTGGAATGTCCACAGAGATTCCTCACAAAAAAAAAAATAAAAATTACAGGACATAAACACAATGTCCTATGCAAATCGCCCCAGAGCACTATTTCTATATTATGTTTCTTACAGACTGCTGAGAGGCAATTTATGTCTGGCATACAAGGCATCCTTGAATCCCACTCTGATGGATCTTTTGTATATCCAAAAAATAAACAGCACCAGAACTGTTAGATCTAAGGATTTAAACTTTGCTTGCAACTTAAATTGGACATGTTGGAGAGACAGGTATGTATCTCAGAGAATCTCCAATCTCTAGAGAAGGCTTCCCATCCATATGAAGCAGCGCTTTTCCCCTAACCCTATTCAAGTGCAACATGGACTAGTGGATGGGAAATTGGAACTTCACCCCTTGTGTGATGTATCTCTGATGGACAAAGGCAGCCATTAAACCATGTCCTAACTAACATACACCCCTTAAAATAGCATCTAAGGCACAATAACTCATGTGATACATTTGGGCTGCATGCCTAGACTTATAAAGGCCCCATTGGTCATTAGCCTAGTATACACCTAAGAACTCTATTGTCAGACACACTGATGTCCCGCTCACCAGGCTGAATAAAGAGAAGGTCACAGTGAGCTGCCTGTCGGGCGCTAGGATCCGCCACATAACGCAAGCACTCAGGTCACTCCAAAGCAAATACAAATATGACTCAGTCATTGTACATGCTGGCGTGAATGACCTGAGACATACCTCCCCCGACTACATGAAAAGAGACATAGAGGATCTCTCTGATCATGTAGCCCAGGCCGGTATGACCCTGACCTTAAGCAGCATCTTACCCTCACCTAGAATGATGCCACAGTATAAAGACAAAATGATCGATTTTAACAATTGGCTAAAATTTTGGTGTCATTCAAAGGGGATCCAGTGTCTGTCAGCCTGGGATGACATGCTAGACAAGCTACATTGCTTCGCTAGGGACGGCTTGCACCTGTCACCCCTGGGCTTTCAGATATTGGCAAAGGCTCTTGCCACCCCCATAGTGCCTTTTTTAGGCAAAGCTCAAAAGTCAAACCCACCTCCATAGACAGCACAAGGAACAAGAAACTAAGGGTAATGCTGCTAAATGCCAGAAGTCTTAACCTCAAGATGCATGCACTCGAAGCTCTCCTCAGTATGGAGAATATCGATATCTGTGCAGTGACAAAAACCTCCAGAGAGCACCCCAGCACTACCAGGTTATACCTCATATCATGCTTTTCAGCCCCAAAACCCAGACCAAACCACAAAAGGAGGGGGAGTGTCCATATTTATCAAGGATATCCACACCTCCAGGTTAGTGGCATTGCACGAAGTATCGGAGACCATCCATGTGCAACTGACAGTGGGCATAACTGCTTTTCAGTTTATAGCATCCTACAGACCACCCTCTCAAATTCAGGAATCCCACTCGGCTTTCCTGAAAACATTGGAGAACATGAAGATCTCTCCGAACACCATTATATTGGGCGACTTCAACTACCCAAACATAGACTGGGAGCATTACTCAAGCCCCAGCACCTTAGCCCAAAGGTTCCTGGAATTTATAAACGCAAATGCTATGGAACAACTAGTCACCACTCCCACAAGAGGGGAAAGCATACTAGACCTGATCATTACCAACATGGGGTCTCTAAGCTCCATACCAGAAGTATATCCCTCATTGGTAAGATCAGACCATAAATTAATTTCACTGGATATCCACATCCCGACCCCACCCCCAGCCCAGAAAACCACAGTGAAAAACTTCTCAAAAGTGAACTTCACACTTCTCAAAACCGAAGTGGAATCCTTCAAGGCCCCAGGACCAGTGGAAACTATGGCCCAAACTGCAGAATCCTATATAAATGCATTCTACGGACATCTCCAGGAATGCATGGATCATGCTATCCCAAACAAAATCAAGACCCAATCATCCAAAGGCAGGCGTCCAGTCTGGTGGACCCCAGCCATAAATAAACTGTACAACAGAAGGAGGAAGCTACTACATGATAGAGCAAAATCCCTAAAAGGGAAGGCATCTCTGATCAGTACTGGCAAAAAATTACGATCCCTGATAAAATCCTCCAAGGCCAGCTTCGAGAGAAAAATTGCACAGGACACTAAAGACAATCATAAGGCTTTTTTCAGTTATGTTAGGAACCTGGGATGCAACTCCCAGACTTGTTCTGAGTTGATTCTAAGTGACAAAAAATACACTGAACCCACAGACATCGTCAATATCCTGGCAGACAGGTTCAGTGCAAACTTCTCCACCCCCTTTCCCCCAAAAGAGCAAGTATCTATCCCGGTATAGTGCAGCCTCCCAAACATCTCTGATGCTCAGGTGAAGGCCACCCTCTCCAAAGCAAAAAACACTGCTTCCATGGGACCAGATGGCGTCCCGGGTTGCGTCCTACATGAACTCCAAGAAGAACTAATCCCTCAAGTAAAACTGCTATACAATCTCAGCCTCACTACAGGATATGTGCCCAAAGAATGGTGTACAGCAACAGTGGTCCCACTCTACAAAGGTGGCGCCTCTGCAGACCCTGGAAACTATCGCCTCATAAGCCTGACTAGCCTAGTCTGCAAGGCTATGGAGAGGATCATCATGGAACTCATAAACAAAGACATTGGGGACCTACAGACACTAGATCCTACCCAATTTGGCTTCGTCAAGGGCAGATCCTGCCTTTTGAACCTGGTCGACTTCTTCAAAACAGTCACCACAGCCATAGATGAAGGGAAGGTAGTCCACACAGCCTATCTGGACCTCGCAAAGGCATTTGACACAATACCCTACTCGGGCATCATAGATAAGCTATCCAGCCTAAATATAAACCCCTATGTCACAAGATGGGTCGCAAACTGGCTCAAAGACAGAACCCACAGAGTCAGAGTTGCTGGAGCCATGTCAGACTCGAAACCGGTCACAAGTGGCATCCCACAAGGTTCTGTCCTGGGACCTCTCTTGTTCGGTATTTACTTTTCTGAGGTACAGGCCAACGTGGGAGGACTATGGCTCACCAAGTTCGCAGATGACTGCAAACTGGGCGCCATAATCGACTCTCCAGCTGACACAAACATCCTTCAAAAAGGTCTCGCAGAGATGGCTAACTGGTGCCAGAGCAATGGTCTAAAGCTAAATGCCAAAAAGTGTATAGTCATACCCTTTGGCAAAAACAATGTGCCCACAAATTACCACATAGGTGGTAACCCATAAAGTACAGAGAAAGTAATTAGGGATCTGGGGACCCAAGTTGATAGCAATCTCTCCTTTGACAACCACATTGCCAAAGTGGTTAGAAAGACCTTCTACATAGCCCACCTCATCATGAAAGGATTCACATCTAGATCAAGAGAGGTAATCGTGCCCCTTTATTCATCCCTCATCAGGCCCATCATAGAATACAATGCCCCCTTTGGGATGTACCTTACCCGACACCTGCAGCAATTAGAAAGACCCCAAAAGTACCTCACCAGGAGGATCAAGGGACTCAAACAGATGCCATATGCTGCTCGGTTAAAAAAACTCCAGCTCTACTCAGTTGCATACCACCTACTTTGAGGCGATCTATGCCTGACATATAAATCTATGTCCAACCCAGAATTAATGGACATGCTCCACCTCAGTAAATCTAAATCCCTTAGAGCCATGCGCTCGAGGGACCTGAACCTCAGCACAGAAATAAATAGAACATGCTGGAGGGATGGATTCATAACCCAGAGGCTCCCTTCGCTCTGGAATAGAATTCCAATTCATGTTAGGCAGAGCACCTCACTGACTCTCTTCAAGAATAATCTTTATGAGTGGATGGGGGATCGTAGGTCTGTCCCAGAGATTACTTCCGTGTAACTATTAGACAGAGACACAGTAAACTAAACTTTAAAAAGGGCACAGTATACTCAAATCAAGGTGTGGCATAAGCCAAACACAATCGGGCTAGGCTTATAAATGCCCCAGGGCAGATAGCCTAGTATGAACCTATGAACCAAATGTTGCACAACCATAGAGTTAGTATATATAAGTAGGGAAGTGTGAGTCCCCATATGGAGGTGCAGGAGGCTTACCCCCCTGTAAAAGCAATGTTTTACATTTTGTTTTGGGAAGGCGCTGACATGTGCCCAGGCAGTTTACCATATCAGATATCTCTAGCAACATAAATGTGGGAACTGTTTTCATGCTCAGTGAATTGTCACTCTCTCATTTTATGTTCTCAGACTAGCACAGTATGCATGGTATTTTAAGCTTGAATTTTTATGATCAGAGGTTGTATTCTTTTACAGTGTGGTTACCAGACATTAACTCTGCAGCCTTCCTTACTTTTGAACACATATCATTACATGCTACAGCACACTTAACATTTAAATATGTTGAAGTCTTATATATTGCTCCCATCACTAAGGCAATCTTTTGAAATGTTCAATTAGTTCTGACAACAACCTTCTTTGAAACTTATCACCATAATCATCATTTATTCCATACATAGTTTTGTCTCATAATTTCCCATTATATCTCATTATGATTGCAGCTTGGGTCCACTTCCCTCTAGCAAGTCACATAGTCACACATTCAGTAAGCTTACTTGCATGAGACTCAAACATGAATCTCATTTGTTAGCAGCTGCTACATGCCGAGCTGTAAGCTCATGAATTGGACCTAATTTACTAGATATGACTGCCAAACCCTACAATAACTGGGATATACCTCTCAACTGTCCACATTTTTGCTGAATGTCCAGATTTTTGCCTCATGTTTTTGGCCTGTTTCTCATAAAATTGTGGATTTCTGACAAATCATTAAGGACTGAAATCTGAAAAAAGGCAAACATTTGAGTTTCAGACTTCATGTCCTTCAGAAAATTCATGCTAATGCAAAACCTGTTCAAGTTTGTAAGAGCAATATTTAACAAGTGTCCATATTTTTGGGCCTTTGTCCCTCCCCCCATTATTTGTGGTTTTGTCCAGATTTCTTGCTCTAAGAGGTTGAGAGGTATGATCTGGTATGTGTTTTTTGCTATTTTACCGAGTATACTGTGTTACCTGTATATATTTTTTCTGCTTTTAAGTAAACTTGTTGAGAAATTGTTTGCTAATTTTAGTCTAGTGAGAGAGAGAGAGAGAGAGAGAGGGAGACAGGCCACTTCTAGGTGTCTGATTGCATTAGAATGTAATGTATAACAGTGTTGCTGCTATTGTTCAGTTTGCTCTTTTGAACTTTTTCAGCTATTTTTCTGTGTTGCTATACACTGTTCTTGCTTATGCAGTTTTGTGCTCATTTCCTAAGAGCTGCTACTTGCTGAGGTGGCCAGTAGACTGGCACAGTCTACCAGATTTGACTGTACTGCCAAGCCCTACAAGATCTGGAATAAATGATTATTACTATTTCACCAAATATACTGTGTGAGCTGTACACTTTTTTTGTGCTTTTAGGTCCTTATTGAAATGCAAAATCATTTGCTGGTTTTACTTCATTGAGAGCAGAAGAGAGATAACCAGGCCATTTCCAGGCCTCTGATTACATTTGAACCGTTAAGAGTGGTGTTGCTACTGGTCAGTGGGCTCTTATGATAGATAATTCTATTGGTTAAGGCACAGATTCTCCACTCACAAGGCTAGACGAAGATGGGATTACTGTGAGATGTATTTTGGCACCAGGAGTTCTGATTTTACAAGAACTCTAAAAACTTTCACCTGACAAATATGAGTATGACATGAAGGTGGTCCATGTGAGAATTAATGACTTGGATGCAAAACACTGAGGGACCTGCAGAGAGACATTTCAGAACTCTCCATGCATGTAACAAATGCAGTCAAGACACTGTTTCTCAGTATATTCCTTCATTTCCCAAGAATGATGCACAGATACAAAGAAAAGAGAAGTGATTTCAACAATTGGTTAAGTAGTTGGAGTCATTCTAGAAGGATCTAGAATGTGTCATTGGGGGCCAAGATGCTCAATAGTCCAACTTGCTTCAAGTAGGATGACCTGTATCTCTTGTTCGAAGACTTCTGCACATTGGCTAAGACCTTTGCCTATTCATAGTGCATTTTCAGGTAGGGTCCATTTAATGGCCATTCCAGTTTAACAAAAATTTCAAACCTGAAAATAGATCATTTTAAGGTGGTTGTCCTTAATGCCAGAAGTCTGAACAACAAATTGTCAGATCTTGAATCTCTCTTGCATTTGGAGTATATCTAAGTTTGTGTAATTAATGACACTTGGTTTAATAGTAAATAAAACACTCTTTCCATACTTTGGTTTTGTTACTATCATGCCTTTAGGCCAGATGGAAACTGTATTGGTGTCTCCACATTTATAAATGAAAATATCACCTCCAAGTAGATTCTCAGAGACCCACAGATTAACCTAACAGAACTCCAGATTACCCTAAAGAACACAAACTATCAACTTATAGTCTCCGTGTTCCCTGGTGATCATGTAAGAGTCCTAAATGTACTCAGTGAACTCCCTATTAACAATAATTCCATCAAATAAGGAACTTTTAACCACTCCCTCAATAAATTGGAGCACCTATACCTGCAATGTAGGGGTATGTCAAGCAGTTCTTAGATTTAATAAAGAAAAAATCCCTGAACAGGTACAAACCTAGTAGAGTACATAATATTCTCAATCTGGTCCTTACAAATATAGCCATTTGATGTACTCTTTCCTGATATTTCCTTCCCCAATTAAGTCTTAATCATAAACTTGAGACATGCACCTTCAAAATCTGCAAAGCTGTTTTCAGCAAATATCTCTGAATTCAAGGATTTCAAATGTACTACCCTCATCATATGATGAGATTTCAAAATTCATTTATGGCAGCATCATTCCCAGCACGTAACAGCAGGCAACTTCACAAAGGAGTTCTATGCCCACTTAGACAAATACATAGAGTTGGCAGTCCCACTCAGAGCAAAATGTAATGGGAAATTCAAAACAAACCACTCTGTGGATTCACCAACATAAGCTTTACAACAAAAGGAAAAATCTCCTTAAATTATATAACATTTCCAAAACCTCTCATATCCAGGATAGTATTAAAATATTATAGAACTTGAAAAACACTATGATATCTACTAAAGCAATCCACACCATCAGCAATTTGCATAAAAACTCCTCAAAGCAACTTATGAATTTAGGTTAGCATCTGATGCTGAAGATAATTATAAATCCTTCTTTAGCTATGTTAAGAAATGCAAGAACAACATCCAAAATTACTCTGAACCCATTTAAAATGACATACCCCATTTGGACTCAGTAGGTAATGCCAGTACACCAGCAAACAAATTCAGTGTTATTTTTACCCCCAACACTGCTATCTGAAGTTGACAAATCTCTAAATCCAAACACCCTCATTATCACATACCAACATGTACTGAAGGTGCTACTTCAGGCCAAATATTCTTCAACCGTGAGGCCTGACAATATACCTCAGCATTTAATGCTAAGCATGCACTCGCAGAGCTACTCCTAAGCTGTTTAACCTAAATTTATCTGCAGGTTTTACCCCTGAAGTTTGGATCACTGCACTGGGGATAGCCCTAAGTAAGGGTGGCCGTATCACAGATCCAGGTAACTATAGACCCATCAGCTTCATGACCCTCATCTATAAAACCTATGGTACATATTATAACTAACCTCATAGACTATGATATGAAAAATCTTATTAGGCTTAACCCTCAACAGTATGGCTTTGTTAAGAGACAATCCCACCCAATGAATCTGGCTAACCTCTTCCAGAGGGTTACAGAGACTATTAACAATGGTCATGTTGCTCACTTGGGGAATCTTAAGCTGGCCAAGGCATTTAACACTGAACTCCATGCAGGCAGTGTATGTAAGCTAAATGCTTCAAAATATATTCCGAGCTGGTAAGATGGCTGGTAAAATGGCTGAAAAACAAATTCCACACAATGTAAGTGGCAAGTGCCTCAGAAAGCATGAAAGTAACCAGTGGTGTCTTCCAGGGCTTATGGCATTTATGTTTCTAAACTCCAGATCAGGAACCAAGACCCCTGGCTAACTGAATTTTAGATGAATGCAATCAGGAAGTTATTGCCAGAGTTTTCCCTACACTCAAACTTCATCAAGAATTTACATTCATAAATACACAGTGCACTGAAAATGTGCTCAAATTAAATACCAAAAGATGCACAATAATCACGTTTGATTCTCACCCCTCCTGTCAACATACAGTATGGACAATATCCCATAATAGAATGAAAAGGTAGTTCAGGACCTTGGAACATGGGTTGAAAATTCCTTTTTGTAATATGACATCCTCATGTGACAACAGTGGTCAAAAAATCCTTCTACTTAGCACAGATAATTGCCAAAGAAATATCCGTATATAAAAAGGTCATTACTCCCTTACATGCAACACTGATTAGGCCAATTATTGAGCATAATGCTCCTTTAGAATATACTTCACTAGATCCATCAAGCAACTAAAAAGACTCTAGAGGCTAAAAAGATCACAGGTTTAAAGACTACGCTGTGAAGAGAGGCTGGAAGTAGTGTCCCTTTATTCAGAATCTTACAGATTTTTGAGGGGAGATCTTAAGAGACTGAATTCCTCTGGAGCTCCAAAAGTCTAATAGTTCTACAACTACGAAAACAAGACATGTTGATCTTCACCAATAGATAAATAAATTATGGTGGAGAGACAGATTCATCACACAGTGCCTCCCTCACCTGCCCCTGAGGATTAAGCACTATGATACACTATAATCCTTCAAACAGAACATGGATGATTGAAAGGGTACCCACAAATTTACCCCAGGAATGACTGGCCTAGCCCTCCTTGAGGAAAAGGGTATGGACTGAAGGTGAGAAATGGCAAGATGTGTATGGTCATGAGACTCAGTCACTTTGAAATTCCTATGAATCATGAATTTTAAGTCTAGGGGTAGAATGGTTTTTAAACAAGCTTATCAGTTGCACATTTTTTTTACAGGGTTTCTGAATATTCAGATTTTTCTGTTGGTAAGTCATACCTCTAGCTACTCTGATGGGAATGGATAACTGTGTCCTAATCGTCAACTTTACTGGCAACAAGACTTTTCCAGTATTTCACAGTATTCTTCCCACATTAAAATTTTAGGTTGTGTAGCTACAATTAATTTTCATTTCCTACTTCCTCCAAGTTTCTTAAATACCTTGAAATCATTGTTGCCAAAAGCCATATGCTGTATGTTGGACAGAAGTCAAACATCCTTAATAGCTCAAACCTTTGCCTTTTGGTTATGAACTATTTGGCTAGGACAGTAACTCTAGCAGCCAAATAATTACCCACGGCTTCCCATTAAATCAAAAGGAACTTTAACCCAAAAGTGAAAAACCATGCTATTTATTAACATGACTTCTCACTTCTACCCCATGGCATAATAATAGAACTTGGATACTCAACCTATATTCTATTGGCATACAGTCTAAGGACTTGCAGTTCGTTTCCCTTAGCAACCAGTCATAGTGCTTAACTGGCAGCCTCCCGTTGTATGACTACAGATTACCAAGTCCAGGAGGATGAGGTGCCCAAAACAAAACCAATAAACAGGAAAAAAGCACCAGCAAGCCGTAACCACCGTAAAACATTTAATGTGTTCCACAGCCAGCAAAGCACAACACAGCACAGCACACAATGATAACGCTGAAACTACTACCAGTTCGTTTTCTTCTCCAACTTCATCAAAAAAATGCTGACAATCCAAACCACTCCCCATGTATACCTTTGCACACTGCCAAAACTTAAAATCATGTGACACTGAATTCAATTTTAACCCTTTCCTAAACATACCTCAAAAACAGGCATAATAAATACAAGCATAATAAATACAACTTTTCCCTGCTTAAAACACTTTTAAATATCTAAAAACACACTTTCAAAACCTGTAGTAAATAAACAGATGGATATGAAAAATGAATGCATGTTAAAAATGAATAAATTAATATAAAAAAAAATCAAGTAAAATCAATCTTGTTGAACAATATTTATTACCGATTGCCATAATGTTATACAGATTACCAAGAAGTGCAGACAGAAGGATCTTCAGAGACAGTTTTCTCTTTTTTTTTTTTACTTTCGCATAGGAAACAAGATAGAACCATGGGCAGTGGCAACAACAGACATGCCTACCCACCTTACTTGTGTGTTTAACCACATCCCTACCCCTAACCCCAAACCTACACATTACATTACATTACTAAAAACCCTTTCTCTAACAGTACCACTAATCAAGCCAAAGGGACACAGAACATGCACAACACCTAACCCACAAACACTCACACATACACACTACCCACAAAAATGTAATCTTGGACATTTTCACAACCACCACCTTTTCAGTAAAACATTGATTTTCCTGCATAGTCCCACATACTTACACTATATAAAGCTTGAATTCAACCAAATGTGATTCACACAATTGTGCAGTCACTTATTAGTGATAAAAACTCAGTTTTTGGTCACTCATTTGTATTGTCAACCAAAAAATGAGTTAAAACTACATATATACATGTGTGTGTGTGTGTGTGTGTGTGTGTGTGTGTGTGTGTGTGTGTGTGAAATCAAGTTTTTTATATATATTTTTAAACTTTTTCTTCCTTAACAGTGTAAGACGCTGCATGATGTAGTCAGAAACAAGATCATGAACTGGTTAAACTTCAACAGTGAAGCTCAAAAAATTACATTCAGAAATAACCTGCCAGATGTTCTTTCCTTATAGCTGCCAATTGATCACCATGCACCATTTTTAATAATATAGTGAATAATGCCTCACTTGTAAAAGTTGGGAAAAATAAAGCATTGAAAAGGGAAGCAAGTGTTATTAATAAAGTTATACCACAGCAGTGTTATAACAGTAGTACTGAATTCCCACATTTTAAAAGGCATAGCATATTACATTATACAAGGAGTAAAATGTATTTCATTAAACAGTGTCTAAGTGTTGTTTCCTGTTACACTTCTGACTTGATCAGCTATAATTATATTTTTTGTAGTCATTATTATTACAGATAGTTTCACTGGATTGTAGGTGTCCATTTTTAGTTGTAAACAGGTTGGCAAAGTATTAAAATGGAAATAGAAAAAGGGTGTCAGAAATATCTAATATTTTGATATACAGGAAATATAAAATATAAGACATCTGTCATAATTCTGGTAAGATTACTGCTCCGATTCTTGTGTAGAGAAAACCACAGGTATTTGATTTGTGAACTTTATTTGCTTACTATAAGCTTAAACATGAAACATCTACGATTAAGGATTTTAATGATACAATAAGATGAATTGTTTAATTCAACAAAAATTACTGCTGAATTATAATGCTGTATTTTCCTATCTTCTAGAGAAGCTTCTTACAATACTTCTGCAGCCAAGTAAAAGCCCAAAAGAGGTACTTACCTGAAAACGTGTAAATAATAGTTACTGCCTCTAATGAAATTTCATACTGGCAAGCATTTACAGAAAGATTGTTTATATATGTTTTGTTAAATAAATACTACATGGTATAATTCTCATTTTCGCTTTCTTTGTTTGCATATATGGTATAAAAAAATGCTGTACCATGATGTATTGCAGATGTTTGTTTATTAATTCAGACTGATTAATGTAAATTAAATGATTTACTGTCAGACTTCCTGATATTTGGTTTATTCCAATATTTTAGTTGCAGTAACAGTGTATATGGATGTCCATGAGAATATCATATTTTGTTCCACTTTTTATACTGATGAAGGGGTAGAAAGACAAAATTACTAAGAGATTCCCTTCACTGTTGATGTGGAATTAAATATATTTGACACAAATCCATGCAGTATCTTCATCAATATATACTGCATTACACAACATACTTGCATGTTTTTGGAAGCATCTGGAACCATTTCTTCTTCGTTCTTATAGATATTTTAATTATTTCCTTCTGTTGCCAAGAACAGCAAAAGCCACTGAGGTCCCTGTGCAAAATTATTTTACATCTAAACCAAAAAGGACACATTATAATATAATACAGCTAGTGTTTATAAATGAATTCAATACAGTTCTTGCTCCGTTTTGCTTTTTGATGATGTGTGCAACACAATCTTATTAAACTGTAAAACAGTTTTTGGAAATTCATATAATTTTGCTGTAGTTTAGTGATCACAGTTATGTAAAATCCTGCAAGTACACCTTGATTTTTCTTATCTTTTCAATCATGCTGCTGTTCTGTTATCTACATGTAAAAGAAATACAATAAAAACATTTACTGCAAAAAGTGTCTCCTGCAAAAGTCTTTCCATTCTATGTGGCTGTTCAGTTTTAATCTAGTCTCAGTTCTTACATCCCTAGCAGCACAGACCTGAGAAGCAAGAGGCTTTACATAGGGTCACTGGGCCAGCTATAATATCTAAAAGAATACCTTCTGTTTGGATTGAAGGAAAGCTGGAGTTCCTGAAAGTCTAATGTCTGTTGACTATATCAACTATTCAAAACTGGCAGTACAAAAGAAACACAGGCTATTGTGCTATTTTGAATACCCTGTTGATGGATTTTCTTAAGTAGTACATCAAATTCTGATGGTTGTGTAGAGTGAAAATGTGGTTACAACTTTAATTAGCATTACTGTCTCCGGTAGCATAGAACTAGTTGATTCTGTTTGTCATTTGGTCTTTAGTTCACCATTCTTCTAATAAGTCCTGTCTTGTTTTTTGTCTTTGACTGCCTGCAGGGAATAGCAGTACAGTGGAAAGATATATCAATTAATTCACCAGAAACATTAGTCAAGCCAGATTTTTTAACCAAAACCCTTTTAACTGTGGGTGTTAACTATGCTTGCACTATTACTACTGCAGTTGCTGACTCTATAGTCAGATGAAGCTAGGAAGACTATGAAATTGTGCTCAAGTACCACATTAATGAAAGTGTTCTGTGTAACTTAGAGACATCAGTTTAGTTTCATAGGTGCAACAGGTATATGTACTACACACACACACACACACACACACACACACACACACACACACACACACACACACACACACACACACACACACACACACGTACACACACACACACACACACACACACACACACACACACACACACACACACACACACACACACACACACACACACTCACACACACACACACACACACACTCACATACACACACACACACACACACACACACACACATGTACACACACACACGCACACACACACACTGATACACACATCTGTAGAAAAACAGCCTGCTGTCACTGCTGCTGCCATCTTGCTTTTCCCACATTAAAATTCATGCAAGCCTCAGCTTCTATCAGTACAAATCTAAGGAAAGCATTTTACGACCCCCAAAATAAGGTATCTGTTCCTAATTGCAAAAGAATGTCTTTTGAGATAGAAAGATGATGCTTTATTTAATGATTCAGTGTGTTTTATTTGATTTGTACTGATTAAGTCCAGCTACACCATACAAACAAACATAGGGCCAGCAAGACAGACACATGATGTCATGATGCCCTGTATAGAGTACAGTGTGATGCAAAGGCACATGTGATCAACTGAATGCATCACATATATTAACATGTCATCATTATTTACAGATTTAGGGTACTAGCTTCAGTGACATACACTGAGGAGGTCCTATGGCCCAGGTGACCTGAGTTCAGTCACCATCTTGGGTGCCTGGCAGAGCACAGGAAGGATAAGAGTACCCATCCTGGGAAGGTAGGAGTATCCAGGGCAGATTTCCCTCTATTTCTGCTAGAGGCCAGAATTTGGAGAGGCTCACTGGATTCAGCCACAGGACTGGGTTGAGGTGTGGCTGCCCTAGGGCCTGGAGTGGACATGTCCTCACGGGCCATACTTCATGTTTCACCCAGCCTACTCTGGGAATGTCAGTATGCTGGAGAAGGAGCAAGGATTAGAAAACTTCTCCTGCCAGTGCATATACTGCTGTTGGCTGTTCATTCTGACTTGAAGCTCCCCTAATTGACTGCCAAAGATGGTCTCAGATGGAGGGCAGGGGTTAATACTGGTGTTACATGACATTCCTAGGTATCAGGGAAGGGCAGGAGCCATAGGACAACAACTAATGATTGGCCTGTCACCTGAAGGAGCTGCTGAGCATGGAGATTTAGAGGCAATAATACATTATGTAGAGGGAAGGTTAGTTGTCAAC
This sequence comes from Protopterus annectens, assembly GCF_019279795.1. Taxonomy (NCBI): domain Eukaryota; kingdom Metazoa; phylum Chordata; order Ceratodontiformes; family Protopteridae; genus Protopterus; species Protopterus annectens. The sequence goes on along the minus strand of NC_056738.1, from coordinate 91,920,923 downwards.
ATTTTAGAAGCAGTCATTCTGAAGTTAGAGAGCTGATCCTTACATTGGCATTGGACAGACTCCAAAATTAAATTCTGCTTTTGATTAATGTAAAATATTGAAAAAATGACAGTGTTTTGAGATCTTCATTTTTTTTACAAAATACAAAACAAAACTGGATTTTCTTTACTGCAGGATTGATATAACAGTGAAAATAATTAGAAGTCATTAATCAGAGGAACCACAGCTTAATATCAAAATATCAACCTGAATATCAGTTCTGGCAGTGAAATGTAGTCTCATTTTTTCACTACAATAATAATTTATGTAGAGCAGTCTGTCAGCTCTTAAAATATTTCTAAGGAGGCTCACTATGAGCCAAGCCTATCTTCTGGACATCACACCATAACCTGTGGCTTTAATACTGCAGTAAGTAATGTGACAGACACAGGAACAGGGTGGCACAGTGTTGCAGCAGATAGAGCTGTGGTTCAATTCTTGATTGGGATGCCTCCTGTGAGGATTTGGCATGTCCTCCCTGTGTTTGCGTGGGTTTCTTCTGGCTGCTCTGGTTTCCTCCCATGCTCCAAAGTAATGCAGTAGGTACATTGGACACTCTAAATTGACTATAAGTGTGAGTGTATATGCAACTGTGTGGTGTGGAAGAACAACCACAGTAGGGCTAGCTGCCCAGTGGTATAAGCCTTGGCTCTAGATGATTGTCACTGTTTAAGTGATACTCTGACTTGTGCAAAAATGGGAAAAGGGGGTTGTGGATGGATGTTACAAGTAGTACTCAGGACAACAAATAAGATTTTTTCACTGCCTTCAAGGCAACATTGACATGCCAGACAGATTCCATAATGTTCATACATAGCCATGAGTGAAGGCCTTACTTGTACTATGTCCCCAAAAAAATGTCTTTGCTGCAAAATCAAACACGTTTGTATCATTGTCTAGGGGCAGGACATATTAGATATAACTTTTTTTTTCACGATATGCAGCAAACAGGCCTACCTTCTCACAATCAAAGCTGACAGTTCTATATCATCAGGCTAACTCATCTCTCTCACAATATCATTCCAGACCATTAAGATTATTAAAAGTAAAACTAAGCCTTGAAAATAGTCTCTCAAAGCCTCCACATTTTTCTCAAGTGAGGGAAAGGGACAGATGAGGAAGAAATATTGTTTAAGACTGTGTCACTACATGATATGATTGATAGGACATATAATTTATCACATTCATACGAAAATTGTTCAGCCATTAAATTCATTAGCAGATAAAAAAATTATGAGTGCAATTTAAGCTTCCTCCTATGAAAATTCCTCATGATTTTCAGATCTAGTAACCTGCAAAAATAAATATGCCAACAGACCCAATGTTCATATGTTTAAATTGCATTAGCAATAATCAAGGCAAGTATACATGGTACAAAAAGCCAGTGGGCATCTACACAAAATTATACTAAACCAAAAAAAAATGAGAATCATTTTCTTTTTGAAGTTCTAAATACAAAAAGTGAATAATGAAGGAATTCTATTAAATCAAATAATGTGAATATTTGTATAAAAGTAACTGCAGTCTGTAAATAATTTCTGTACTTTAAACAAGCAGCAATGGTCATGTCAGCATGAATGAGTTTTCTTCATGCTAACAAGGAATACTAAGTGCTTATGTAAAAGACACAAGAGGGGAATATACATAACACTGTATGGGATAAAACTTTAAAACTTTAGCGTGTGTGTGTGTGTGTGTGTGTGTGTGTGTGTGTGTGTGTGTGTGTGTGTGTGTGTGTGTGTGTGTGCATGTGCACATGTGTGTGTGTGAGTGTGTGTGTCTATGTGTGTGTGTATAGCTTTTTCAGCTAGATGTCCTTCAGGTGGGGATTTTGTCACATTTTTATTTGCTGATGGTTCAGTGGATGTCATATTTAATAAAGAAAATGTACAATGGTGAGCAGGAAGGAATTCTTCAACAATGAGTCTGCTGTGAGGCAACGACATGGGCTACAACTACATATCATTGTGACCTTTATGGAGTAGGGTACATGCCCACATACAGGGGAATAACACCACAGCATTTATGTCATTATATGTGAGGTCAGACCACCATTTTGAGAAGTCAGTCTCCCCCTGGTGTCTGTGGTGTTAAGTGTGGCATTCTATCATTCTGTAAGCCTCAAAAAAGTTGCAGAAAATTATGTATATTAAAATGAATTAATAAAAAAGAAACACAAATAAAGTAAGTGAGGAAATGCAGCCTGCTGAAGCTGGGTCCCGTTTCCTTATGCAGCAAGATAATATCTAAACAAGTGGTACTCTGTTGCCTAGCCCTGGTGGGAGAGGACAAGGCTTAGCTACCTGACTTGATCAGAGGGTAAGTAGCTTATTTATGAGCCCACTGGACATGGGCTACTAAATGAATTACAGCTATTGCTTTTGGTTGATCTTTTGCCCGCTTTTAATATGATGCTAGTGAAAAGATAGTGTCAGCACCTTTATAGGATAAGTCTAGGAGCCCTGAGCTGAATTTGCAAGGCTCACACTATATTAGCTTCTAATTTCCACGGTGGTACAGCGGTAGCTTTGTTACCTCACAGCAAGAGGTTCTCCCATTCGATTCTCGGCTTGGCTTGGGAGTGCCTTCTGTGTGGAGTCTGCATTTCCTCCCCACGGTTGGGTAGCATTCGAAAGACATGCGTGCGTAAATGGGCATGCCTTCATTGAAGGTTGGGTGTCAAGCTGGCACCTCAGTGTTTCGTAAAAATCTACTGCCAATCATTAGTTCCATTGTGGCGACCCCTTACCAGGAAAAAGCCGACAGACAAACAACGACACTATATTAGCTTCTGATAGGGTACAATTGAGAAAAACAAGTGGAATTTAACTGCTACATAATCCTCTCGGCACACACACACAGTGCTACTAATTGAGTGAGAGTTCAGTCGGTTAGACTGCAGTACAAAATAAATAGTAAACACGTATAAGTAATTAAATAATAAAATAAGAAAGTAAAGGAAGGGAATTAACAGCAGCATAAAGTGTAGCCTAAAAGTGGAAAAACAAAGGAAAAATCAGTGGCAGTAAATCAAATGATAGTGCATTTTCTCTGACTGCTAAAAGATCAGAAGGTTTGTGGATTCTAGTCCCTTAACAAGTGGTTGCAACTGTTTTACTGTCCAGTAAGGCCCTAACAAGATTTCATTTCATAGAATCTAAATTACATATGCCTACTTGACAAAGCCAGCAGTTTTGTCATTTCACGGGGTCTAAAATACATAATTATAATCGACAAAGCAGGCATGGACTGATTTTTAATTTGACAATGACTTAGTTTTCTGCTTTGGTATCACACATATTAACAAGAAGTGAGACATATACAATGTCTGACTGACTGAATCAATGTGCTGTTCAAATATGTACATAAATAACAACTAAAGGAAGAACATACATTTTGTCTGCATTTTGATTTAATATCTCTAATCTGTATAATCGTATTTATTCTTGTTGTGTGATATAGCTGTATATCTCTTGGTGTTGACCTCAGTTGTAGTGAAATCCTTTGTCTGGAGGCCTTGTCTGTTTTCTTAGTGGCAGTAAGTTTACAGAACTGGTTTTGTCCAGCCAAAGTATTCCTGCATCTGTATTGTTTGATTTCTGTCCTGTGTTTTAAATCAGATATACCTGTTGCTCAGGTTGCTGCAGAAAGACTGACCTACTGGAGGCTGTGATATTGAGAAAAGATACGAGTTTATTCTCATTTTTTGTCTGCATTTTGATTTAATATCTCTGTAATCTGTACAACTGCACCTATTCTTCTTCTTGTGTGTTATAGCTGTATATCTTAGTGTTGACCTCAGTTGTAGTGAAATCCTTTGTCTGGAGGCCTTGTCTGTTTTCTTAGTGGCAGTAAGTTTACAGAACTGGTTTCATCCCGTCAGAGTATTCCTGCATCTGTTTTGGTTGGTTTCTGTCCTATGTTTTAAATCACATATACGTGTTGCTCAGGTTGCTGCAGAAAGACTGACCTACTGCCAGCTGTGATATTGAGAAAAGATAAGAATTTATTCTCATTTTTTGTTTGCATTTTGATTTTAATATCTCTGTAATCTGTATAACTGTTTTTCCCCACACTCCTACTTCTTGTTTTGGTCTTTTTGTCTTGGTGGCTTGGTTGCCCACCTCTGGTATTAAGTCGATACTGAACACACCATCCCAGTCACATTACATCAGCTCATTCTACTGTTAATAGTGAGAACCTAGCAAAGGCCCACCCCTTTAACTTCTGCATATTAAATTATCTCATTATCTTCTGCCTCTTCACTTTCTACTAAAAAAAAAAAAAAACTGTTTCCTACATTTCCTGGAACTAGTGTGGCCCAAATACAGACTTGCTGGACTTTTTGTATGCTAGTAGTGCTCTTCAATTTTTTCCATCAGATCTGCTAGTTCTCTGCTCTCCTGCACTTTTATTAGCCTACTAGTCTAGAACTTTAAACTACTCCTGGTGCCAGAAAGTCTGCTCTTCAAATTTTCCCTTAGAACTAGCTGGTTTGTCAGTAGTAGCACTAAAATCTGAATCCCTGTGACGAGCACTTGCTCTAATACCTGCTGGAAAGCACTAGGAAGCCTTAAACCAATACAAGCACTAGACTCTCCTTGTTAATAAGGAGAAATTAGTCGTAGGCTCCAAACAGCCTATAATTGCAAAGTACTTTGCCAAGGTAAGGGAAAACAGCTCTTGTACTTTACAAAAGAAACACTGAACCAGGCATGTCAAACGGTCAGCTTCCGGTGATTTCTCCTGTCCACCTGGTGAATCTAGGCATACTGGGGCAATGCAGCAATTGCCTCATGTACACAGACAACCCTCTCCTCCTACCACCCAAAACTACAACCTGTGAGAGATGCACTTACATAGCCAAACTGGAAGCAAAGCTCTCTCCACCCAAGATTGTGCTAGATAGTCAAGAGGAGAAGGTTAACCCCTGCACTACACCTCAAGCAACACATAGCCCTTCAAAACTCATGCCTCCAACATCCACACATAGTAAAACTAAACCCACTTATGCGGAGGCCCTTAACATTAACCTGCCCAAGCAACAAGGACCTCAGAAGCTGAAACACAAACAAACACAAATCACAACCAAAGTGTCACATAGCTCACAACACCAGTGTGCCACCCAACAACAGCCCCTAAGGCAAGACAACGTGCCCAACACTTTAGTCATAGGTGACTCTATAGTCAAGCACACTGATGTCCCACTCGCCAGGCTGAACAAGGAGAAAATTACAGTCAGATGTCTGTCAGGTGCCAGGATCCGCCACATCACGCATGCTCTCAAGTCACTCCTCAACAACTACAAATATGACTCTGTCATTGTCCATGTTGGAGTGAATGACTTGAGACGTTCCTCCCTGGACTACATGAAAAGAGACATGAAAAAGCTCTCAGATCATGTGGCCCAGGCAGGTATGACCTTAGCCCTGAGTAGCATCCTGCCCTCGCTCAGAATGATACCACAGTATAAGGACAAAATGATTGACTTCAACAATTGGCTAAGTTGCTAGTGTCATTCAAAGGGGATCCAGAATCTGTCTGCTTGGGATGACATGATCAACAGACCACAATGCTTTGCCAGAGATGATCTGCACCTGTTGCCCCTGGGATTCAGGTTACTGGCTAAGGCTCTTGCCACCCCTATAGTGCCTTTTTTAGGCAAGGCTCAAAGGACAAAACCACCATCATAACAGATATAAGCATGCAAATTCTGAAGGTAATGCTACTCAATGCTAGAAGTCTAAACCTCAAAATGCACTCTCTCGAGGCACTTCTAAAAATGGAGATCATCGATATCTGTGCAGTAACTAAGACCTAGTTCAAGGCTCCAGAAAACACCCCTGCAATACCAGGCTACAACTCTTACCACACTTTTTGGCCAACAAACCAGGATCTAAACACTAAAGGCAGAGGAGTGTCCATATTCACCAAGGATATTTACACCTCCAGGCTAGATGCCCAACACAATGCATCTGAAATTCTACAGGTGCAACTAATACTAGGTAAGACTGCAATCCAAATTGTAGCTTGCTACAGATCCCCCACCATGCCCCAAGATTCTCACTACACCTTATACTGGAAAATATTAAGATACAACCAAACATCCTAATACTGGGTGATTTCAACTACCCTGCCATTAATTGGGAAAACTATTCGGGCGCCGACACCTTAGCCCAACGGTTCTTGGAATTCATAAATTCCAATGCCCTGGATTAACTAATCCACAGTCCCACCAGGGGCTCAAATATCCTAGACCTTGTCATTACCAAAATGGGAGCTCGATGCTCCACGCCAGTGGTCACCCCCTCGTTGGTCAGGTCTAACCATAAGCTAATCACCCTTGATGTCCACATCCCACCCCCCAGTAGGGAAACCTCCATAAAAATCTTCTCCAAAGCTAACTTCATGCTACTCAATTCAGAAGTAGCAAACTTCTATGACACCCATGTAGACGGGAACTGAAAGTTCGACTCCTGAATCCTACACTAAGGCACAGTACGAGCACATCCACTCATGCATGAATCGTGTCATTCCAAATAGAACCAAGATGCTCTCCTCCAAAAAAAAAAAAAAGCCAATCTGGTGGTCCCCTGCCATAAAAAAACTATACAACAGGCGGAAGAAACTGTTGCAGAAAAGATGAAAATCCCAGGATGCAAAATACTCCCTTACCAGCCTCAGTAAGAAGCTGAGATCCCTCATAAAATCCTCCAAAGCTAGTTAAGAAAATAAAATTGCCAAAGATTCCAAGTACAACCACAAGGCATTCTATAGTTATGTCAAGAATCTAAATGGCAATGCTCAGATCTGTTCTGAGCTACAACAGAATGGCATTAAATACACTGATAACGACCAAGAAAAGAAATGACCAGTGAAAAACAGCTCTACTTTCCAAAACCACTATTTATTTTAAGATCAAATTTCTCTAGGGCCTCGGCCGTAGCCTTTACAGAGTAAAACCTTAGTTACTAAAAAGTATACTGATCCCAAGGATATTGCCAATATCCTGGCAGATCGATTCAGTACCAACTTCACCCCCCCTCACCCCCTAAAGGGCCCAGCTCAATACCAAAAGATTGCCAAATTCTGGTAATCATGGCCACACAGGTAAAAAACGCACTCTCCAAAGCTAAGAATACAGCATCCATGGGACCAGATGACATTCTGGGCTGTGTACTAGATGAACTACAAAATAAACTGGCACCTCACCTAAGTGTCATGTTTAATCATAGACTCACCTCAGGCTTTGTGCCCAATGAGTGACACACAGCTACAGTTATCCCACTCCACAAGGGGGGATCCACCTTTGATCTCGGGAACTATCGTCCCATCAGTCTGACGAGCCTGATCTGCAAAGCCATGGAACGCATTATCATGGAACTTATAAACAAAGACATTGGCAACCTTTAAACACTGGACCCCCTCACAGTTTGGTTTTGTAAAGGGCCGATCTTGTCTGACTTCTTTGAATCAGTATCCAGAGCCGTGGATGAGGGCAAGGCTGTCCACACAGCCTATCTAGACCTCGCCAAGATCTTCGACATCATCCCCCACTCTGGAATCATAGATAAACTTACTAAGCTGGGTATCAATCCCTACGTCACTCAATGGGTTGCCAACTGGCTTACTGACAGAACCCACACTGTAAAAGTAGCCGACTCAAAATCCAGCTCCAGACAAGTGACAAGTGGAGTACCTCAAGGTTCAGTCCTGGGACCGCTCTTGTTTAGCATCTACTTCTCTGAAGTACAGGCCAGCACTAAGGGATTCTGGCTAACAAAGTTCGCAGATGACTGCAAACTGGGATGTGGATATTCTACAAAAGGGCCTTACAGAAACAGATGCTTGGTGCCAGAGCCATGGGCTCAAGCTCAATGTCAAGAAATATATAGTCATCCCCTTTGGGAAAAAACATGTACCCATGAATTACCACATAAGTGGCAGTACACTAAACACCGAAAGTGTGATAAGGGACAGTGGTCTCACCTTCGATAACCACATCCCCACAACAGTCAGGAAATCCTTCCATGTGGCATACCTCATCATTAAGGGCTTTTCATCCAGAAAAAAGGAGGTCATTGTCTCACTGCATTCATCCCTCATTAGACCCATTATAGAGTACAATGCCCTGTTTGCTATGTACCTCACAAGACATCTGCAACAACTGGAAAGGCCACAGAAATACCTCACTAAAAGAATCACAAGCCTAAAGCAGATGCCCTATGCTGACCGTCTTAAAAAACTCCAGCTATACTCTGTCACATATCGCCTGCTCAGAGGTGATCTCTGCTTAACATACATGCCATGTCAAACCCAGAGCTTTTGGACATGCTAAACTTAAAGAAATCCCAATCCCTCAGAGTCACACGCTCCAGGGATCTAAACCTGGTCATCACAATGAACAAAACATGCTGGAGGGATAGGTTCTTGACCCAGAGACTCCCCATACTCTGGAATAAGTTGCCCATACATGTCAAGCTGAGCGCCTCTTTGGCCCTCTTCAAAAAAGAACCTTGACAATTGGATGGGAGATTGGAAATTCACCAAAGGGATCACATCAATCGCCCTGTTAGACAAGGGACTAGGGAAGTAATAGCCAGGGAATTGTTATGGCTAGGCTTGTAGAGGCCCTAGGGCCGATAGCCTAGTACCAGCCTATGAACCTATTAACGTATAATTGACAATGTAAAAGACTTGCAGGGTCACAATAGGCAACTTGGGTGGATAACTCTCCCTTCTACCCCTTTTTTCCCTAGTCAAATAGATAGTATTAATACATATAACAGTCGAAGTTGAATTATCTCACCACTGCGAACTGTGGGTTGGCTTTTCCTCCTCACCTTTAATACCCTCCACAACACACCATTTTTCAGATATATATCAATCCATTGACAGCACTTTCATCGAGTGCTAAAGGATCAACAAAAAAGCAGAAAAAAAACGTTTTGCTGAGGTAAGTTGAAATTTCTGATCTGGTAGACATCAGTGGAGAAGAAAGAAAAGTTGAGCGCGATGCTAAGGATATATTACTGGCAATAACAGCTCTGTGCAAGTATAAGCCTTTCAGATATTGGTCAAGGATATGGGTCAACTGTGTGCTGAGCTTTATCTACTTTACAGCAGTCATGATGGAAAGGAAAACAAAGTAAGTGATTCCAATGCTTTTATATTACCTGGCTGTATGTAAGGTATATAGGACAAGAGAATGGAGGAATCAGGCTTGGACACAGTACAACAGGATCATTAAGACACTTATGACTATGCACAATACCCTGAGATGGCTAAGCATAATTGAAGATGATATACAGTTGTCAATGTCTGAGGAGGACTCTAAGGCTTCAGGTGAGACATGCTATGTCTTTACTGTTAACAATTGTAACTGATCAGCTTGTAATTTTTTGCATGTTTGCTCAGTCTGTGGTGGCTCACATCCAGTCTTTAAATGCCAAAGATTGAAGCAGGTCCACTGCGAAGGCCCTAAGGGTCTACGGGAATGACAGGAGATCTTAGAAGAGGGGGAAAGGTTCATTCTGATGATGCCGTGGTAATGAATTGGTGTGAAGGAATATTTTAAGGCCACAATACAAAATGCCAGTAACTTGCTTGACAAGGCTTGCAGAATTTCCTGGTGCATTTTCCCAAATAGAAGGCTGCAAAAATTGTGATACAGGGTTTTAGGGAGGGGCTTTCACAGTAGGCTGACCAATGATACAGAGCATATGTACAATGACTTGAACTCTCTTAAAGGCAAGGACAGTACTGCATGGAAATTGCTGGACAAGGAAATGTAACTGGTAAGGGTAACTGGCTATCTCCTTTTCTGCAGTTCAAGATATCCTCACTAGGTTTACTACCCAAAAAGTGCCCAGGAGAATTTCAATTAATATATCATTTATCCACATTCCCAAGGGAGGCTTGGGCAGTGACCTCAATGATTAAGAGGTGGGTGCATTTTGTTTTGCTGAATGATGCCACTAGCATAATAGGAGCTATGCTGGACTCCTGGATTGCAAACTTGGACACAGAGTCAGCTTACTGTCTGCTACCCATTCCACCAGATGACTGGTATTTCTTGGGAATGTGGTTCGATGGTTTACTATGAAATCTCCATGGCAAGGAGATGTGCAGAGGCCTGTGGCACATTTTACAAAAATTACTACAGGGCTACAATAGATCTGGCAGTCAGGGGAATCCATAAAGGACAGCAGTATACTAGCTTGGTGAATTTCCCACTACATGCAGCAGAAAGCATCAAGTAAAATAAGATGTGAGGGCCACTCATGAATATTTTATTAGCAGATAAGCTAGAAGGTTTAGCAGAGCAGTCTGACCTTCTCAGAGCTGGAGGCAACTATTCTAAGTGGCTCATTTATATTCCTGGTATGTAAACTCAAATTACTAAAAGACAAGATTGAAGACACTCTTAAGAAAAGTAAGGGTGAGGATGCCATGTTTTTGCTAACTATGCTGCATTTTATGTGCTGTTATAGCTCCAGCTTTATCACAGCCCTGGCTAATTTACTGAAAGGTAAAAACACAGAAAAAATCACAGGGTGAGTGTACCAACATGGGCTAACTACAGGACCCCCTGAATGTCCCTTCTGTCCATACCCCCTACCTAAATAATAAGGAATTCACATGCATTAAGCCAAATACTATTCCCTAGGTGACTTCAACTGTCCCTCCATCAACTGGGAGACTGGACTTCTTCGATATAAATTCTATGGACCAGTTAGTCTGCACCCCAACCAGGGCTAATAAAATCCTGGACATAATCCTTACCCATATGGGACAGCTTTTCTTCTCACCAACTGTAACTTCCTCCTTGGTTAAACTGAACCACAAATCAGTTGCATTCACTGTAACGCTGAAGCCAGAAGCTTATTCCAGTGCCTCATTATTCAGAGAAATCATGTTAAGGCTAATCTACTAAAAATGACTGATGACCTGGCTAAATTCAAAATTCCGGTTTACTATTAGAATCTCGAGTGCCGGTCAGATGAAATTCAGAATGCCGACTAACAGGTGATTCCGTTTTGTCTAACCTGCATAAGTGCGAGGGATTCCTTTAGCAAATACAAAGTGCATTCGCACAGCTGTCATCGGTGACTTGAATGCGGTAAGGTCCATTCGCAGTACAGTGGGGATTGGGAAATTATCCTTTTCCCCACTGTAGTGTGACCTTGGAATTGGAATATATAAGTGGCAAGGGTTGTGGGGGGCTGCAGCCCCCCTGCAAAACATATGGTGTTAGTAGTACAGGTGTAGGCTATACTGCTTGCTGTTGTAGCTTTCATACAGCAACTAAGTTGAATTTGACTTTTGCAGTACTTTTAGCATTACAAACGTTTTACTGTTGTGAACTTCGGAGATGTGAATCGCAAATATGATAGGTTTACGATCACATCTTCGATGTTATAATAGTAAACCCAAAATGCATTCCAATTTGATGACCCCACTGCTTATGCAGAATTCTTCATGACCAAATTCTAAGTACATGTAAATTGCTGCATACATGCAGCTGCCCCCTTTTTTAAGTAAATAAGATGCCATATTTAAAAAATAAACTTTTATGGTGGAACCCAAATAAAAACAGGCTCTATAACAAAAGGGAAAAAAACTGCATGCAAAAGTAAGTTTAACTCTCATGATGCCAAAAACATGCCTGCAAAACTTAACAGTGAACTCTGGACCCTGATCAAATTAACCAAAATCAGTATGAGGTAAAATTAGTTACCAAGGCTAAGGATATCCACAAATCCTTCTTTAACTATGTTAGAAACCTCAGAAACAATTTCCAGCACTGCACAGAGCTAATAGGAAATGTCATCACATACTCAGACCCAAAGGACACAACCAATCTTCTGGTAGACACGTTTAGTTCAAACTTTAACCCCTCTCCTCTCATATACTCCCAGAGCACATACCTGTATGCAAATCTCCCAACAACAAGTCCTCAAGGCACTACTTAAAGCCAAAAAAATACTACTTCTATGGCACTGGATAACATATTGGGTCACCTACTGGCCAGCCTGAAACAGGACTTGTCAGACCCCTTACCGAGGCTATTCAGTATCAGCTTCCAAACAGGATTTGTGCCAGATGAATAGAAGATAGCAACAACCATACCACTTGCACAAAAGTGGGGTGTCAACAGACTCGAGTAATTACAGACTCATAAGCCTGACCAGCCTTAGCTGTAAGGCTATAGCAAGGATCATTGCTAAGGGGGGAAGCTCAGTTCGAGAGATGTAACCAAGCATTAGTAGGCAATCCTATGCAAATGAGGATAAGGATAGTGAATCCCAATTTTCCCTGGCATGTGAGCTATGTCCCTGGAGTGTAAGTGTAGGAGTAAGGGGGTAGTAGAGTAGAAGATAGGTGACATCACGAGGGGGTATATATGAAAGACTGTAAGCTCATTGGAGCAGAGTGGCTTGTGTTTGCTGTGAGTTACTCAGGATTGGAAGAGGCGTGTCTACAGTTGTTTTAACTAAAACCCAGAAACCAAAGGTGTACGCCGTGGATATCACTGAATTTTCTTGCAAACGTGCTTACACCGTGTGCGTGCGTGTGCGCGTCTGTAAACCCTTCCAAGCCTGTGTGCGTGTGTGTGCACCTGCCTAAGCCTGTTTAAGCCTGTGTGTGCATGTGTGCACTCGTGTGCATGTGTTTGCATGGCGCTGCCTCCTGTGGAAACAGAAAGGGAAAAGGAAGGAAAAGAAGTAGTAGGAAGTTAACCAAGGGAACTAGCAGAGCAGCCAGGTGAAATCAATCAGAATCAGCCAATTACACTAGCCCAGCCCAGCACTTAAAACTCTGCAAACAACATTTCCCCATGTTTTTCTCAGAAACCCTGCAACACTGCAGTATACAAAGAGAGTGAAAACTTAAAAAGCTTAACTCAGACAAAAAATGTTAGGGGCTGCCATTGCTATTATAAGGCAACATGTGCAAGATGCTGAGGGTGGTGCCATTGCGAATGCTGCTGAGCAACCCACAGTGAGGAGACGGAGAAGATTGTACAGACCCAGGGTAACCTACCAGGGGCTACATGAGCTGGAGATAGTGGAGCGCTATAGAGTGGACAGAGACCTCCTGCCGCAAACTGTTGAGCTGTGCAGGCCACGCCTCACACACAGAACCAACAGAGGGGAACCCATCCCAGTGGAAACCAAGGTATGTGTTGGCCTAGGAATACTAGCAACAGGTACCTTCCAGAGACCAACTGGTGATATGATGGGAATTTCACAGGCATCAGCATCCAGGGTACTGCACCAGTTCCTGAATGCCATGTCAGCACATGTCGGTGATCATGTATATTTCCCCAATTCCCATGAGGCATTGGCCAGCAATATGCGTCTCTTCCAGCAAACAGCGGAATACCCTGAGGTAGTGGGTGCAACTGACTGCACGCACATACACATCAAAGCACCAGCCAGTGAGCAGGGTAGGGCCTACATCAACCGCAAGGGCCTCCCCTCCATCAACTGCCAGGTCGTGTGCAATGTCCAGGGCATGATACTGAATGTGTGTGCTGGCTGCCGTGGAAGCTACCACGATTCCCATATCTGGCATCTGACACAGCTGTACCAGACATTTGCCAATGGGGACATCCCTGATGGTCACCTAATGGGGGATGCTGGATACGCACTGGAGCCGTGGCTGATGATACCCATCAGAAATGCACACACATCTGAACAAGATCTCCATAATGAGGCACACGCACAAACATGAAATGTAATTGAGCGTGTGTTTGGGATGCTCAAGTCACAGTTCTGGTGCCTGGACACATCTGGTGGAGCCTTGCAGTACTCACCAACTACATGTACCCATATTGTCATGGTATGTGCCATGCTACACAATATGATCCTGCGAAAACAGCTGCAGCAGGAACAGCATGAGGCAGGGCCAAACAGCCCCCCCCACCATTGCCAAGGCCATCACAGGCACAGGGTGACTCAGAGGAGGAACAACCTGAGCCTGCCCCAGTAGGCAGAAGGAGGTGTGCCCAGTATGCCTTGGCCTTGGCAAAGAGGCAACGCATAGCACATACACTGGCTCAGTAGGAACCCTGGAAATGATACCTCTCTCTGACTCGCACATAAAATAAAAGGGATACCTAACTTGACACTACCTGTTTTCAAACATGTATAAGGAGTGTACTATGTGCATCTGACATAGGCAGCCCTGCAGCACTACCTGAGGCATGATTGCCATGTTTTAAGCAATATAAAGCAGTGCTAAGCAGCTTTTACCACTATTTTGTATATGTAAACAAAATTGCCCACGCTAACTAGCGCAACGTCGGGCAACGTTGAGCAAGGTTGGGCAAAGTTGAGCAAAGTCAGGTAAACATGCTCATATTTGCTGTACTGTTCCTTAAGCAGTCTGGTCTGCCCAGCATGAAAATATAAAGCAGTGACAGGGTTCGAACCCAGGATACTGTGCACTATAGTCACCGTACTGAACCACTAAGCCATGACAGCATTACACTGGCACAGACACAGCAGGACAATTGTACATTAATGCAAACACAAAGAAATGCTGTATCATGACCCTAAAGAGGCATATGGGTAACCTCCCCCACAGGCATATGGAGACAGAGAACAGCAGGCCAGGTGGTGTGATGTGGGTCAGGTAGGCTATGAAGTCGCAATCTAATATACATGACATTGGATGCTAAGACCCGTAGTACAGTAGTATGCCTTAAGCCAGTACAATAGGCAACAGTACAGACTGAAATGGTGTATCTTACATAGCAGTGCAGGCCTAGCAAATGTGTATAAGTGTCAGGTGAACCCCTCATCCTATGTACACCTACAGTAACAATCAGGTATGCCCCCGGGTAGAAATGTACAAAGAATAGCTGCCTCCCCCGTATGTAGAAATGTTAAGTCTATGCAAAGTGTCTCATGGAAGCCCTGCAGGCACAGCATGATCCCTGTTGAGTTATGACACAAAGGTGAGCCCTGCAGTAAAAATACAACTTGATTTTCCACACACATATAGTATAAATGTGTATACCGGGCATGCTCACACACTTCAACAAATGTAGTGGATTTCATTCAGCAACACACTGAAAAATCATACTGGGCATGCTCACACACTTAGGCCATGTCTGAGTACAGCAGTGGGCCACACATATCTGGCAGTTGCATGCTTCACCCTAGGAACCTGTCACTATTCACCAATCTTGCCTTGTGCACACAGTTATATGAAAACAGACACATATAATATATTGGAACCCTCTCATAATCAAACTATGTACCACAAGTACTTAAGTTGTTCACAGAAAGTGAAAAAGCAAAGAAGATCAATAAACCTGCAATCAGTATCATCAACAAACAATGTGCACTCCAAATATTATCCAATCCATGTTCTGGCAAAAAAATCTGTGAAGGCGTCCATAGAGAACCATGACACTTCCTTCCGCTATGTCATAAATAGCAATGTACACTCATATATGTCCTGAGTCAGTGCAAACTGTAAATGAGTGACATTGCCAACATCCTGTCAGACAGGCCCATACATACATACCACCCTCTCACTGACAAAAAGCCCTATCATCATACCTGGAGACTGTGAAAGCACAGATATCACATACAGAATGGGTAAACAGCTCCTTCCAAACCTGAAAACACGGCGTCTATGGGATTACATTGTTTCCCTAGCTGTGTCATAAGTGAACTCCAGAACAAACAGACCGTGCACCTGAACAGTCTGTTGAGACTCACCCTCTGTACAGCATATGAAACTGTTGAATGTGTTAGAGCAATGTTTGACACACTCCCCAAGTGTTGTTGCACAACAGAACATGGGAACTATTGTCTTATAAGCCTATTAAGCCTGATCTGCAAGGCCATAGAGTCCATCATGATGGAACTCATAAACAGAGCTATTGGGAGCCTACAAACACCCAACCCTACCAATTACGGTTTGGTCATGGGCAGATCATGGTTCCCAAACCTGCTAGACTGTTTACAAGGCAGTCACCCAGGACATACATCAATGAAATGAGCTACACACGTCCCACATAGACCTTGAAAAGCCCTTTGCCAACATCCCAGACACATGTTGTATCCACAAAATCAACAACCTGTTCATAAATATGTCTGTCATCTGATGGATTGCCAACTGGGGCACAGATAGATCATACAAGGTAAGAATTGTGGTCTCCTGTACAAGCTGGTAACAACTGCTGTCCCCCATGGCTCAGTCCTGGGACCCCTCCTGTCTGGTGTATACTTTTCAGAAATACAGTCCAACACACGAGGGCTATGTTTAGCAAAGTTTGTGGATGACTGCCAAAATGTTGTCATAATCGATGTATGGGACAACAGAGACATCCTTAAAAGGGATCTCAGTCAGACAGATGAGGTGTCAAAAGTATGTCCTTGAGCTACAGTCATACAAATACCACATAGATGCCAACACCCTAAATATGGAGGTGATAATAAGGCATCTATGGACAAATATGGATAGTCATCTGTACTTCCAGAAACACATTCACAAAGTGATCAGAAAATCATGCTATGTGTTCCCACAAACTGCCAAGGTCTTTGCATGTAGGTCAAAGGAGGTTCCCGCTACTCATCAGTCATCAGACCCATCAGAGAGTACCACAACACATCTGCGATGAATTTGACTAGGCACCTTCAGCAGCTGGAAAGACCAATGAAGTACCTCAACAGGAGGATTACTGGCCTCAAACAGTTGCCCCATGCAACAAGATTGAATTTAACTCAATCTGTACTCTGTTGCATACCGTCTACTCAGGAGATCTCTGCCCAATACACAGGTCCATGTCATGGCAATACTCAGATCTGCTCTGAGTTACAGCTCAATGGCACTAAATATACAGACCCAACTGACATTGCCAACATCCTGGCAGATAGGATCAGTGTTAACCTTATCCCCCTCTCACCCATGAAAGGACACATCTCTATAATGGAAGACTGCAAAGTTGCTGTCATCACGGCTGCACAGGTAAAACAAACTCTCCAAAGCCAGTATCACAGCATCCATGGGACCAGATAATTTCCCAGACTGTGTTCTACACAAAATACAGAACCAACAGACACCACACCGACGTACCATGTTCAGTCATAGCCTCACCTCACGCTTTGTGCCTGCTGAATGGTGCACAGTGACGATTATCCCACTACACAAGGGTGGAGACACCACGGACCACAGGAACTAGCACCCCATTAGCCTGATGAGCCTGCTCTGCAAGGCCATGGAATGGATCATCATACAACTTATAAAAAAGACATTGGTAATCTCTAAACTCCGAACCACAACCATGTTGGGTTTGTAAAATGCAGATCATGTCTCCTAAACCTGATAGATGACATTGAAGCAGTCACCAGAACTGTAGACAAGGGTAAGATGTTTCGCACATCCTATGTAGATCTTGCCATGGCTTTCAACACCATCCCACACTCTGGAATTATAGATAAACCCACTAAACTAGGTATAAATTGCTATGTCACAAGATGGGTTGCCAACTGGCTTACTGACAGAACACACACTGTGAAAGTAGCAGACTCCAAGTATGACTTTGGACCAGTGACGAGTGCAGTACCACAGGGCCTAGTCCTGGGTCCTGTCCTGTTTTGTATCTACTTCCCTGAAGTAAACTTTAACATGGAAGGTCTGTGGCTAATGGAGTTTCCAGATGACTGCAAACTAGGAGCCATAATTGTAAATACTAAAGATGTGGACATCCTACAAAAGGGCCTCACTGAGACAGATGGCTGGTGTCAAAGCCATGGGCTCAAGCTCAATGCCAAAAAGTGCATTGCCATCCCCTTTGGTAAAAACTCTGTAGCCATGAGCTATAACATAGGCGGTAGTATACTTAACACTGAAAGTGTGATAAGAGACCTTGAGTCACAGGTGGACAGTGGACACACCTGTGATAATCACATCCCCACAGTAGTCAGGAAATCCTTCTATGTGGCACACCTCATCACAAAAGGTGTCTCATGCAGAATAGAAGAGGACATTGTTCCCCTCTACTCATCACTCACTAGATCCATAATGGAGTACAACGCCCCTTTTGCTATGTACCTCACAAGACATGTACAACAACTGGAAAGCCTGCAGCAATACCTCACAAAGAGCATTAGCGGCCTGAAATACATGCCATACACAGACCATCTCAAAATGCTCCAGCTGTACTCTCTCGCATATCGCCTACTCAGAGGTGATCTCTGCCTAACATACAAAGCTATGTCAAACACAGAGCTGTTGGACATGCTCCACATAAAACACTCACAATTCCTCTGATCTTCGGCCCCAAAACCACGAGTGAAATACAAAAGGAAGGGGTGTATCCATTTACGTTATTGATACCCACACCTTCAGGTTAGTGGCACAGCATGAGGCCTTGGAGACCATGCAAGTGCAACTAACATTGGGCAAAGCTGTTTATCAGATTGTAGCCTGCTACAGATCACCTACCTTGTCTCAGGAATCTCACTCAGTATTCCTGAGAACAGTGGAAAATATAAAGGTCCTATCAAACACCATTATATGAGGAGATTACAACTACCCAAACATTGAGTGGGAGAATTACTTGTGTACAATGTCCTTTGCCCAATGTTTCCTAGAGTTTAAAAACTCAAACGCCCTGGAACAGCTGGTCACCATGCCCACTAGAGGTGACAACATACAGGACCTGATCATCACCAACATGGGGTACCAGTGTTCCACGACAGAGATAAACCCCTCACTGGTAATATCAGATCATAAAGTAATCACACTGGACATCCACATCCCCCCCCCCCCCAGTCAAGGAAACCAATGTGAAGACATTTTCAAAAGCAAACTGCACACTTCCCAAGACCAAAGTGGAAAGTTCCAAAGCCCCTTTGCTGTAGGATAATGCTATACAATCTGCCGAATCATTTACAAGTGCATTCTTTGAGCATCTACAGGGATGCAGGGATCAAGACATGCCAAATAAAACCAAGATGCACTCCTCCAAAAACAAGAAACCAATCTGGTGGTGGTCGCCCATAAAAAAGCTATACAACAGAAGGAGGAAACAAACACATGATAGAGCAAACTTCTCAAAAGGAAAGGCATCACTGATCATTATTAGGAAGACACAATGATCGCTCATAAAATAATCCAAGGCCAGTTTCTAAAGAAAAATTGCCAAGGAATGTAAGAATAACAACCACAAATCCTTTGTTAGCTATACCAAATATATAGGTGGCAACTTCCAAATATGCTGTCAGCTACTGACAAATGGCAAGAAATACACTGAACCAACTTACATTGCCCACATCCTGGGGGACAGGTTCAGTGCAAACTCCACCACCATCACCCCCAAAAGGGCCTCTGTCCATCCCAGAAGAATGCAGAGCCCCAGACTTCATGGACATGCAGGTAAATACAGCCCTCTCCAAAGCTAAGAACACAGCATCAATGGGACAGGATGGTGTTCCAGGCTGCGTCTTGCACCAGCCCCAAAAGGAACTACACCCTCACCTGCATTCACTGTCCAGACTCAACCTTACCACAGGCTATGTACCCAAAGAATGGCATACACCAACAGTCATCCAGCTCCACAAAGGGGGTGCCACAACAGAACCTGGAAACCATTGCCCTATAGGTCTACTCAGCCTGGTCTGCAAAGCTATGGAGCAAATTATCATGGAACCCATAAACAGAGACATTGGGGACCTGCAGACACTGGACTCTACCCAATCTGGCTTTGTTAAAGGCAGATCCTGCCTCCTAAACCTAGTTGACTCATTTGAAACAGTTACTAAGGACAGAGATGGAGGTGAAAGTAGTCCACACAGCCCACCTGGACCTCACTAAGGACTTTCAACACCATTCCCCACTCTGTCATCATGGACAAGCTTACCAGCTTGAACATTAACAGCTATGTCACAAGATGGGTGGGCAACTGGCTCACAGATCAAATACACATGTTCAGAGTTGCAGGTGCCATGTCCAACTATAAACTAGTCACAAATGGCATCCCACCGGTCTTGGACCTGGGACACCACCTGTTCAGTAGATACTGCTCACAGGTACAGGCAAGCATGGGAGGAGTATGGCTGAACAGGTTTGCAGATAACTGCTAACTGTGGTCCATAATCGACTCTACGGCTGACACAGACATCCTCCAGAAGGGTCTTACAGAGACAGATACCTGGTGTCAAAACAATGCCCTCAAGCAGAATGCCAAAGAATGCATAGTCATCCCCTTTGGATAAAACAAAGTGCACACAAATTACCACATAGGTGGTAATCCAGTATATACGGAGAAAGTAATTATGGTCCTGGGGACCCAGGGAGATAGTAAACTCTCCTTTGATGATCACATGGCCAAAGTGTTTAGAAATTCCTTCTATGTAGTCCACCTAATGTCACCTACTGTAACCCACTTTGTCTAGTCTGATGATGTCACCATTCTACAAATATACCTGCGGAAAGGAGAGCTCACAGTAATGTGTATAGCGTGTTGTGTAAATGTGTACTCATAAAGTAGTTAGGTAGGGTTTTGAATCCTGCACTTGACAACTGTTTGTGTGTGATCTCCTTGGAGAGGAGCAACCTTTTTGGGGAGTAGTAAAACACCTTAAAAGTGGTATACTTATCTTTGTCAAGTCTGATGATGTCACCATGCTACAAATATACGTCTGTAAAGGAAAACCTCCAGTAATGTGTATAGCACATTGTGTTAATGCATCCTTCTCTAGTATCATAAAGTAGTTAGGTAGGGGTTTGAATCCTGCACTTGACAACTGTTTGTATGTGATCCCTTTGGAGAGGAGCAACCTTTTTGGAGAGTAGTAAAACATCTTAAAAGTGGTATACTTATCTTTGTCAAGTCTGATGATGTCACCATCCTACAAATATACCTGTGGAAAAAAAAAAACTTGCAGTAATGTGTATTGCACGTTGTGGTAAAGTGTACTGCTCTATTATCATACAGTAGTTAGGTAGGGGTTTGAATCCTGCACTTGGTAGGTGTGTGTGTGCTCTGTGGGTGTGACACTGTTGGTCAATGTGTTGTGGGTTTTGCTTTTACTACTGTATGACATATCAGTATGCACATTGCACATGTCAGGTAGCTGTGTGGCAAATACATATACGTACATGTGACCTCAATTATTTCATAGGTGGGAACCCTGCTTTCTCCATGAACACATATGTCATATTTGCCAGAGTGTGCTGCCGCTTTCTAGACCTTAGGTCGCATCTGTATGCTTGTGACAAGCCCAGCCACTGCAGTGATCCCTGGCCTAGGTCATCCTTGTCACACACACTCATTATGGTTTCTACTGAATAGTGTGAGCGAGGGTTCATGGCTGAGGTATATTTCAGACCTGTTCAAATGCAGCAAAGTCTGTCAATGATGGCTATTCATTATAGGTGTACAACAACCTTTGTGGATATGCATGCAGACCCCTTATTGCTTATGTGATCCACCGAGGGATTTCAAAATACCTTTGGAAATGTGATTACCAAAGGAGAGATGACGTAACACTTGGCTGCATGTACACATCGGTACCTGTGCAACATGTTGGTGGCTACTACCTATGTGGTACTGTGGGGATACTATGTTTTGTAAAGGTGGATGACTATGCTTTAGTTGGCTTATAGCTTTACAGCATGGGTTTGACAACAGGTATCTGTCTGTATGATACCCTTGTGGAGGATGTGTGTGTCATCTGGAGAATGCATTATAGGCCACAGTATGCATTTACAGACGTGGACAGACATATCCCTACTGTGATTGCTTGTACCTAAGAGAGATATATGTCAAACAGGAGTGGTCTCAGGAATGGGTGCAGGTGAATACCACTGGTTACTGGCATAGTATAGTACCTGAAGGATCCAAATGTTACTGTGTGTCCTACATCTGTGTGTCAGTTGTCAAGACATCATCTAATGACTGTTTATGGTCAGGCTGTTGAGGTTATGTATACTACCAGACTGCAAAACAATGACAGATAGTAACAGTATCACCCACAGCACAGTGTCAAACCATGTCATACACACATGTGTACTCAAGTTCCACAATGTGTGTACTACAATGCATACTGGCCACCAATAGGAACTATGGAGTGTTACTGTGTAATACAGGGCATATCACCCTGCCTATGTGTCCACTATGCACATACATGCAGACAGTGCATCTCCACCATGTTCACAAATGTACACCTGCAAATCTGTGCTACACACATCCCACACGTACTGTCCACTCTCTAACACATGCTGCCGATACTACACACATCAGCCAAGTGGCACGTGGGCGGACAATACACTACTGGAACTAACACTGGTGTAAACAATACTACATTGACAATCATAGCTTTAATGCATCATGCCTGCTCAGCTACACCTTCAAGGATATCATTACACTTTACTGCTGACAACATGCTAACATTGCTATACTGCTATAAAGTCACCCTGTGCATCAGCACCATGGTAGCCTGTTCCTGCATCAATGTTACAGATGACAGGTGGCACAAGGTTCATCATATGCACAGGGTGTGTTGTTGGTTTATAATAATAATAATATAGTATCCCTATTACCTGTGTTGAAATTGAGGGCTGCCAAATTGTGAGTGACATCTTATATATTAAATTTTAAAGTTGTTTTTATTTTAATTATGAAAATGTATGATTTTAAGAAATGGATTTATTAGAGTTTAACAATTTGTACTTATTAAGTAATATGTAGGACTTTTTTATTAAGTTAGGAAGGTAGTATTCAGTTAATTTATATATTAAAGAATTCTCTGTATATGAGTGTAACATTTCTTTCTGTACACTAGAGGGAGTATGTGCAATGATAAAATGATATATCCCTAGGCAGATTTTTAACTTTTTTACTTTTATAAATATGTTGAGATTGTTATTTATATAGATGAATTTGTTTTAAGGTTCCTGGTAAATTTGTTGATTGTTTGGCTCTTGGTAAGGAGAAGGGTGCTTACAGTTTTTAATCATGAGTTTTTAAACAAAAATCTTTTTAGTTTGACTTAATGTGCCTTGGAGTGTACTGTATTCGTTGGGTCCAGCCGTTGTGGTAATAAAGATTTTTATACCAGCAAGGACTTTTTTTGCCTTCCTCCTCTAGTGCTTTTTTGCAAGTACGTTTTATTTTGGTGCTAGCCTCCTGTTTTGTGGTTCCGGTTGAGTTATGGAGGTGGAGGAAGGCATTTCAGCACCGATTGAAGATGGATTAGTGCTGGATACTAACGCAAAGTTAGACCAACTGGCTGGGCAACTAACACAATTAATCGAGTTGATGACCAGAGGAAGTGGCGTGACGCAGAGTTCACCTTCAGCATTTCCGCTGAACCAGGAAGCCCTCCCAAGGAGGGAGAGGCGTCGATGCAGGCAGCGTTCTAATAGTCAGTCGGACTATGAAGGGTTTTTTGAGGAGAGACCTCCTTCTTGTGCTGGAGCGGTGGACAGTAGTGATTTTGGCAATGGTGTTCCGGCGTGTTTCAGGTCGTTGCAGAAGGAAGATCAGCACCCAGGGGACAGGCAACGCGCTGAGGCTGTTAATGGAGCTAGATCTAAGCAGCAGGTTGGCAACGCTAGAGGCTTGAATGATACCAGAGCGAGCTCCCAACAGGCAGGTACCAGCCATAAAGACACTAATTCTGGACAGTTGGACTTTAACACTGTTTTAAATGTTAAATATTGTTTTAATTCGAAGAATCTGCCTAGTAATAGGGATATTGAGCCAAATTGTTCGTTTAAACAGAATGTGGATCGTTTTGATGAAATGTTATTTAGGTTTAAGAGTTTAGAGCTGGAGAATTCCTATCTGAAAGAATGTATTAGTTTAAGTATTGTCCCGAAAGGGTTAAGGATATGTAAGTATCCAAATAAAGTTAAAATAGGGTCCGATTTCCACCATGAACTGTTGAACATTTTTAATAATTGTGGCCTGGATATATTAAGAGCGATTGTAAAGGAGAATTCTAGGGAGATGGAGGGCCTGAATTTAGAATTAGAAAAATTCAACAAAGTGATAGTCAATGATTTATTGTTCTCAATGGAGGAAAATCGAAGAAATTATCAGAATATGTTAAATAATATAGAGAGAAGCTTATCCAATGTTTTTGAAAGGAAGTGTAAAAAACTTGGAAGGGACAAGGAAGAATACAAACAAAAAACTAATTATCCAAATCCAAGAGGTACCTACATGAATAATAAAAATAAAAATTCTAACTTTTTACATAATCAAGATGTTGTTTTTGAAGGGGCAGAACAAGGCCAGGGCAATTTTGATTTGAGGGATGAACAGGTGTTCCCTGAGTTGAGAAGATCTGAACGTATTAGGAATTATAATCAAAGGAATCATCAAAAAAACTTCCAGGGGGGGGGGGTCCTACCAACGTACCCACTACAGGAATTACAATCAGAACAACCGGAAGTGGTAGAAGGTTTAGATGGTGAGCATTCATATGAGGCCAGTATGGATGTGGTTGTGAAGGAAGGTGTAGTTAATCAAAGAAATGGTTACACTATATATAATTACAGTGCTCTTGAAGTCAATGAAGTATATTTCCAATTGTTTACTAAGGGACTTAAATTTGTACCGAATAAAAAAGCAGATGTTAGTAAGGTCCTTATCGATTTGAAATTATTCATTAGAAAGAAAAATTTTGAACTTTTGTATCAGAAACAGAATGAAAATGGTATGGATACAGGTATCCAAAATCTAAGGAAAAGAAGTATTTTCAACCCTCCCATAAATCAGCAATTAAAAAATTTCGAGAATTTAGTGGAGAAAAGAATTAGGAATGAACTGTCCAATAGAAGAGTTGCCCCGAACTTGACAGTGGATGAAAATAGGTTATTGCAACAATTAGCAGGGGATAGGAATATTCGGATATCTAAACCGGATAAGAGAGGAGGTACTGTCATGATGGACCAGTTAGTGTATGATTCCAAAATGATGGAATTACTGCTGAATGTGGATAGATATGAGAGGTCGTCTGTGAATGAGATCAATTTGGGTAATCAAAAGGTGGGGATAGTGCTTAATGACTTGCTTCTGGAGGGTTCGATTGATATTAATACTTATAGGTACCTGGTAGTGGATAAACCTAAAGTACCAGTAATTTTTGGGGTGCCGAAGGTTCATAAAAATATCAATAGCCCTCCTATGAGACCAATTGTCGCATCAGAGGGCTCAGTCACAGCCCCTATAGCTAAGTGGTTGGATATCAAGCTGAAAGCAGTCTTAAAAGAAGGGCCAGGCATAGTAAAAGACTCCTGGGATTTATTAAGGAATTTAAAGCAGGACTTCTTTGATGAAAATATAATGTTTATTACACTTGATATAATAGATTTGTTCTCGTCTATCCCGCACAAAGAAGGGATGGAATTATTCGAGGAAGCATTGATTGAATATGGAAAGTTTTCCCATAATGATTTTCGCTTGATCTTGACCTTGATGGATGTTGTTTTGACAAATAATTTCATACATTATGAGGGAGAGTTTTTCAGGCAAGTACAGGGGGTTGCGATGGGCGCACACCTATGCCAATATTATCTTGGATATTTGGGAACAAAAGTTTATACTTAATTCCAGGTTTAAAAAGTGTTGGAAATTGTATAAGCGTTACCTAGATGATATATGCTTGTTATGGATTGGTACTGAGAAGGAATTTTTTGTCTTTTTTGATTATCTATCTGGTACTACCAGCTTCCTCAACTTCACCTTCAATATAAATAAGGATTGTTTACAGTATTTAGATATTTTTGTAGGGAAGAAGGAAGGGAAGTTCTTTTCAAAAGTTTATCGAAAAGATAATTATTCGAATTCCTATTTGTCCTATTTTAGTGCACACCCTCACCACCATAAAAAAGGTATCATTAAAGGGCAGTATGTGAGGGCTAGCAGAATGTGCTCCAGGAATGAAGATTTCCTAGAAGAATGTAAGAAACTTTATGGTATGTTCCTAGAGAGGGGTTACCCTGATGTATTGATTTCTGAAGTGGAAAAAGAAGTGGTGATTGGGAGGGCTAACAAATTTCACCCAATTTTAGGAACAGACGAAGTTGTGAACCCAGGGCCTGGTGTCGATTTTTTTGATAGTTCGAATAATTTGGTTTTGGATTATAATGGGGAAGCAAAATTTATTTTCAATTTAATTAAGACTGAATGGCAGAAATTTGGTGAGTTCTCGGATTTGAACAGGCTCTTTGAACAACCTTTGAAATGTACCTTTAGAAAGGGAAGGAACCTCAAAAACTTCTTTGAAACTAAGGGTAGGGGTCATCTACAGAAGAAGGGTAGAATTGGGACCTTCAAATGTGGTAGTTGCCCCCAGTGCCCATTTATATATGCCCGAGATTCAGTTCATATTCAGAGTAGGGATATCTTAGTAAAAAGTACTGAATATGCGAATTGCCATACAAGTGGAATTGTATATCTGAGCTTGTGTAAAAAATGCCAAGCTTTTTATGTTGGGAAATCCGAACGGAAACTTAAAAATCGGATCTATGAGCATAATTATGACATTAAAAATGGAAGTCCCAACAATGCTTTGGCTAATCATAAAAGGATATGCTCAGAAGCAGAATTCCATTTCTATGTCTTGGAAGTAGTTAAGAAAGATATTCGAGGGGGACCATGGGAAGATACGATCGAATACAAAGAACTGTTGTGGCAGTTACAGTTGGAATCGTATAACAAACCAGGTCTGAATAATATAGTATCCCTATTACCTGTGTTGAAATTGAGGGCTGCCAAATTGTGAGTGACATCTTATATATTAAATTTTAAAGTTGTTTTTATTTTAATTATGAAAATGTATGATTTTAAGAAATGGATTTATTAGAGTTTAACAATTTGTACTTATTAAGTAATATGTAGGACTTTTTTATTAAGTTAGGAAGGTAGTATTCAGTTAATTTATATATTAAAGAATTCTCTGTATATGAGTGTAACATTTCTTTCTGTACACTAGAGGGAGTATGTGCAATGATAAAATGATATATCCCTAGGCAGATTTTTAACTTTTTTACTTTTATAAATATGTTGAGATTGTTATTTATATAGATGAATTTGTTTTAAGGTTCCTGGTAAATTTGTTGATTGTTTGGCTCTTGGTAAGGAGAAGGGTGCTTACAGTTTTTAATCATGAGTTTTTAAACAAAAATCTTTTTAGTTTGACTTAATGTGCCTTGGAGTGTACTGTATTCGTTGGGTCCAGCCGTTGTGGTAATAAAGATTTTTATACCAGCAAGGACTTTTTTTGCCTTCCTCCTCTAGTGCTTTTTTGCAAGTGTGTTGTTGGTTTGCCAGAGGCCTACATTGAGCCATACAATCGACATGTGTGTGTGTGTATGTGTGTGTGTGTGTGTGTGTGTGTGTGTGTGTGTGTGTGTGTGTGTGTGAGGGCCAAGAGTACTGCTATGGGCCAATGTTGATGTAATGTGTGCGAGTATGTGTTAGCCCTAGGTGTCTGGTTTCTGTGTGTGTGTGTCTGCATGCACACAATTCCACCATGTGGCTGCCATATACGGGGATTTGTGGGACAGCCACAGACTGTACCTGCCAGGCTTTACAGATCACAGTCTCTGGCCATGGATACAGTACCTGTGCCTGGCAGGTGTGCTACTGACAGTATCAGGTACTAAGCCAGACTGGGTACTATCTTCAGAGGTGGACAGATGTACACTAGACCCAGGTCCCTGCTGGGACTGTCAAGAGCCACATGCACGTGGTCTTCTAGGACAGTCTATGGACAGCCCATCCCAACATTGCTGGGGCTGGTACTGGCACTACAGGAGTGGCTGTGACTTGACGGACGTCCGCGGTGACTGCCAGCTGCTGATGTTGCTAGCATACTTCCACGTCAACGTCTCAACCATCCTGCACTGTCCTGACACATGGACATGACATTGCGGAGGACATCTAATGTCTCACCCAAACATCTATCAGTGACCTCGTTGTAATTACGGATGGCACCTGCTAGGTCACAGATACTGTCAATTACAGCGGTATGTGCCCCCTGTGCCCTTAGTCCCTGTCTGGTGTACCATTCCATACGTGCCTGGGCCTCCATGACAGCCTGGAACATGCGTGAGGTTGTAAGACCTGTGGCACATCTTCCAGGGGCATGATGAGCAGCAGTGCTCCAACGAGAATGCCTGGACATCTGCCTATGTGGTACCATTCCAGCCATCTGGGTATGGCTGCTGTGTCAGGATGCATGTGCCATAGATACCACACTGTCCTGGCCAATGCCGACTGTACACTGTCCCTCAGCTAAGGGCATTGGTGATGGATGTATTGGCAGTATGCCTGTGTGCATGGATGGGGTGGACACTTGTGTACTGTCAATTGGTGGCCCAACGACAGACCCTGGCAAACATGCCTGTGCCTCAACACACCTATCCTCATTATCACTATTTGGCTCAGTGACATCAGGTTCCCTGCTGCAGTGAAACAACCCAACCTCAGCACCTGTGAGAGGAAGACAGGAAACACACTTTACGACCTGTACATGATGTCGGCACACATGCACACATGAACACACGCACACATGAACACATGCACACATGAACACATGCACACAAATACACTCCTCACTAAAGCAGACACACACACACACACACACACACACACACACACACACACACACACACACACCACCAGCAATCCAGAACATACAATAGCAGTTGATGGTGCGGTACAGTATCACAAGCCAAACAGTCATATCACACGTGTCAGCATGCAGGACGTGTGTTGCTCAACAGCATGCAGTGTGAGTGTAGACAGCCTTTGCTAATAACAGTATACATGGCTTTGATGCATGTGTGCTGTTGTTCAGTGATTGGCCTCACCCTGGAACGCAATGTGTACATGGACACAACATTGCCGTGCACGTATTAAAAGCTCTGCAATGTCCTGTGTACCATCACTCACAGGTATACATACCATGGCTGGATGTGTATCTGTGTGTCACATAGATATCCATTTCTGATTAGAGCGTCTGTGTCTTTAGCAGATAATTGTGGACACAGGTTTAGCACATGCATGCTATGTATACACACAGGATGAGTGGTGCATGTATACCTGATGGAATACCATTGCTCAACATAGCCATTGTACAGTGGTTATGGTGAGTGTAGGACATATTGTGGATATGCCAGTGCCAGCCACGACATGGCATGCTACAACACAACTGCAACATTAAACATCACACATACCCAATGTGTGTCATGTGACCTATACACTCAATAGCATTACAAGAAATATATGTGTCACTTTGTACAAATGGTGATTGCTATGCATATTGTGTATAGGTGCATATGTTTGCACACACACAACATTGAGGTGCATAGCAATGAATGCTATGTGTAGTACTGTGGTTACTGTAAGTGGATGGGGTGTAGTACCATGAGCCATCATCATGCAGCATCATGTGGTCACTCAAGGCTACTGTGTGCCAGAATGGCACCTAGCATGCTGTACCTGAACTGCAGTACCATGGCTACATTCACCATTTCACAGCCAGTTGTTACATGGGTTTGTAAGATGCCCAATAGGGAGCATTGCCTAACATGAATGTGTTATGTGTTGAAGAGTGTCGCACAGCCCCATGATAGGCCTCTAGTCCTCAGGTATATTATGTATGCTGTGTGGATGACATTTGGGGTACTGGAGTGTGACCTTACAGCTGGTGTCTGAAAACACCATGTGTAGCATATTAACGTGTACTGCGTATGACAAAGTTGTGTATGTTGTGTGCATGTGTATTGACTCTGCCTATCCAATGTCCACTGCAGTGTTGCCACAATTGTGTGGGATGCTCTATGTATTGCATGTGTTTGAGGCAGCTACTCACATTACTGAGATGTGCATAGTCTCACAGCAAACATGCACAGCATACATTATGCATAGGTGTGTTACGTGTACATGGCCTACACCTCACCTATGACATGCACATTTAATTTGCAATATTAAATGTAGAACACACTCACCAGCATGGGTCTGCTGCCTTGCTGTCACACCAGAGGGACCTACAAGGATATGAGATAGTTTGTCAGTGGCAACAACTGTGGCATTGCTACTGTGGGTTTGCAATCTTACAGTAGTACAACGGTTGACAGTCAAAGGCCTACAGATTATGTTCCAAATTATCAGTATTGCACAACATCAGGCTCCAAATCTTCTAACTACACAGTACACATCTCACATATGCATGATCTACCAATAGAGGTAACAGTAGTCTACAGATATGCCATGTTTCCTGCACGCGCCGTGTCTACTCACTGGGTGGCTCCGGCTTCCATGATGATACATGTTTGTTGTTGTTGTTGTTGTTGGCCAGGAGTCACCAGGCTCCGGAGCAGCTCTTCCACTCTGGTGAGGGGGGGATGGATGGCTATCCCACCACCTGTGGCAAGCTGTTGTCTACGGACATCAGACGCACGCTGCCCGACATGTCTAAGTAAATCACTGCAGTGATAACGTACCTGCTCATAGGTCCAGTTATGCATGCCTATGTCATTTACCCCATGGACAACATCTTGCCGCAGTGCAGTCCGCTCATGCTGGTCCTGGCTGGTTCTTGAGAACAGCAGGGTGTAGTGCTGAATCAGGCTGGTTGTTATCTGTTCATCCTCTGCTAGGCTATAGGTAAGGTTGCAATGGTAAGCCATGACCCTGGAAGACAATGAAACAATATGTGTGAGCAAGTCATGTGGCACACTTAACATTCTAAAGTACAGATATCACTGAACTGACATATATAGCAACCTATTGGCTGTCAGAGGATATACACTTTCAATACCACATATCAGTGCTCAACCCACAACTGCCTGACAGTGCCTGGCATGCTCTACATATCAAACCATGTTCTGCACAGCAACAAAGAGAAACCAGTATGTAAGACTATACAGTACATGGCACACTGTACACGACACAA
This sequence comes from Protopterus annectens, assembly GCF_019279795.1. Lineage (NCBI taxonomy): Eukaryota > Metazoa > Chordata > Ceratodontiformes > Protopteridae > Protopterus > Protopterus annectens. The sequence continues at coordinate 91,889,940 of NC_056738.1, read as the reverse complement.
TGCACCACCTAGCCACAGGAGGTATATATCCAGCTAATACATAAAGAAATATGTCATCCATTGCAATGATTGTAAAGTCCAGTTACAATATTATCAGTATACCACACTAGTTGTTGATGGCAAACCCCTGCCTAACATATGTGCACGTTCATTATTATAGGTGGCATACTGCTATACTAGGCTATACATGTTGCTAGATATGCACTTATATCCTGTGAAACACATATGACCAAGGGCATGTTACAGGCATACCCACACACACATCAGACATACATACAAGACAAAAGGTATAGCAACCCAGATGAGCTTTACCTGTGTACCATACAGTACTGTGTGTCAGTACTTACAAAACATTATGCCTGAGGTATGTAATCAGTGAGGACTACAGGGAACACACAAAACAGTGGTTCCAAGCAATGTGGACATACACCATACTGTGCTGTTTAGGCCTACTGCGTCAGGTAGTACTACAGTTCATACGGGATTTGGATTCACCAGCAGTACCAATCAATAAGCATACATGTACTGCTTTAGCCTACAATGGCACACCCCAGTCGACACCAAGGGACTACGTCAGACCGTATATGCCATACAGCTTTTTCTGCCTAGCAATAGCATACAGATCTTTTGCTGAGATCAGAGCTAGGACACAAAATACCATGAGAGAAACAGTTTCCCACTAAGCTATCACACATATACAGAACTTAGACAAATTCACCATCACACTCAGTCAACCTCACATAGCAATTATTGCAACAAGTACATGTGGGTGTGTATCGGTTCATAGGTAGGGAATAGGCTATTGGACCTAGGGCCTATAGAAGCCTAGCCATACGTTACCCTGGCCTTTGACACACATGTAATTTAATTTCACGTGCCCCTGTCAAGCAGAGCCACAGAGGTGATTCCCGGGGTGTATTTCCTATCTCCCATCCAATCATCAGGATTATTCATGACAACTGCTAATGAGGAGCTTTGTTTGCTATTGATAGGTGGTTTGTTCCAGAGTATGGGATGTCTGTGAGATAGGAATCTATCCCTCCAGCATGTTCTCTTTATTGAGGTGACAAGGTTAGGTCCCTAGTGCGTGTAGCTCGTAGGGATTGTGATCTGTTTACGTGGAGCATGTCCAACAGCTCTGGGTTTGACATAGCTTTGTATGTTAGGCAGAGGTCACCTCTGGGTAGGCGGTATGCGACACAGTCTAGCTGTGGTTTTGTGGGATGGTCTGCATAGGGCATCTGTTTGAGGCCAGTATTACTCTTTGTGTGGTATGTCTGTGGCCTTTCCAGTTGCTGTAGATGTCTTGTGAGGTACATACCAAATGGGGCATTGTACTCTATAATGGGTTTTATGAGTGATGAGTACAGGGGAACACTGACCTATATTTCCCTGGATGACACACCCTATGTGATGAGGTGTGCCACGAAGATAGATTACATGACTAGTGTGGCACTGTGATTATCACAGGGGAGACTACTGTCCACCTGTGTCCCATGGTCTCTTATCACACTTTTGGTGTTAAGTAGACTACCACCTATGTGGTAGTTCATGGGTACAGAGTTTTTGCCAGAAGGGATGCCAGTGCAGTTTCAACATTGAGCATGAGTCCATGGCTGTGTCACCAGGCATCTGTCGCAGTAACTATTACCCTGTCTCTCTCTCTCTCTCTATATATATATATATATATATATATATATATATATATATATATATGTATATGTATATATATATACACACACACATACATATAAACATCCATTGGTGTACATATAGATATACATATGGGCACATATACAGTCCACCTTTCATGGTGGGAATATCAATTATGCGAAGGTTGTGAGGTATACAGTTATGTAATACTATTGCACAGTCTTGTGCGGAATGCATTGAAGGTGTTCTCAGCCCATGTAGCTTTAGCAGGCCTCACTGGCTGCAACACTGCAAACTTGACAAATCATACCCACAGCGTTTAACCACCACATGTCATATACCAGTACTGTATGCTGTCTTGTTTGCCACACACTACAGCCTACATAGAAATATGCACATAACAACCTTCAACAACATGTATATGTCCACCCTTCACAAACAGTTGCAGTATGTCCCTTGCTCTATGCACATGTACAGATGCTAATATATCTGACACAGAAAGATCGCTCCATATGTGTGTGCCATACACAGACAAGGTCCACACTGTTGTAAGTCTGTGGACCTCACGGCCGACCTGTTGGGCCTTGCTGCAACATGAACAGGTGTCACATGTGAGCACACAGTAATATTAGCGGGTGTATATATAGCTGTAAATGCTAGATTAGCATACTAGCCTGGTACGGCAGTTGCCAATGCTAAGCTACATGTTAATATGACTATCATGCATTTGTTACTCTGTCACATCCATGTTTATATAGTTATATGCGCTACTCCCCCAAACAGCCATTGTACACACTACTGTACAGAACACAGATAACATGGATCAGATGTTTGACATTTAATGCTGAGCTACTTATGTCACAGTTATATCCCACTGCACACAGCTACACACTGATTTGTTCATGGCAGTAGTTATGTAGGGCATCTGTGCATAGATACGTACTGCTGCCACATATGGATGATTCAAAGTATGTAGAGTACTCTTCAAAAATATGTACTACATGCCAGTAAATACATATCTGTTACATACCTTTCCTTTGTATGTGTTTGTACATTTCAGTTCCGTGGTTTTTTTTTGGTTTAATTTAATTTTTTTTTTTTGTTTATTTATTTATTTTTTTCTGTTGCTGTTGCTGTAGATGTCGGTGTCTGTCTGTCTGTCTCTGTCACTCTCTCTCTCCGTACCAGCAATGAAATGATTGCATGTGTGGACAGCAGATACAGCCTGCTTTTATAGGTATCCGCACATGTGCATGTGATGGCCTCTGCACCAATTGCTGGCCACCATTTGGTAACTGCATGCAGCTTGCTGTGTGGTGATTGCAGTACTCACTGTCATAGCAACCCAATGCTATAAATTGCTAAGTCAGGTAGGCATAGCCCTTTCAGTTTTCCAAAGTGGGGCCCATGCTTGTTTGCTGTGGACACCGTTGTGTAAGTCAGAAAGTTGGTATACTTCTTATAGCTGAAGCTAGGGGTGTAGCCAGTGATTTGAATGTTGTACTCAGACCTGAATGTTGCCACTTCCAGTACGCAGTTGTCAGTGTAGAATTGTACTCACCCCTACAAATGCTAACACAGTATACATGGGAGTATGTACTTTCTTTTCTACTTATACAATTAGCTGCCATACATAAGTAGTTATTGAGATGTATTCATTTGGCACATGAACTGCTTGTGAACTGCTATACTGTGAATATTAATGTACTCACTTCTGCAGTTTCTGCTTTTTTATTGTTGACATTAGCACAGGATGCACAAGAAAACTGGACAATTCCAGTACTGAGTATGCCTACCTACATCTTTGGTGGACCCTGAGCACACAGGTATTTTGTACATTTGGGTGGGGATTGTCCTGCTATGATACTGTGTGGGGGTTGTAAAGTGCTGCTGTAACATTATTTACTGCTAGAATGGCTGGTTCTGTTATCACAGTCATGTAATGCAATTCCACAACAACTGCTGGTAAAGTACCTCAGAACAGGTTTTGTCTTATGGCATTCCTATCTTTCCTTTACATTCACTCATTCTGATGCATGATATATCTATTTCAGCAACAACCTGCTGTATATCTACTGTGGCTTAGTGGTACTTCATGCAGTCTAGTGTGTCCAAGGTCCGGGGTTCGAGACTGGCAGAGGTGTTTTATTTTGCTGCTGAGCAGAACAAGGGCCCTCACATGCAGGGTGACTAAGGCACTTTTAAGCAGTTGTAAGCGGGTTTGCATGAAGCTTAGCAATACTTAGCTAAGCGCAGACAAGCCCACACTCGCGCAAACCAGCTAACTACTGCTTAAAGGTGCTTACTCCTGCTAACCCCCGTGCTCATTTCTTTGAAAGAAAAGAAAATGGGGAGATAGGAAAGTGGTGAAAAAGGGGCACAAAGAGGGAAAGACAGTGGGGAAAACAGCTCAGGATGTGCAGGACGGGTGTAGGGAAGGTCCATAGCTGCCCATTTCTTTAACAGCAACAGCTGTGCATATGCTAGAAATTTGGAGGGAAATATGAAACTTTCCACCCCTGAGAGAGGGGTGAGGACAACAAAGTATGTTGTAGTGCCAATTAAATATCAGTTTATGTGTCCAGCGGACATGTGTGCAAAATGGGCAGCTATGTATGGGGTGTAATATTTTTGAGAGCAGATTGCCTTTTTTTTCAGGTGAGAGTGAAATGTGTGGTAGGGTAAGTGGGTATATATGGGGAGGTAGGTTGGGGAGGTAAACAGACAAGACAAACAAGATGCATACAGGGGCGGAATATGACATGTGGTGGGTGAACACCATTGACGGGGAAGGATGTTTGGAAATCGCAAGCCCATGAGCCCACAGATGGCAACAGTGGAACTGAGATCCCCACCCATGGGCAGTCACCACTGCACCTTCACAGCCCAGAGGGTGGCTGTGCTGGGGGCTGCGTAGGAGGGGCAGGCTCACCCGTGAGTCATGCCACACGTGCCTCAAGCTGGCGTACAGGATCAGCGACTGAACGCTCAATCTCCCTACGCACCACAGCCCGGACCGTTCGGAGGGTGATAGGTGGCCCTCATCCGGCCACGCCTGCATGGGGGGGGTGAGCCCCATCCCCTGCAGAGCTTCCACCCAAAGGTGGCACAGGACCAACGGAGGAGGAGGTCCCGGGCTGGGCACCAGACCTGTTGGTGTCAGGTGCCATCGCCAGCTGAGGTGGGACAGGTGGGTCTGCTGGGACTGGCCTTCCCATACGTTCTAGGTTTAGGAGGATTTAATGACAATATGGGTTGTTAACAGCCAACAGCATTCCAAATTAGTTGTAACAGCATGCTGTAGTATTCCCATTAACCCAACACACCAGAGTTCCAACAGTTGAACAGCAAGCATAACACAAGCATATATAGAACAACAGTGGACATTCCAACAGCATGCAGGATTGATTGGTGGTAACAGGCCACCAAGATTGTGGTATTTGAACAGGGCACATGCATCAAAGTAAATGCAGATATTTTTGAACCAATAGGACATATGTCCCAACAAATATTTTGAGATTAGACATACCCATTGACGTGTGGAATTGCATTGTTTATGCACATACAGTAGGGTGTAAAAAGATACCTCCATTAACAATTTATATGTACTTATAGTTTACACTACATTCCTATTGACTGCAGATATATATCCCCTACATGTATTATTACACTTGGCAATGTCCGTTAAATTGTGAAATGGGTTTTGCTAGTTCTTTATATACCAGACCTGTATCTGTCATACAGACTGTCCAGGATGAAGATGTTACTGCTACATATTTATATATTTTATTTATATTTATATATCTACATAAATGGATGTGTTCAGGTGACATTATCAATTATATTTTAACAGCCCCCTACATTTCTAGCAGCACACTGACATTTCTGGGGAACACAATAACAAGCTACCATGTGCCAGATTAACCTATACATGCCAGCCATTAACCAACTGTTGAGGACTGTATATATGCTTAACAACTACTGGTACTCCCTTCTTCCACTTTATATGGGCCTACTCAAGTGTGGGTTGACAGCGCTTAATACAACAGTAATATTTCTATAATGCAAGAGTAGAACAACATATTGAAGAAAGTGACACAAACACACTCCAGGAATTATACCTTTTTAATTACATTACACACTTTTATAGAGGCTCTCTCATTTATTTGATATTACAGTGTATGCAGAAGACTTATTCAAGACATATTATACCTTGATTAATGGGTTACAACACTCTTTTTCATGCTCTCTCACTTATTTTATATAACAATACATGCAGAATAATTACTAACCTGCCTGGTGGTGCAGCCTTAGCAGTCTATCTGCATAGGCTTGCTGATTCGCAGCATGGACACCTGCAGCTGTGATGTAAATGAAGTGATATTGAGACATATACCTATCCATGATATAGACTACAATAGCAATTCTTACATACTTCATTCCATGGCTACCTACTCAGTAGTGGGGCATTTTCCATTCCACAGGCCTCCTGTATCCACTGGTTCAGTTGGTCCTGCTTCCGTCTCTTCAGGTCTGAGCAGTCATGTCTGACCTGCTCACCAGTCCGAAGGACGCCTGTGGCACTGGTGAGATCATGTGCTAGACGGTCCCAGGCTTCCGCTTTGTATTCAGTGCCATGGAACTGGCCCTGCAGGAGTCTGTCATCATAATTATGGACAAGGGAGCCAAACCATCACTTTTGACTCCTCAATGCCCCACCGTTGCGCTCGAAAGTGAGCGCCCTCTCCAACACCAGTCATGCTGCCTGCAGATGGGAGCTACAACCAGTTATGGCAAGTATTCCCGCCTATGGGGCTTAAATATGCCTCATTTCCCACACTTATTTGTGATTAGCCGGTTTTGAAAATCTCAGCTGAAAGCACACCTGCTTAGCACTGGGTAAACTTTCATTAATATGTATGTGTGTTTTGAAAGTGCGTGCTTATGAAAAGCTGTCACGGCTTAGTGGTTCAGTACTGTGATTATGGTGCACAGTATCCCGGGTTCGAGGCCTGTCATTGCTTTTTATTTTACTACTGGCCAGACCGGCTAGGAGGTGTGGCTGTGTTTAGCCGACTTTGCTCAACTTTGCCCAATGTTGCTCTATGGTGCTCTACGTTTCCAGACATTGCGCTAGTTAGCGCAGTGCGCAGCTACGCGCAAACATGTTTTGTTTGCGCTAGTTGGAGTGATGCGCAGCTACGCACTAAGCCATTGCGCTAGTTTAAGCAGTGCTAAGCTATGAGCAATTATACTTAAATGTGCTTGATACTGGTAAACTTTGCTTAGCAGTGCTTCACATTGCTTAAGATACGTTACTTATGCATTCATCAGTATGCATAACCATTTCGCCTTCTTATATATATATATATATATATATAAAAAATATCGTTCACTACTACATAGGCCATTTCAATGCTTTCTACTAATATTTAAAAGATAAATGTCAGGAATTATTTTTCTATACAGATTTCCTACAGAAAATAGAAAGGGGGTGGTGGGATTCGAACCGGGATGCCTCCTCTTTGTGCAAAGGCTCTACCACTACGCTATTGGGCTTAATTTGCATATAAGTTTCTTATTATCCTCTTCGATCTCTAAACTGCTAACTGTAGCTAAGCAATGGGCAAACCCGCGCAAATACGGGCAGCTATATCGGGAATAATTAAAAAAAAGGAAAGTTTTACATTTTATAATTGTACAGGGATTTAGAATGTGGGGGAGTGTAGTGTTGGGTATGTACACATTTGAGTGGACTCGCTCATGTCAGTTGACATTTGCAGATTGAGGGACTTGCAGGGGTGTGGATTTTTGGACTGCTCGGCAGTCCGAAACACCCCCTGCACTCGTGCACGCTCCGTGTTAGCCTTAGAGTTGAGTCAGCGAGCCCTCATGAATATGCATGGTGCGCTGACGTCTTCCTCTTAGGCTGCAGTACACGGAGGATTAGTGAATCCCGGCCTGTGTCTGCGAAACCTTTTCCAATGTTTCAACAGAAAATCCTGAACAGAAGGAAGAGAGCAAGAGAGTTGACTAAAAGAATCAAGAGCATGTTGGAAATGAAATAAAGACAGGATGTGGGAGATGGAGATGAACAGGAATAAAACCAGCAACCTGGAAATTGCCAAATGTGGGATTACAAAGCAATAATTATATTTGTGAAATATGACAGAACAAGAAAATCTGGAAATATTTGACTTTGTTGGACTTGTGGGGGACTCTAAAATATAAGCCCTACTTCATGTCATTAATGTTCGGAAAAATACTTAGGGGAGGGGAGAAGGAGGGAAAGAGTTAACTGTTAGAAAAACATTTTTTTTCTTAGTAGTAGTATTTTATAGTATATGATTTTCTTTGTGTGCGATAAGGTAAAGTTTTCTCACCTGTTTATAAGTGTAATGGGGATTGTATTTTAAATGAGTGCTCCTGTGTTGTTTTTTTCTTGGGGGGGGGGGTTCTCCCTTCTATCTTTCTTCTAGAAATTTAGACTTGTAACATATGCTCGAGTGTGACTGATTACCATGTGTTTTGCGGAAAGCAGCAATTGAGATCTTGGATGCTTAGGGTTGGTAGATAATGGGTAAGGAGAAGCTCAAGAGTTTTTTGGTTGCCGCAAGCTTTAGCAATGGCTGAGTCGGATCTAAGGGATCGGATCCGAACCCATCAGTTGAGTATAGAATGAAAATTGACAACAACAGATAGTCTATTTCAACAGTAAATACTTTCTCTGTCCTTGTCTTTGACCAAGTTTTTTGAGGTATACAGTGATGCTGAAGGACACTACATTCTCAACATCAATGCTCATCAGTGTGGCCTTGCTAATGTGGAGGCATGAGTTCTGCAGCAAGAAAATGTTTTACTCTGACAACTAAGCAATGGTTTCTGTGCTAAACAACATAGTTTCTCAGTCACTTTCACTTCAGTACCTTTTACTGTGTTTCACTTTACTGAGTCACAAGTTGAACATGATACTCTTGAGTTAAACATCTATCTGGTAGGGATAACTGTATTCCAGACCATCTGTCTCATTTGCACTTGGAAATATTCACAGCCTTGACTCTGGAAGAGGATTATCAGCAGCCTCCCATTCTACAACAGGTTCAAAAGATTGAAAATCTGAAGCAGGTTTGCTAATAATGGAGTTCTCGGCTCCAAGTATTTATTTTACTTGATTTTATTTACAAATGGTACTGCACTGATCAAAACTTACCATTTACAGGCACAGCCCAGATGAATGAACATTCAAAGTATAAATTAAGAATAAAAAAGTGAACTAAAAATGATAGGTGCTTGACAAAATCCAAATACAGAATGGTCAGTAATTACTACAAAAGTCATATTTATAAAGGTTAGACACTCCTGAGAAAAGTGTATAGTGAGATCTGTAAACGGTTTAAAAACTTTGGAGTGTCTAGCTCTCGGTACCATAGTTGACCATCATTTGGGCTGTTACTACATTGTTTGGTTCCTTGCTGGCACTCAGGGGATGTAGTCATGGTGATCAGGTTCCATGTAACAGTGCTTAGCTATGTCTTCCAATCCAAGGATTTGGTCATTAGTCCCAGTTACTTGTTATGCTGTATTGGCATTGTTATCCATTACCTTCCAAAATGCAACTTCTAGAATTAGTAAAATGCTAGGAAGAAAGATCCAAGCTTGCCTCAGATGGCTATGCTGAATCACTTCACACATCTGGCTGATACAGCGGATGAGTGAATCAAAGACTGACCTGGTTAGAAAAAGGATTGAAATAGCTTGGGAAATGGCTGAGCTGCCAGTGCTCTGCCCACTGCACAGAGTAACCACACTGACAGCCTAGAAGATGAAGGTATATCCCTTGCACCCACTATACATTACCACAAAAGGGAAGGTGATGAGACCTCAGATCATTTTAATATTACTGTGCAAAGCACTGAAACAAATGGACATTTATGCCGCCCAATTTTCTGCACATTTTTTGAGGGAAAACAGACTGACTGTTCAGGTAAATGAAGAGTATTCTGCTAAAATTATGAAAAAGGCAGGAAGGTGGGCATTCTGGATTTTATGGAGTACATTAGAAAAAAGACAAAACACACACACACACACACACACACACACACACACACACACACACACACACACACACACACACACACACACACACACACACACACACCTGACATAGAAAGGGAGGTTAAAAATAAAAGTTATGATATTTCTGTCTATACTAACTCTGCAGACTCAAGACAGTTTGACTGGTGAGGCACTCTCACTTATTTTGGGCACTTCAGAGATGAAGTCATGAACAGTTAAGGGTGAATATTAAGGAATTCAGACTAGTAATGTGCAGCCACAAAAGAACGCTATGTATTCAAATGATGCTGGCTGTGAACCAATTTACACAATAAAAATGGAAAACAGAACATCATATTTCTTCATTTCAGATGCAGTAATTAAGGCTTAGCGGGAAAAAAAGGCCTGGCCCTAATGATGTTAAAATACATTTGCTACTTGAAAAGTTTGTTCCCAGGAATTCTAATCATGTAGTCCAGAATTGTTCCTAGGTTAGTCTGGAGGGCAACTGTTAGTAATAAAACTACACACCATTCCTCTGAGTACATCAACAAGACTATCCCCCGGATTCATGAAGCTCGGCGCAAGGCCAGTGTAAGGCCTGCACCGGCCGTGCAGCATATAAATAGTGTAGTAGCGCCATATGCATATTAATGAAGGTGCGCCGCTACCACATCCACGTGCATAGGACACGTGTATGAGTGCATGGGGCGTTACTAAGCTGCGCCCGGAGGCATGTCAATGTCGGCTGGCGATGAGCAACCTAAACTGCTGAATATTATAGCCTGCCTGCAATATTAATCGCACCTATCAGTGTCCGTGGATAATGAAACATATGCAAAGCATGCAAGACAGTTCCCGGCCACACAAAATGGAGAACCAAACAGAAATGCACGCAACACAATATGAGTTCCCGTCCATGGAACAAATGATATTTAAAATCGTGTGTCCGTAATGTACTGCACTGTCAGTAGTTATACCCAGTGGAAGTGAAGCGCATCATGTCAGCGCCAATACACACGTCTAGCCCCATAGGCATGGTCACCAGCAGTCCCACAGTGGTAGTGATAGTACACAGCTGGGCAGTTGTGGCTATATAACAACCGTAAAGAAACCTGACAGTCCAAATTGTATACCAAACACACACAAACATATGTATATTAAAATGTGCTATACACATGAACAGGAATGTAACCGTCACATACACATAGGATGCCATATGCGGAACCGGGATATCCAAAAGCAAAACCCATGCATGCAAATGCAATACGCAACAACCCCTGTATAGCACATAACCCGCACCCATGTCCGAATGTCCACCAAATCCAGCTACCAGCCTTGCATCCGTACACACATAGCAGTATTCCCCATATGTAGTAGGAAGTATCGTCCTAGGCAGTGTCAGGATTGCAAATATGTATCCCACGTTTGTAAACATCCCATCACAGGTACGTAAATCCAAATGCCCGCTGCTAATGTTTCGGCAAAATGTGTGTACATCCCGTGTGGGATAAGTAACCTGTTGAAACCTCAGAGTTGTTTACACGCCACGGTGTCCATTACTGTACACATCTGGACAAAACATGTATGTGTAGTCACGGTACTGTTCAGTTTCTACACAGACATGCAAATCATACTACGCAGGATGGAACAGCTGTCCACCATGCAGGTCACCCCACTAGGGTTGCCACCTGTTCAGATGGCCAAGGTGGGACATCTCTTGTAGAAATGTGAGACTTTGCAGGATAAAACATACCCCCGGCCAGTGCAAAGGACAGAATTACACGTGTATGCCAAGATAAAAGCTTATTCCTTAGCATTTGAATAGCTTATGCTATCCCAACTAATAGTTATGTGTACCAGATACAAAATACCTGTATCATGCAACTAGTAAAGAAAATAAGAAATATATTATTGTCTTAAAATCACAGGACATTTGCCATGTCTTAGGTGTCGTCGCAGGACACAACAGTCCAAAGTGGGACCTCCCCTCGCAAAGAGGAACAAGTGGTAACCCTATTCCCCACTGAATTATCGACAGTATATATTCAACTCAATCACATACCGACACCACCTCTCAACCTATTACAGCAACAAAACCTGGACAAAGCCTAAAAGGATGGGTGGACAAATAGGGACAGATGTAACTACTGCTCTCACAAGCTTCGAAAGTTCACTGAATAATAGTATGTACATAAGCAGGAAATGTTGTGAAGGATGTGGGGTAGTCCCCAGTATTACAGAGGTCCGTACATATATACTGTAACAAACCGTCACATATGTTGACTGTACTACTGCATACCCATAGTTAATTCATACTTAAGTCATGTGCAAAATAATAACCCTCGTAAGAATGAATACAAGAAATAGTCAAATGTGAATGGGAACACCACTCACCATGGATTATGTATTGTAACCACCCCCACCCATATTATGTATTGCCAACATCATAAGCTGCTGACAGGTGCCTAAACACCTGTGTCTGTAAACACAGATTAAATGTTTAAAATGGACAAAGCCTGTCCATGTGCTTTGTCTGACATTTGAACACGGTCAGGGCAGTTCCGTTCACCAGGCGGACAAGCCTAAACCCAGATCACCACATGAACACCCTGACAATTGAAGACCTGTATGTGTCAGGACTATAAGCCTTTGGGTTCTGAATATCCCTGCAGTGATTAAATATGCAGCTTGGGTCCAGAGCAGTAGGGAATAGGGAATGTGTAACATGTAGTACCGCATTTTTCCCAGCAGGAGAATGGATGCCTGTGACGTAATTGAAGCGGTGAGGCATATGTTAATGTAGCTATGTACTATGGGTATGCATATAAATGAGTCAGAACACCAAACGTATAGTGGTTACAGCATCCGGCCAACGTGAATGCAGTCCCGGTTGAACTATGACTACAGCACATATAATGTGAAAGTGTAATGAATGCGTCTGTGCTGTACAGACAGTTAAATATGTAAAGGTGAACGTGTGTTTCGCATACGTCCGTTAACCGGATTACAGATAATTACTGGTACTGTCACAAGTAATAAAGCCCACGTAAGCACAAAGACTTAGTAAACATATGTAACCCACAATAAGGATATGCATGCGCTACCGCCAGAACCCACAAGGAAATGCAAGTGCGCCTGTGCATGTGTGATCGGCTCACAGCATAGTAAATGAATGCTGTTTCCCCCACGTTAGTTATACATGGCTCAAACCTGTTAACCTCGTAAAGTATTAAACCGGACAAAGCCATGCAAACTACCGGTACAAATAGGGACAAACCCCAGATATGTGCCAGAACAAACATAGAAAGTGGATAGAATAACGGGTGTGTCAGTAGCATGGATTCTCTGAAGGGTATGCAGTCGTAACCTGAACTGCTTGCCAGAATTCCCCGCCGCAAATCTCAAATGAAATGCCACTACATTGCCAGATAGACACAGGTTTATGTAAAACACACCGAAGATAAAGGGGCAACCAGCTGTACACTCTGCGACAATCTGTATAGTGGAAAGGTATGGTATGGATATAGATATATGTGTATACACATAATCCACAGACGTAAACCAAAGCAAGCTATGAAATGAGGATTGTACATGTATATATGTATACACAACAGACTTATGTCCCATAGATATGACATATGTACATAAATAGGCCACGTTATAGCTAATATGGGTAGACAAACAGACATGCACAAAAGGTGAATAAACCGCTGCATTCCAAACCATTGGCCAGAAAGTGACAGTCCAGCAAGTTCTACACTTTAAACATGCAGATAGGTGTCCATTGCAGGACTCCAAAAATTGATTCTTACATAGTGTCAACCGACACTGACGCAAAATAAGTGACCGCAGCAAATGCAAAATAGCTGTACATGCAACAGTATCAGGTGCAAGAGTGATGACACATGTGTCGATAGAATGTATGACGTATGAACTGATATCCGGAGAGTGGGGAGTGCATATAAGTGTCTCCACACTTCAGTACCGCACACATTAAACATGTGTAATGGGTACTGTAGAGGGTTGTCAGGTATGGGAATCATGGGTATGCAGAAATGGGCCTAGGTGTTGTTTGGCAGAGATTTCGTAGGCCCGCCCCGTGGAAGTGATGTGGGTATAGCACACGCCTATATTCTCAATAATGGGGCAAACCATCCACTGGATATTGCGGAAACCATTTTGGCAATATGTAGGGCCCTATATCAGTGTCATGTAGGCGATTATCATGACATGCGTACGACCAAGATGGTACCCATAACTGGCAAACTGTCAGAATAACACAGCTGCACTAAAGCATAGTACATGAAATACAAATAGGGACTATATTAGATATACCCCAGACAAAGTCAGAACGTTGTGAGAATACTGGCGTACCCATGAATACGGATGTTATGAGTGTTACTAATCATGTAATGGAAATGTCAGTCACTATTATCTACCGCACAGTTCATAATGCCTTGTCAGCAATTTACCAGAAAGGCACATCACTATGACAAATGTAACAAGGGCAAAGGTCAAACATCAGGGCGTTTACCCATAATGTGTACAGGTTAGGGGTATGAAGGTAACCTGTCCAAAATACATGTACAGAACTAGTGATACTAGGTGGACAGGTGAGAAGAAAGACATCAGGACAAATGAGAAAACATGTACAAGTCATACGCATGTACTCCGACAAATGTGAATGACAACGTATGCCCTGTGAATGTCAATGTGGAAGGTTAATAGACACAAAAGTAATGTGTCCCTCAGGGTGTCATGCAGTGTCACCGTAACAATGTCCAGTCCCCCATACATGTACGTGAGCTCTGCCACAGACGGAAAACGCAAATACCGGCGCACACATACGGTACATGATAGACCAATTAGTGTGGATAAGCAGCTGTTGGCCTGTGAGGAATACAACTGTTTGGGTGGGTGTGTCCTGCAATATAAATGTAATGGCATGTGGCCTGTGATGCCGCCATACAGTGTGTGTATTGGTGTCAGAAAGATGATATTTTGTATCAGACACATACTCCGCAACTGTGCAGATTTACGCAGAATGTGCAGAATTCTGCCTCATATGTTTGGTGTGTTCCACATAACAACAGTAACATTCTGGCACTTTCATGATAACTGAAGACATGAAATAATGACAAACATGTGATTAAGACAGAAAAGCCATACTAATGCAAAACCTATTATTGTGTCAACTATCTACGTTTGTAAGAGCAACATGTCAATACTGCCCCTATGTGTCCCACTATCAGATAAGGCCTTGTCCAGCAACTTGCTCTAGGAGGTGGAGTGGTATGAACAGAACCAGATACATGTGTGAGGAAACAGCAATATCGACTGCAAGATAACGCAGAAGGTATGAAATGCGCTGCAGTAGGACGTGCAGTACTGTCCGCAGGTATGTGTTGACATGTCAAATGACACAGCAGTCTACATGAAGAACCTATAGGGATGTCACCTTTACAAATGATGATAGTGGGACATACCCACAGCCATGCACACAGCACAAATAGACATACACACATCAAAACTAGGCCATGATACATGAAGCCTCCGGCGTGTACAAGTACAGTAAGGATAGATGTCTGCCAAGATATACAGCAAACGCCTGTAAGGGCGTGTAACACCGCCCGTAACACGGACGTTGCATGGACAATGTTGGGATTTGCAACATACCCCATTGGTATGTGAAAGCTATGCAAATATGCGATACATGAAACAGTCAGCTGTCCATGCAAGAGCAGAGTTATGGGCAGAAAATAGATTTTATATATATATATATATATATATATAGAGAGAGAGAGAGAGAGAGATACAGACATACACACACACACATGTGGCAGTGCTGGTAATCGAACCTACACATGACTACCCTATCACACTACAGCATGACGCATTTACAGAACACGCTACCGAGATTACTAAACACAGCAGACTCACAGGCATTCTACTAGGTGCGTGTCAACATCTGCAAAGACAAAGAAGTCAGCAGGATACATGTGTGTTGCGAAGTGTCTAAAGCATTACCTGAGTCCCCAGGTGGACGGGAGCATGCACCCACACACACACACACATCTGTCAGGCCTGGGAATCGAACTTACACCTAACTACCCTATCACACTACAGCATGACGCATTTACAGAATGCGCTACTGAGATTACTGAAAACAGCACTCCCAGAGGCATACTTATGCACAGGGAACCTGTTACTTACAATTCAAAAAACTACAAAACCAGAAACTGGGGAGCTCAGGAAAGGAGACGACCAGTCTGGGAATAATTACAAGCTGTGGTTTTAAATACAGTTATAAAGATTTTAATATTTTTAATTACACAGATGTAGCAATTAACAGTAGTCATTTTGAACTATTGACAAAAGGTTTTGGTTTTATACCTAGAGAGAAAACAAATATTTTTAAACTTTTAATTGATATTAAATTATTTATCAGGAAGAAAAACTTAGAATTATGTTTTAAAGGAAATGGTGTCAACATGAACAATGTAGAATTGCGACGCAAGAGCACCTTTAATCCCCCAACACACCCTCAGCTAAGAAACTTTGAATTGAGCTTGGAACACGAGCTTAGGAAAATTCTGAGTTGTCACAAAGTGCAGTCTAATTTAACAGACCCAGAGTTGAAAACTTTGAAATCATTAAGTGAGAACAAGAATATAAGAATTATGAAGCCCGATAAGGGCGGGGGGGGTTGTGCTTATGGATGCCATTAATTATGAGAGCAAAATGTTTGACATATTAAATGATAATACCAAATACACCAGAATATCCTTGAATGAAATTAATATTGCCTACAAGCTTAATTTATGTTATTTTAAATGACTTATTAATGGATGGAGTTATTGACATGAGTAGTTTTTAAGATTTGCATGTAGATAAACCGAGAATACCTCCATATTTGGGATACCAAAGGTGCATAAAGATGAAAGTGACCCACCTTGAGAGTGATAGTGTCAGCGAAGGTTCGGGTCACTGCACCTTTGGCCAAGTACATTGACCAGAAGATAAAAAGCTTGTTTGTGACAACAATGTTATTTTAAAAGATTCGTGGCATTTCTTAGGAAAACTAAATGAATCACTTGCAAATGAAACAAAAGGTTTTGGTACCTTGGATGTGATTGACTTATTTACAAGTATACCCCATGATGTAGGCCTTGAATGGTTCGAAGAAATGCTACTTGAATCCAAACTACTAGGGCACAATGAGTTCAGAACTGTATTGTTATTAATGGAGATTGTCCTAAAGAATAATTTTATATTCTTTCAGGGCGAGTATTTTCGACAAACTAAAGGTGTGGCGATGGGGGCACACTGTGCTCCCACTTATGCTAACACTATAATGTCCTTCTGGGAGAATAGGTTTGTACTGAATTCAGAATATAGTAGTTGTATGGTAGATTTCTGGACGACTTGTGTTTCTTATGGGCAGGCACTCAAGATGAATTTGGTAGCTTTGTGGAATACCTAAATGGTACCACAGAATTTTTAAAATTCACTCACAAATTCACTACTGATGAATTGAAATACCTTGATGTTAACATATCTAAAACTGAGTATGGCTTTGAGTCTAGAATTTATAGGAAAGAGACCTTTTCTAATTCTTATCTGCACTACTCAAGTTCGCACCCCCCACACCAGAAAAGGAGTGTTATAAAAGGGCAATTTGTGCGCTTGTGTAGAATGACTTCTGATGATGCATGTTATGGTAACGAATGTAAAACCTGAGAAACATGTTCCTGAATAGAGGCTACCCGAAGAGCTCATTGATAGAGTTTCCAAAGAAGTCAGTGATGGGAGGAAGGAAGGTTTGCCCTGTATTGGGTAAAATTGAAGATGTTGCAACTCAACAAGTCACAAACAAGAAAGTAGATGGGTTAAATAATGAATTGTATCAGGTATCATTACCACATATGATGGACAAGCTGGTGTGATCAAAAGAATTTTTGACAAAGAGTGGATTAACTTTTCTAAAGTTTCTGACTTAAATCACATTTTCCAGGGTGAAACAAAACATATTTATAGGAAAGGAACACCCTGAAGGATATTTTTGAAAGAGGTAGTAAAGGGAATTCAAGGTTAGCAGGTACAAACAAAAAGCTGGTGTATTTAAATGTGGTGCTTGTAATTATTGTTCTTATTTGATTACTGGGGATACCATTACTTTATCTGCCAGAAATAACAAAATTTTAACTTTAAAAACTTTGCTAATTGTAACACAAAGGATTATTTATTGGGTTATGTAAAAATGTAATGCTTTTACATTGGCAAGAGTGAAAGAAAGGTTAAGCAGAGAATTTATGAGCACACCTATGATATTCAGATAAAATGTGAAACAAATTCTCTGTACAAACACACAAAAACTTGTCCTGAAGCTGAATTTCAGTTTTTATATTAGAGGTTGTGCCAAAGGACCCCAGGGCAGTATGTGGGAGACTTTAGTTGAATACAGGGAATTATACTGGCAAGTGGTGTTGAGGCCAGTAAATTCCTGGTTTAAATGACATGATCTCACTTGCCCCTGTATTAAAATGAGATCAGCAAAATTGTGACTTTAATGTGTAATAATCCTCCTTGTCAGTAGAGGGCAGTAACTCAATGCACTTCTATGTACAATGATTGTTTTACTGGCTGTTTTTAAAATTTGGATGAGTATATAAAAGCAGTTAACTGAATGTATTAGTGTAATCTGATGAAGTTGTGGACTAAAACGATGGTGATTTGATTCAGCGTTATTCTTCGAGTGAACTGTTCGGCTTAATAAATTTGTTTGCCTACCTAGCAGTGGTTCAGGGTGCTTTGTTTCTGCTTACTGGTTTGTTCTGCATCCTCCGTTTTTTGGTTACTAGTAACTTTGGGATGGAACCACCTGCTGGGAGTGTGGCAAGCAATGGAGCAAAGACTAATGAAGTCGGTGAGCTCAGGAAGCTTATCGGACAGCTCACTCAACTTGTGGGGCTTTTGACCCCAGTCAGCCAATCTTTGGCCTCCTCGGTATTGACGCCTGTATTGGAACCAGGAAACCAGGAAGTGCATCGGAGTGTTGAGGCGAGAGAGACGGGCTGTTGGTGAGGAAAATGATTCCAGAGATGTAGAAAGATCAAATGGAGCAGGATCCAGCAGTCTGGATGGTTTCCCTCATTTTGCTTGAAGAAACCGACCACGGACAATCTGAGCAGCCTAACAATGTTAGAAAAAATGTGAAGGAGTTCGTTTTGGCCCTGGTGGTAGTTTAAACTCTACAGGTACAAAAAGACATTTCAGTGACTTATTCAATGTTGTTTATGATTTTGCTAGCAAAAACAACACCAATGATAAACTACAAGGAACTTTTTCTCAAAAGCTTGATGACCTGGACTATTTTTATACAAATGCAAAATGTTAGAAATGGATAACACTTATTTAAAGTATTGTTTAGAACAGAAAATTGTGCCCAAAGGGCTTAGGGTATGCAAATACCCTAACAAGGTTGTGGAAGGTACAGAGTTTTATTTTGAACTAATAGAGGCTTTGATAATTGTGGTTTTGATATAATGAGGGCTATCATTAAAAACAATGAGGTAGAAATAAAGAAGTTGCAAGAAACTGTAGAATGTATAAACAAGGACATTACTCACGATTTACTATTTACAGTGGACTAAGAGAGAAGCAAATATCATAAACTATTAAATAATTTAGAAAGTAAATGTTTGGAGGTTAAAAACAGAAAATTAAACAAGATTGAGAGAGATTTAAATGAATACAAAACAAAGAAACAATACCAAGCCTAAGAATTGGGTGAGAAATGTTAGAAATTATGACATTAATCACTTCAGAGAACCTAACAATGACATTTCTGACAATGAATTGCCTTTAGAGAATGATTATGATGCTGCATTTCCACCTTTAAGGCGGTCTGAGAGACTTATGCACAGGGAACCTGTTACTACAATTCAAAAACTACAAAACCAGAAACTGGGGAGCTCAGGAAAGGAGACACCAGTCTGGGAATAATTACAAGCTGTGGTTTTAAATACAGTTATAAAGATTTTAATATTTTTAATTACACAGATGTAGCAATTAACAGTAGTCATTTTGAACTATTGACAAAAGGTTTTGGTTTTATACCTAGAGAGAAAACAAATATTTTTAAACTTTTAATTGATATTAAATTATTTATCAGGAAGAAAAACTTAGAATTATATTTTAAAGGAAATGGTGTCAACACTAACAATGTAGAATTCATGAAGAGCACCTTTAATCCCCCAAAACACCCTCAGCTAAGAAACTTTGAATTGAGCTTGGAACACAAGCTTAGGAAAATTCTGAGTTGTCACAAAGTGCAGTCTAATTTAACAGACCCAGAGTTGAAAACTTTGAAATCATTAAGTGAGAACAAGAATATAAGAATTATGAAGCCCGATAAGGCTGGGGTTGTGCTTATGGATGCCATTAATTATGAGAGCAAAATGTTTGACATATTAAATGATAATACCAAATACACCAGAATATCCTTGAATGAAATTAATATTGCCTACAAGTTTAATTTATGTTATTTTAAATGACTTATTAATGGATGGAGTTATTGACATGAGTACTTTTAAATATTTGCATGTAGATAAACCGAGAATACCCTCCATATTTGGGATACCAAAGGTGCATAAAGATGAAAGTGACCCACCTTTGAGAGTGATAGTGTCAGTCAAGGTTCGGTCACTGCACCTTTGGCCAAGTACATTGACCAGAAGATAAAAAAGCTTGTTTGTGACAACAATGTTATTTTAAAAGATTCGTGGCATTTCTTAGGAAAACTAAATGAATCACTTGCAAATGAAACAAAAGGTTTTGGTACCTTGGAAGTGATTGACTTATTTACAAGTATACCCCATGATGTAGGCCTTGAATGGTTCGAAGAAATGCTACTTGAATCCAAACTACTAGGGCACAATGAGTTCAGAACTGTATTGTTATTAATGGAGATTGTCCTAAAGAATAATTTTATATTCTTTCAGGGCTTGAGTATTTTCGACAAACTAAAGGTGTGGGCGATGGGGCACACTGTGCTCCCACTTATGCTAACACTATAATGTCCTTCTGGGAGAATAGGTTTGTACTGAATTCAGAATATAGTAGTTTATGGAAGGTGTATGGTAGATTTCTGGACTAATTTGTGTTTCTTATGGGCAGGCACTCAAGATGAATTTGGTAGCTTTGTGGAATACCTAAATGGTACCACAGAATTTTTAAAATTCACTCACAAATTCACTACTGATGAATTGAAATACCTTGATGTTAACATATCTAAAACTGAGTATGGCTTTGAGTCTAGAATTTATAGAAAAGAGACCTTTTCTAATTCTTATCTGCACTACTCAAGTTCGCACCCCACACCAGAAAAGGAGTGTTATAAAAGGGCAATTTGTGCTTGTGTAGAATGACTTCTGATGATGCATGTTATGGTAACTAATGTAAAAACCTGAGAAACATGTTCCTGAATAGAGGCTACCCGAAGAGCTCATTGATAGAGTTTCCAAAGAAGTCAGTGATGGGAGGAAGGGAAGGTTTGCCCCTGTATTGGGTAAAATTGAAGATGTTGCAACTCAACAAGTCACAAACAAGAAAGTAGATGGGTTAAATAATGAATTCAGATCAGGTATCATTACCACATATGATGGACAAGCTGGTGTGATCAAAAGAATTTTGACAAAGAGTGGATTAACTTTTCTAAAGTTTCTGACTTAAATCACATTTTCCAGGGTGAAATAAAACATATTTATAGGAAAGGGAACACCCTGAAGGATATTTTGAAAGAGGTAGTAAAGGGAATTCAAGGTTAGCAGGTACAAAACAAAAGCTGGTGTATTTAAATGTGGTGCTTGTAATTATTGTTCTTATTTGATTACTGGGGATACCATTACTTTATCTGCCAGAAATAACAAAATTTTAACTTTAAAAACTTTTGAATTGTAACACAAAAGGGATTATTTATGTTGGGTTATGTAAAAATGTAATGCTTTTACATTGGCAAGAGTGAAAGAAAGGTTAAGCAGAGAATTTATGAGCACACCTATGATATTCGTATAAAATGTGAAACAAATTCTCTGTACAAACACACAAAACTTGTCCTGAAGCTGAATTTCAGTTTTTATATTAGAGGTTGTGCCAAAGGACCCCAGGGCGGTATGTGGGAGACTTTAGTTGAATACAGGGAATTATACTGGCAAGTGGTGTTGGAGGCCAGTAAATTCCTGGTTTAAATGACATGATCTCACTTGCCCCTGTATTAAAAATGAGATCAGCAAAATTGTGACTTTAATGTGTAATAATCCTCCTTGTCAGTAGAGGGCAGTAACTCAATGCACTTCTATGTACAATGATTGTTTTTACTGGCTGTTTTTTAAAATTTGGATGAGTATATAAAAGCAGTTAACTGAATGTATTAGTGTAATCTGATGAAGTTGTGGACGAAAACGTATGGTGATTTGATTCAGCGTTATTTTTTCGAGTGAACTGTTCGGCTTAATAAATTTGTTTGCCTACCTAGCAGTGGTTCAGGGTGCTTTGTTTCTGCTTACTGGTTTGTTCTGCATCCTCCGTTTTTTGGTTACTCCCAGAGGCATACTTCTAGGTGGGTGACATCATCCGCAAAGGCAAAGACGCCGATAGGGAATGTATGTGTTGTGAGGCATCTAAAAGCATTACTGTGTCCCCAGGCAGCTGGAAACACACACACACACACACACACACACACACACACCTGGAAGGGCCGGGAGTTGAACATACACCTACCTACTCTAACACACTACAGCATTACGCATTTACAGAACGCGCTACCGAGATTACTGAACACAGCACTCCCAGAGGCATACTTCTAGGTGGGTGACATCATCCGCAAAGGCAAAGACGCCGATAGGGAACGTATGTGTTGTGAGACATCTAAAAGCATTACGGTGTCCCCAGGCAGCTGGAAACACACACACACACACTTGGAAGGGCCGGGAATTAAACATACACCTACCTACTCTAACACACTACAGCATTACGCATTTACAGAACGCGCTACCAAGATTACTGAACACAGCACTCCCAGAGGCATACTTCTAGGTGGGTGACATCATCTGTAAAGGCAAAGACGGCGATAGGGAATGTATGTGTTGTGAGGCATCTAAAAGCATTACTGTGTCCCCAGGCAGCTGGAAACACACACACACACACACACACACACACACACACACACACACACACACACTTGGAAGGGCCGGGAGTTGAACATACACCTACCTACTCTAACACACTACAGCATTACGCATTTACAGAACACGCTACCGAGATTACTGAACACAGCACTCCCAGAGGCATACTTCTAGGTGGGTGACATCATCCACAAAGGCAAAGACGCCGATAGGGAATGTATGTGTTGTGAGGCATCTAAAAGCATTACTGTGTCCCCAGGCAGCTGGAAACACACACACACACACACACACACATGGAAGGGCCGGGAGCTGAACATACACCTACCTACTCTAACACACTACAGCATTACGCATTTACAGAATGCGCTACCAAGATTACTGAACACAGCACTCCCAGAGGCATACTTCTAGGTGGGTGACATCATCCGCAAAGGCAAAGATGCCGATAGGGAATGTATGTGTTGTGAGGCATCTAAATGCATTACTGTATCCCCAGGCAGCTGGAAACACACACACACACTTGGAAGGGCCGGGAGTTGAACATACACCTACCTACTCTAACACACTTCAGCATTACGCATTTACAGAACGCGCTACCGAGATTACTGAACACAACACTCCCACAGGCATACCTCTAGGTGGGTGACATCATCCGCAAAGGCAAAGACGCCGATAGGGAATGTATGTGTTGTGAGGAATCTAAAAGCATAAGTGTGTCCCCAGGCAGCTGGAAACACACACACACACACACACACACACACACACACACACACACACACACACACACATGGAAGGGCCGGGAGTTGAACATACACCTACCTACGCTAACACACTACAGCATTACACATTTACAGAACACGCTACCGAGATTACTGAACACAGCACTCCCAGAGGCATACTTCTAGGTGGGTGACATCATCCGCAAAGGCAAAGACGCCGATGGGGAATGTATGTGTTGTGAGGCATCTAAAAGCATTACTGTGTCCCCAGGCAGCTGGAAACACACACACACACAAACACACACACACACTTGGAAGGGCCGGGAGTTAAACATACACCTACCTACTCTAACACACTACAGCATTATGCATTTACAGAATGCGCTACCGAGATTACTGAACACAGCACTCCCAGAGGCATACTTCTAGGCGGGTGACATCATCCGCAAAGGCAAAGATGCTTATAGGGAATGTTTAGAGAGTGAGCGGTCTGAAAGCATATTACCGTCCCAAGGTAGATGTACACAAACACGGCAGTGCTGTCATCGGACCAACTAAATATCTACGGAGCACAACAACATAGATACGGGATGCGCCACAGACAGTACACCCTTCGAGAGAGCAACAAGTGTGTTCAATGTAGGCATCCATCGTGACATTGAAATTGGACATCTGGTGCCTGGATGACCACCATGGCTATACAGGATGTCAATGGCCATGCCCACACGCTTAGTATCACACGTCTGTTTGGAATGTACTGTGTGTCCATCTACACAACGGCGTACTGGGCATGCTCACACACTTAGCAGTTGCAAAGGGCTATCTTGCATGCACACAGAGTCTAATCATGGAAGGGCGCAGTGTGGAATGTACTGTGTGTCCATCTACACAACGGCGTACTGGGCATGCTCACACACAGCAGTTGCAAAGGGCCATCTTGCATGCACATGGAGTCTAATCGCGGAAGGGCGCAGTGTGGAATGTACTGTGTGTCCATCTACACAACGGCATACTGGGCATGCTCACACACTTAGCAGTTGCAAAGGGCAATCTTGCATGCAGAAGGAGTGTACACACAGAAGGGCACAGTAAGGTATAACTGCCCTCACGCACAGGGCGGTCACACATGCAGTGACCTGTACACACACAGCTGCCATCACAGCTGTCACAGGTGCAGGTCACACTTACACACTGCAGTGTACACTGTAGCTGTCAAGTCAGCACCATGTCATTGGTGCAGCACTACACAGCCTTACGGTCCCACAACATCATGTGACACATGACCACTGGGCTGTACAGTGGTGTACACCAGCTGTGCAGAGTACACATGTACCAACAGGGATCCAACAGGTGTTATGCATTGCAATGATACCAGTATACATGAACAGGTTGGCTCAAGACATACCATGGCCCTTACACAGCTGTGACACCTGACTGTTGCTGTACACCAATGAACACATGTCTGGGTATGTCATACATGTGATTGTGTGGATGTGTGCATGGACTGTACACACAACACATACACACATGGCCTTTGATGTACCTCGTGCATAACACTGGCCTAATCAATGCTACACATGCGAATGCCCATGTCTGTTGAAAGCTCACACTACAGGGGGTAGCAGTGTTGACCGGGACACATACCCTTGTACTGGTCGCCTGTGACACCCATGATATCATACCGCAGTCCATGTGTTATGTATGTCAACACACATGTCCAACAATAGCAATGCATACAAACATGGCAACAGGCGACACATGTGACATCTGTACTGTGCATGCAGCAAACATGCATGTGCAGTGGCCGATGTCCGTAACATAGTTGCACCTACCTATGACATGCATACGCAATGCAGACCCATCATTGACATCTGTATACGGTGACATACAAAGAGCACGTATGGAGGGATGTGTGTACATAACGTGGTGAACCACCTG
The DNA here is from genome assembly GCF_019279795.1 of Protopterus annectens. NCBI lineage: Eukaryota > Metazoa > Chordata > Ceratodontiformes > Protopteridae > Protopterus > Protopterus annectens. Next base: position 91,864,388 of record NC_056738.1, on the reverse strand, counting down.
TCCAGATGTATGTGTGCAGGGGGTGGCTCACAGTTGTGTCACACACCATCCTATCATGTCATGTGCTAACTGTACGCTATGTCGCTGTTACATGACGGTGCTGACATAATGCATACACAGCGGTCAGGTGTTAACAACTACATGTCATATGGCACCTGTAACACCTACAACCTCCCGTGTGCATATAGCAGCACATTTGCCAGATATAGCGTTGGTACACATAATGCAATCAATACCGCTGCATGTCCATCAAATGTGTCATCATATGTCAGGTGTATCATTCCCAGCACTTCCATGTGTGTCTGAATGTGTGACCACGGATGCCACATATCGCAGGGAATATGTCCCAGTTGCTACACATCCCTGTACACCATTGTAGAGATCTGTACATACGTCAGTGTTGGAAGCATGACGTTCGCCGGTGAGGTGCATCACACATGTCGGCTGTCCGTATACACATGTGTGGTCACCGCAGTGTGTGTGTGTGTGTCTGTATGTCTGGTGCTTGGTGTGAGTGTGTATGCTAATATACGGTGGGAAATTATCACTAGCCCCACGTGGTGACTAACCCGTAATGATGATGCATTGCACAACCCTGCTGATGCCATAGGTCCCAGCCATACTGGCTACCTGTGCATGTCCCTTCTCTGTGACACGTGTGGGTGCATAGTACTGTGAGGGTGATGACCACACAGGCAAGGGTCCCCAGCTGCACACTATGGGGTGTGCGTTATAGTGGTGTACACCCCGTGAATGCGGCCATGTTCACATACTGTTACAGGGTCCTACTGCTGCACAGCGTGGCCTCCAGCTACCAAGTGACACCTCACATCATCATTGGCCAGGCCGCTGTGTACAACCCCTGCACCATGTCACCATACCTGTAATGTGTCCTGCTATGTATGTCACGTCTCTGTCCATTGTAGCCTGTGGCACTGACCACATGCGTCAGGTGCAGTATATGTGCGAACATCTGTGTCATGTCGGTGTGTCCAACTGTCAGGATGAGGGTACATGTAAAATGCTGATATTGCCAGACGTGCCTGTGTGTAATCCACAGTTACACGTGGGGGACTGCAAACACTGCTACCTGTAGGCACATGCAAGTACACCACAGGAGGGAACCAGGGTATCACAACCAACATGGTGCTACAGATGTAACCGAAACACATACTGTGAACACATCACAATGCATACTGCACCTGCACTACATGGTATGACTGGTGCATGTCGACAGTACACAACCTATGACACATACACAACTCAGCATTCACACACAACCACTGCAACATACACATCCCTCACTATGCATACACGGGTATTACATGCACCTCTCACTATGCTGTTCACCCTCTGCATCAGAATATTTGTGCATAACCCTGCATCGATGGTGTGGATCACAGGGATGCGGCACAGGCTTCATCATACGCACAGGGTGATATGTTTGCCAGGGGCATAGGCTGCACCAATGGATAACATCATGTGTGTGTGTAAGGGCCGGTGAGTTGACTGGACATGTCTGTGCAGAATGCATGTGGATGTTGTGGAGCCCTACAGTTGTGTTTGCTGTGTGCGTGTATGTGTGTACACAGTTCTGCCATTTGTGATGCCTACACGGGGTATAATTTACAGCCCCAGATTGTACAGTGCAGGTTGTACAGCTCACTGTGTCCATCCACGGCCACGTGACCTGTGCCTACCTGGGGTTGCATGGGCACTACCAGGTGGAGGTACAGAGTGGCTACTGTCCGACGTCACATGTCCGCTGGAACCGTGTCCCCGCTGAGACCGTCCAGGGCCACGTCCATGTGGCCTGCTGTGTCCTGGTGTTGACAGCGCAGCCCAGCTGCACTGCTACTGCTACCAGCACTATGGGAGCGGGCTTGTGAGGTGGCACGCTCATGTCGACCTACACTAGGTGGTGTTGCTAGCCTATGTCCATGTGGCCTAAGCCTCACTCCTACCAGGTGTTCCAGCACAGACAGCTCCCACTCGCGGATTGCCATGCCTCAGTCAAGGATTCCGACCATTTCACCTAATCGCCTATCCAGAACATTAGCAATCTGCTGTTGAGCATTTGCCAATGCCTGGATGTTGTCATTTAGGGTATGGATAGCAGCCCTCTGCAGCCCCTGCCCTTCTCTGTTCTACCACTCAGCACGTGCCTGTGCCGCCATTACAGTCTGGAACATGCGTCTGGTGATACCAGCTGCTGCGCTCTGTCCTGCAGGTGCATGTCTGCCAGAGGTCCTCCTACGAGCAGCACCGGCCACATGCCTGTGTGGCACATCTGCAGTCATTACACTGACACCATGGTGTGTAGATACACCTTCTGTAGCCACCACACGTTCCTGTTCCACGCCAACAGACGCTGACTGTCCTTCCTCTATGGCCACCGGTGATGTGGTATGTGTTGGCAGCAGAACTGTATGCGGGGAAGAGGGGGACATAGCTGGGATGGTAACCATTGGCACAGATTCAGCCCCTGACAACCCTGTCTGCACCTCATGCATATGTTCATCACCGCTAGTATCTGTGGGGACACTAACATCAGATGGACCGCAGGAGGGTAACACACCTACATCACCTGTGAATGCAAAGAAATACTGTAAAGTACAATAGACACAGACACACACACACACACACACACGCACACACACACAGACACACACAGATGCAGACACACACAGACACAGACACAGACACACAGACACACACACACACACACACACACACAGACACACACACACACACACACACACACACACACACACACACTCACACACACACACACAGACACACCATGCATGTGATTTGTCAGATGGCATGCAGCATGCCTGCGATACAGCAGAGGGCATGCAGCTCAGACATTAATAGTGTTAGTAAGAATACCTCCCTGGGGTGCACACTACAGCAAGCAGGTGTCATATCAGTAGCCATGCAGTTCACACAATCATGGTAGTATGCATGCATCCCCGTGATACACCATGTGGCCCAGAACAGGATAAATGTACACATGGCTGACGTGACCTTGACATGTAATCTGCTGACATGTGCATTAACATGCATACATGTTTGACACAATGGTGTCCTGACACATGTACAGCATCATAATGGGCTTCACATTGCATTGTTGTGTGTATGCCCTACAGATAGAATGCATGTTTAGCAAATGTGCATGAGCATGGGAGGGTAGTGTGAGCCGTCTACATTGCTATACAGTGTGAAGTGCAGACACTGTGCCATTGCATGGCAACATGAGGCATATATGTTGCTGTAGAATGCATAATATGTACACATTGCATAGCCATAACTGCAACACAGTCGTGATGTTCGACAGATCATATATGGTAGACTTCAGTGACACCTCCAGTAGCTGTGCACAGGTTTTTAGGTTGTCCAGTGTACCACATCAACTGTATAATCGGTCAACTAAGGCTATAATTGGACCATGTGTGGACAATGTGCAACAGGGTGTATACACATCCCAAGTACTGTGTGGCTACATGTCTCTGGCCATCCCCCATGGCCATGTGTGCACATGTGTTGGCCAATTGTGTGTGATGGGCATCTTCTCCACATGTCTGTGTGGTTCCATATGACATACACCCATACATGTCAGATATGTCACAATCCACAAGGCTATGCAGACAACGGGTTGTATGTTTGGTATGTGGGGTATAGGTCATGCAATAGTGTGACAATATTGCAGACAGAACACTACATGTCTGGGACATGTCAGGTGGCACATCACAATGTGTGCACCCAATGCAGGGGCATATGACACAATGGTGACACTTGTGGGCTGCCCATATCACAGCTCACTGTGTGGTACTGTGTGCATACCACACATGTTGTTCCAATGTATACTACATATGCCTCCATTGTAGAACACCTCCACCGTTGTATGCACAGCTGACCACACATGTCGCAATGACAAGTACTGTGGTTTCAAGTCTGTGTATCATTACGTTTGTATATATTGCACATGGGTGGCGTGTGTGAATGCATGGTGGTGCGACCTGCATATCATGACTGGAACAAACATCAGGTGTGCAAGTGTTAACTGGCCACATGGCAAATAGATCTACACTGTAACATGCCTGATACTGATGACAGTCTCACCTGCAATGGACCCATGTCTGTGCGGCACGCCAGAGGTACCTATATAGGGGTGACACACCAGTATGACCATTATCCATGAATGTATGACAGCCACAGGTTGCACTGTGCATGTGAACACATTCACCTGTGTAATAGCATATAGTATGCACATGTGTGCATACACAACGTAGCATACTGTAGTATGCAGCATGTGTGTCCACATACCTGGCATATGTTGTTACTTTACATAATGTACAGTGACACATGCAACTACATGGGATATAATAGCCATATGTGCAGTACTGACTTACCAGGCAACTCCAGGCTCATTGGTTGGGAGACACCCTGGCGATTGCAGTGGCACACTGTTTTGCATGTCGTATCAGGTCCGTGCAGTGTCTGTGCACCTGCTGCGGTTATGGCTACCCACATCGTTCACCCTCCTGTGTAGATCCTGCCACAAGTCATCCCGCTGCTGGGCATGCTGTGGCACATGGCTGAACAACAAGTCATAGTTGTCATGGAGTTGTGGGATGAGGACATCATCCTCCTGGCGGATGTATGCTGGGAGGCGTAGACGGGGCATTATCTGTAAAACATAATGATGGTGACAGGTCACAGTTTCAGAGATGTACAGAGATACTGCTGCACATACATTTCTATGACATCTACTGCATCTGCAGTTATCTTTGCAAAGCATCATGACACTGACATGACTGACGTGGTTGTGTCACACATGTCACACCCATTATGCATTGGATTTCATCACCATATATGTGTGTCATCTCATTACAGTGTTCATACTCCATGTAAATGCTGTCTTGCTGTGGGCATGTCTATTTGCCTGCCCTTGTGTTCTTACCTATCTGCACATGCCTCGATGTGTCCACGGTACTACTGTTGACCTGGATGCTGTGTATATGTCACATGTCAACACAGACACAGCCGCAATGGACTTGAGCAGTGACAATGCACACATATGCATGGACACCTGTACATGCATGTGTTTTGCCATATACATCTACACAGCACTGTACAACTGTTCAACATCCTGCCGGATCACCTGTATTACACATGTGATAGACATGGGACAATGGATAGTCAGACGACATTCGCAGGAATGGTCATCAAACATAGCATGTGCGGGCACGGTTACCATGCTGTAACAGACAGCCATTGTGCCACCGCAAGGTGCATCGGTGCCACATTACTGATCCAGTCAGTTGATAGTACATCTACCATGCGGCCATCACACCATGTATGACTGGGATGACATGTGCAGCTTTGATGGACAGGGTTGCATGGTATGGCGGGAGTATGTCACATATATGGCACAGGGATCTGTCCAGCCTGTGGCGATCCTAGTATTAGGACGGTGGCTGTCCATGACATATGTCATATAGATCAGGATATGGACATGTAGCATGTCCATCATCATGGTGTAGCAAATGTCCTCCTGCAAGGTAGACAGCATGCTGCATAGTGGAGGTGTGGATTGTGAAGGCTGGTATCGCACATCCATGCATAGCCATTACCCCTTACAGGTGGTATGTGATCTAATATTGGTCACCACAGTGCTGTATATGCCTGTCCAGTGATCTCCATGTTCATGGATGGCACCCTGACATGACATGGGTACCTCATATGACTACCTAAGGGGCCTGGAGACGTCACCATGTCGGGGAGTGCACTGCACAGCACCATCCCTTACACAGTGTCCATAATGTTGCCACAGCCTAGGTAGTAGTTTATGGGTACAGGGATGTTCACCTAGCGGTGACACTGCTGGTATCATCCATCAGACTGTGCACATATGTCACACACCTCACCCACACAGCCCATTCTGTATGTTGTTCACAACACTGACACAGCTATACTGATAGGTCATGGCCATTCACAGCCTTACATACACAGATGCCTAACATTTGTCTGTGTGGTATGGGCTACAATGATGGTGGGGTACAACACATTAACCCTTTTCTACTGTATCTGGCACTGATGTGCTGTGCACATGTCACTCTTGCACCTTTTGTAGTTGTGAGTCTGTCAACAGGCCACTGGTGGAACACTCCTGTGACATGCAAAGGTATTTGTAATCAAATATCCATGCTGTCTTGTACATCTGTACTGCTAACATCTACAGTGCTTTCATGGACATGCACACCATACTCAGCAGGGTTATTGTGCGGTGCCACCCTAAATGACTGTCATCACCACTTGTGTGTTGATATTATCCAACACCCTATCTGTATTGTATGGTCTTGCTAGGAACTTGCCCAAAACATGTGAGCATGTCATGAGCTACTGATTACTATAGCGCCCATTCCACACCATGTCCCACAGGTACACTGGCTGTCCTACACTTCACAGCTTGCTTAAGGTGCGACAGCTGTTGTACACACGTAACGCACATATCCTGTGGGACATGGTTGTATATACAGGCATGTCCAACTGTCACATACCAGTGCTACTGCCTGTCTATATGAGGGATATGTCGTACATGTGGCAATAGAGCAATTGTCTCATGTACACATTCAATGCTCCACCTCCCAACATACGGCACTACAGCCTGTGGGGAATGCACGTCTGCAGCCGTGCTGGGCCCACAGCTCTCAGGTGAACCTCATTACGGGGAACGTACCTCATTTGGGGTTCTAAAAGGTGCATGTTCCTCATGGTTCCACATTGGAAGGGTCTGTCACACATTCATTGTTGTACATAGTTTACCTGCTAGCCATGGCTAAATAGATGGGAATCACATTAATTCATTGGAATATCTGTTTTATACGTAAGACCAGCCTATTTTAGCCATCATATGCCCTTCCTAGTTGACGCCGTTAGTAAGCCAGTTGTAAGTGTTCCACATTTCGCCCATTTGTCACATGGTATGAGGGCTAATGTTCCTCTGTTTGGGGACAGGGGGCTGACAGCTATGGCAGGGGGTAATGCTGTCGCCAATCCTGACTGCACCTGACAGTCATTTGGGGATGTGTAACATTCGCAACACACCCCACCCATCACATAGTCTCACATGATCTACACCACTGGACACACCTATGAGAACAACCTGTGCAGTACGTCTCCATACTCACTGTAGGCACCAGAGGTAGCTCCCATCATGGCAGACAACATCACCAGCTTACAGCCCAAAGACTCATGTGTGCCCACCACATACAGCCAATAGTGAGTTATAATATTCACAACACACCAGTCATAGCTGACTCTGTAGGGTGTCACACTGCAGTTCCACACAGCAGGCTACACAAGGCATTAGTCGCTTACATCTTGCTGTCGGGTAACTGCTTCTGCAACATAACCTATGCACCCATGCCACAGCTCACCAGGTACGATATGTCTGTCATTCGCCATGTTAGTGTGAAGGCCCTGTGATGCCACTTCACAGACTACGTGTGCAGGGACATGCAATAGCTCAACAGTCTTATAGCCCTGAGGGTGTGGGCCTAGCCCTGGGGAGCATTTTGCATTCGTCCGGACACGATACCACTGTACAATGACCAACTGTGTCACTTCAACAGTTGCCTACGCTCCTATTGTCATTCCTCAGGCATGTGGTATCTGTCCGCTATGACTGTCCTGGTCAAACACAATGCTGTGGCACAGATGACTTGCACCTGTCAGCCCTGGGAGTACAGCCCACATGTAAGGCTCTTGCTGCTTCTATACTGCCTGTCTTGCACAGTTTCCAATAACTGTCACTGGCAGGGCGGTAACTGGCAGGCGCGACATGGGGTCATGTGACACATTGCTTGCATCTTCCACTGTGACGCACGCAGGCAAAGCACACCTTATAATGCACCACTCAAACCTCTCTGCAGTGACTGTGACCTGCCTCTAGGCTCTGCAGAGCACACCTGCAATGACAGGTTATAGACAGACCATACCTTTCAGGCACATACCTGGACCGGCACACCCACAGCTGAGGGGTTCCCATATCCCACTATGTTTTGCACACATCCTGGCAAGTTGCTTAGCACAATGCATCAGAGGTGCTCCACATGCAACTAACTGTGCCCGGGACTGCTATACACATTGTAACAAGTGACAGAGTCAACATCATACCCCAAGGGTAACATACCTTCTATGTTGGTATAGTGGACAGTGGGCCTCAGCTACTACTGATGTGTGACTGACACTACCCCACACTTCACTGGGATAGCCACTCATGTACCGACACATCCATGAGTCATACCCTCCGCTCTGCTGGATCAACCCATACACACCACCTCCAAGACCTACATTACCCTTGGCATGAACACTACCACCATGTGACTGGTGTTACACACCTGGGGTTATCCCCTCATTGGTGGATTCCGAACATATGCTAATCGACCTTGTTAGCCACATCCAGGCAACACACCCATCACAGCATACACAGTACATGTGAACTACAACACCTACTACAGACGTCTGCTGACAGAGGTTGTTAACATCATGACACCCGTGCAGATGGACAATGCACATACAAATGCTGACACATACCCCAGTGCACTTAAATAGCATGTACACAACTGCATGGATCATGCTATTCCACACAGAGCCATGATGGTACACACCAGATAACAGATGCCACTCTGGTGGTCATGTTCCACGGACATATGATGTACAACAACAGGTGTAGGCTGTTGCACAGTGGTGTACATTCCCATGTGTGGGGTGGCTCACTGGTCAGCCGTGGTGGGGCCACAGGGTCCCTCATCACATACTCCAAGACTAGCTACGTAAACATGACTACCACACATTCCGGGGTGTACCACCAGGTATTATGGTGGCATGTCAGTATTCGATGGCAACACCCACATCTGCTGTCACATACAACAGTCACTCAGGAACATTGCAGACCCAGGTATTGTTGGCAACATGCTGGAGGATGGATTCAATGCTGACAGTACACCCTCTCACTCACTACAGGGCCGCAATCCATACATGAACATTGTGGTGTCCCTTTGGTCACACCTACACAGTACTGACCTACACTCTATATGTCCTGGGACACTGGCCCCATGTCACCTTCCAACGTCCCAGGCTGTGATGTCCACCAACCTCTGAATCACATGTCTCCCCACTAGGCCACCATATTCAGTGATAGCCTTGTTTCAGACATTGTAGCCCCTGAATGGCACACAGTAGCATTTATCACACTACACACAGGTGGCACTGCATTACATGAGTGGGACTATAGTCCTACACACCTGACTGGACTGTTCTGCATGGCTATGGGGAACATCATCATGGACGTCATTCTCAGAGACATTGTTGGGCTCCCATCCTTTGCTGCCACCCAGGTTGGGCTTGTTAAGGCCAGCGCATGGCCCCTACACATGGTGGACTCCTTTCATACAGTTACCAGGGCAGTTGCTGATGGTACGGGAGTCCACACATCCTACATTGTCCTCTCATTGCCTTTCAGCACCATTCCCCATTCTGGTATTGACAACATACACATCCACCTGCACATCGTACCCTGTGTCTCAGGATGTTATGCTATGTGGCTCATGGACAGGACACACAGTGAGGCCTGCATACCATAGTACCTACTGCATGTCAGGTACATTTGGCATACCACAGTCCTCAGTCATAGGGCCCCTCATGTTCAGTATATGCTTCCCTCTTGAACAGGCTGGCACAGGGGACTTTCCCTGCCTAGCTTTCAAACCCCTACATACCAAGCACCATGATTGCTCCACCAGCTGATACTGACTCCAACCATATGGGTGTCGCTGTGACAGATACATAATCTGACTATCATGGCATCAAGCTGCATGACACAAGGTGCATGCACATCACCTTTGCATTACACCATTCACCCACTGACTATCACATGGATGGTAGTCCCCTACATACATATCACATTGTACATGTTTGCAATACACACATATGTCGCACCCACTCCTGTGGTTACCGTATTGCCACTGTGGCGTGGATATCCTTCTACATGGCCACACCTATCTGTACTGGGTGTGTAACTGGTACATAGGCACCCATTGTACCTCTGAACTCAGGACATCTACACACATTCATGGGTACACCACCCCATTTAGGGTGTACCTTACACAACAGCTACAGCTTTACATGCCACAACATTAACACGCCATGACGTTTACTGAGCTCCGACGGTTTAGATATATGGCTGCACTATGGACACCACATCTGTACACAATTGCATACTACATACTCAGGGGTGACCTCTGCTGATCAGACAGGGCCCCATGTCCACAACATTATTGATGGATATACTCCTCATACGCAATATAAGCAGAGGCCACTGTGAGCAACATGCTCATGGATATGTGCACACACGCCACAATGAGTGGGATGTGCTTCTGGGTTACATTCCCAAACCGGACACTCACCATGCTGTGGAACATAAGTCCTATGTACATCACGCAGGGACACTCAGTAGCACTGCTCATGTGATACCTCCCTTGGTGGTTGGGAGACACATGTAGGCCTGGGATCACTGCAGTGGCTGTACTGTGCAGTGGTGCAGGTCACACCTGGCTCTGCTCTTCACAGGACACTACCCTGGAGAGGTGCCACTAGTGTGAACACTGTAGTTGTGCTTACACATGGACTTGTCAGACTGCATAGTACCCCACTATGCACCTGTGCAGATATTACATGTCCTTTGTGCATGGTTACTTGGTAGCCCTTCCATTTAGATTAGCTATCATGCTATTACTATGTCCCATACCTACAGGCCATATGTATCCTGTTATTGTACATACCAATAGATGATACCTGTGGTATGCATGATATGCCTGTTATGCTGTGTAGAATATCTGTCATATCTACCTATAATACTATACATTACACATATTTCACATAGTATCCCATAATGCAAAGCATACTTGCTCAGTGGGACCACCTTACATATGTCATTAACGTTATATGCCCATACACATGCGTGCTGTGACAGTATATCAACATATACTATCCCCTGCTATGGCACGTCCTTGTTGGACATACCCTACCACTGACGCAAGGGTTGTATGGCATTGTTCTGTTTAATGGCCTCATGTAGCATCCCTTGTGGTGTCTGTGCTGTGTACCTTGTGTCCCACTGCTGGACGCACAGATTCTACAAGCGTTAGTATGCTCAGCAAGACATCACTACATAAATACCTTTCCCCACTTTATGCATTGCGGACACGTTTACTTAATGCAAAACAGGCTATACATACAGTAAAAATAATTAATACAGATCATGTTATACATAACCTTACATATCGGGCGTTCTACATACCTTGTTGTCGTTACGGTGTTTTGTTTCTATCTCTCTCACAGTGTTTCAACTGTTATTCGGTATGAGCATACAGTTTGAATGTTTGGCAAGCCATCCTTATATACGTCGATACCTGCAACATGTGGATTCTTCCTGCCAACTGGTGTTCCTGAGTGACTAATTACTTGCATATCAGCTGTGCAGCTACTCCATTCACCAATTACGCGGCGACAGTGGGGTATAATTGGATTCTCCACTTGGGCGTTGCCTATCTGACCTACCTTCGGGGAGACGGTCTGTATTGTGTTTTGTTATGTGTAACTGCAACTGCTATGCATGGAGACAAGTATAGTTTGGATTCATGTCCCCCGTGGATTGTGTGTGACAGGTAGAGTATTTGGTTCAACATGTGGGTGTACCTGTCATCCCGACGTCTGATAATGGAGTATTGCAATCAAAACCTGTAACATGGCTGTTTGTTCCATTATACAACGCCTGCAATTTTGCATGTCGCCTTTAATTGTGTCTCTCACACAGTATGTTGAGGGTTCTACAGATGTAATTGACTGACTGGATGTTTGTGCTGCTATTACAGTTTGTATTGCTTTAGTTTCTAGTGTGGGGGATGTCGGTGGTTGTATGTAACATATACGGTTTGTGGGCCTTGCATTTCTACATAATCCGTATATATGTGTGTGTGGGCCCTGTCCCTAATTAGAGAGCTAACAGTTAGTAGACTTATGTTACGGGATTGTACATTGGGCCGTTGTTAATTGGTTTCTATATCATCTGCAGGTGGGCTTGCTACTTGTATACCTCTGTAATTGCAGCGATATATCAGGGGATATGTGTAAGTGACAGCTATCCCTTGTATTCCTGTCCCAGATATTTGCAGTCATTGTGGTTGTGTTAAAAGAGCCTGTTTGCCATGGGTTGCCACCTTTTCATATGGTCATTGTTGGACACTTGCGGGACACAAAGCGGTGTTTACAGGCCAACACGTAGCCACGGTTAGTACACAGGTAGCACATACTTTTATCCTCACTACATACCTATTGTTGTGTGACTTTGGCTACTTATCATATTGCATGTAACATTTAAGTTTCTTACATACAGGCATAACTATTAAATATGACTGTTACATTACATATGGGACATATTTATGTCCTACCATCTCGGACATTTGCCCTTTGTACTGTTTTATGTCAGGACACACCTGCCCAGGGTGGGGCTGTCCCTCCTACTGTGGTACAGGTAGTAACCGTATGCCTATGGCTAGCTATACCCACACCTACCATACTGATCTGCCTCTGACTTGGCACCAACATACACATGTTGCGGACACACACACACACATTACAGTCACACAGAAATGCACACGGCACCCTCAACGCACACTTACACAGACTACGGCACTCACAGACACAGTTGAACACAGTACCTACGTGGACTGCGACACCGTCAGCGGTGACTAACTGTCCCTTCATATCATCATACTTTTACTCGCGGATGTACTGTTCCGGTACTGTGTTCTATCAGTCTTTCAGCCTCGTGGTTACGCATGTTGGTATGTTACACATTCCATGGTTGGCGGTATCCTATTTATTTGTACCTCCAAGATGTTATGAATGTCGTTGAACTATTATATTTGTAGATATCGCTGAATCCATCTATATCACCATATATCCCTCTATTGTCCTTTCTATCTGTATTATATATATGCATATGTGTACATATATATATATATATATATATATATATCTATATATCTATATATATATATATATCTATATATATATCTATATATATATTTATATATATATATATATATATATATATATCTATATATATATATATATATATATATATATATATATATATATATATATATATATATATATATATATATATATCTATATATATATATATATATATATATATATATATATATATATATATATATATCTGGGAACGTGACAGGCACACAGCACCACCATATGCTGTAAGACTCATGTACTGTTCAGGTGTTGGCATTCCGTGTTCCACTGGCTGTTGTGTTTACAATGTTTGAGGGCTGCCTATGTAGGAGTCACACATTGGGCCATTTATACATTACAGTTTAGAGGTGGTCAGGTTTGTGTGCCATCCATTTTACTGTGTGTGCAGGTGGAGAGGTGTCAGTCTGTAGGGGCCTACATGGTCAAAGTATGTGCTATACGTTCTCTCTTTGCCAAGGCGTAGGCATATTGGGCATGCCTCCGTCTGCCTACTGGGCTGGCACAGTGTGTTCATGGTCTGAATCCCTCTGTGCCTGTACTGGCCTTGGCAATTGCAGTGGGCTATGAGGGCCTTCACCATTTTGTCCCTGCTGCAGCTGCTTCCACTGGATCATATTATGTGGCATGGCACATACTATGACGATGTGGGCACACGTGCCTGGAGAGTACTGCAGGGCTCCACCAGATGTATCCAAGCACCGGAACCGTGATTTCAGCATCCCGAACACATGCTCTATGATGATTCTGGTTTGTGCATGTGCCTCATTATGGCGTTCTTGCATGGGTGTGTGTGCATTTCTGATGGGAGTCATCATCCATGGCTCCAGTGCATAGCCAGCATCCCCCACGAGATGGCCATGTGGGATGTCCTCCCTGACAAATACCTGATACAGCTGTGAGGCATGCCAGATATGGGAGTCATGGTAGCTTCCAGGACTGCCAGCACACACATCCATGATAATGCCCTGGGCATTGCACACGACCTGGCAGTTGATGGAGTGGAATCCCTTGTGGTTTATGTAGCGCCTACCCTGCTCACCGGGTCGTGACTTGATTTGTATGTGCGTGAGTCTATTGCACCCAGTACCTCCGGGTATTGTGCCACACGGTGGAAGTGGCGCATATTGTTGGCCAACTCCTCCTGAGTTCTGGGGAAGTATATCTGCTCATTGGCATGTGGTAACATGGCATCCAGGAACTGGTGTAGTACCCTGGATGCTGATGCCTGTGAGATACCCATTATATCTCCAGTTGGCCTTTGAAAGGTACCTGTGGCCAGTATTCGCAGGCTTACACATACCTTCGTGTCCACTGGTATGGGTTCCCCTCTGTTGTTTCTGGTTCTCAGGTGTGGCCAGCACAGCTCCACTATTTGCTGTAAGATGTCCCTGTCCACCCTGTAATGCTCTACTATCTCCAGGTCATGTAGCCCCTGGTAGGTTACCCTTGGTCTGAACACTCTCCTTCTCCTCCGAGGCCTGCAGTGGTTGTCGGCATCATCCTCCACAACACCGTCAGTCTCTAACACATGCTGATGAATCACAGCTATGGCAGCTCCCAACATGTACATTTTAAAAGTTCCCCGTGTGTTTACACCTATGGTGCGGTGTTTGGGAATACACAGATGTGTGTTGGGTGCTTTCACACTTTATACTATTGTGCTGTGAACACCGATGATGTCATAGGGTGTGTATGTACGTTCGTAGCTACAGGTTATGTTATGTGTTTTACTGCCGGAACTACTATTGTGGTGCCTTTGGTGTTGAATTACATTTGCCTGCCGTGGATTACCTCTTGACCTTCCCTTTACATTTTCTGCGCATTGCACCTACCATTTTCTGGCGTGTATCCTGCAGCCTACTTTCATTTGTATTTTTCTGGACCTGGCGTATCTTGCGTTATGTGTGCTACTGCCAGTCTGCTGTCGGTTTGCTTTGCTCTGCTGTGTCAGGTCTCCTATCTTTGCAATCCAATACCTCCCCTCCTTTCTTTGCATTCACATGCCTCCCCTATCGTGTTTTGCAGGTTTCTGCAAGTGGACTTGTCAGCTGCTGTCGATTGGCCTTCGTGGGTTGATTGGTGTTGATTGCTGATTAGTACTCCAATTACCCTACTTCCGCATTTCCTTCTTTTCTTCCCCTGACCTTCCTGTTTCTGCTATTGTTTGCGGCGCGTGCGTCCGATTACTGGGTTTCGGGCACGTTTTCATCCTCGTACACATGCGCTTTTGGCCACCATGTGTGCTCTCAGCTAAAACAATTCCTCCCCACCCCTATCCTGCAGCTTTGCTTAGCAACGGACAGGCCAGATTTGCAATGCTCCAATGTGCTTAGTGCTACGGTGGCACACCCCTCTGCTGATGTCATGTATCTCCTCTGAGCCACTCCTCGGTGTTATACCGCTGCGCCGTATGATACAACCTTCCTCCGGCGGGACATTTGCGATTCAGTATTATCTGCCTCATTTGCATGGCATTGACTACTAATTCATAGTTACCACGCCAAACACTTTCGCAAGCCCTTAGCAACCCTTGCACCTTGGTTGTGGTGTTCCATGCCTACCATTGTGTGTTACGCTGTAAACCTGATTTCTATTATGTTGCGATTTTATGACATTTTTATATTATTTCTTTATGTTACAGCTTCCGCACACATGCCCTGCGGTTCTGCTGTGTGTTACTGTGGACATGACATTAAATGTTGTTATTTACATGTTGTGCATCTTTTCTTATGTCATTGGCTGTGTATTTCGCCATTGGCATATGTTAACGTTGTGATACCTGGGTCTGGCCCTCTTCCATAGCTCCGATGTTCTGTTTGAGAAAATGTAAACCGTGTTTTTTGGTTTACATTTCCGTGGGCTTACGCTACGCCTGCACCACTTCATGAATCGCTATATGCCTTCATTTGCATGGTGCAACACTGCACATGGGGTGATTTGCATACCTACGCCGGGGGCTGCGCAGATCTGGTGTACGCCGGTAGTGCACGTGGAATTGGATCGTACCTGAATCGCTCGGCGGCCATATTTGGCATTATAACGCCTACGCTATGCGTGCGCCTGGCGCAAGCTTCATGAATCCCGGGGTATGACTCCAGAGCTGGAATTACTGGTGCAGATTGTCTTGCATCAATGGGATGTGGAGGATAAAGATTTAATCTAGTACAGGTCAAATAGCATGCATTTCACACAGATAGTGTTGCATCTGTGTAACCTTCATATTAATTTCAATTTACAGGAATTTAAGGTCAGGTAAAGGCAGGCTAGGAGGGCAGGTAACTGGTAAGTTGGAGGTTGCAAAAAATGAAAAAGGGGATTTGGTCAAACTAGTAGGGAGCTTGGTGGGAGGTTCATAGTTATGTCAGAATGCAGCTTAGTGGATAGAAGTGTCATGGGATATGTGGGTTCTATACGGTGACCTGCTGGGGAAGGGGGTCATGCAGCTCCTAAAATTTTAACTTATGAATATAGTTGTATGGTTCTCTGGTGGGCATGAACAAAAGTTATTACAGATGACAAATAAAAGTTGCATGGGTTGTACACAGAAGGTGAGGGGACACATCACCTCCCAGTAAGGGTAGGTTTGAGGCTTCCAGTAGAGTTTTTGGATGTGGGGATAGGCTGATACATCCACTACATGTATGAATGGAAAATACTCTCACACACTCACTAGAGGACATGCTGGGGAATGTTGACTTTCAGTCTCATATTAGGTAACAAGTGATTTAAACTTTAGTCACCTTTAATATTTGGTACAGTTATGAAACTGACAATATCTGGCAGCTGGTGCAGAGGATTACGGTGCTATTAACAAGCTGCTTCCTGTGGTCAGGTGGACCAAGGTTTGATTTCATCAGCTTCCAATGCCTAACTGTGCAACTGAGCAAATCACTTACACAGCATTCCTGGACAAGTCTGAAAAAGAACTGTGGAGATCAGTGCTCTAGTCCAGTTGTTTGTTTGTCTTTTGGCTTTTCCCGGTTAGGGGTTGCCACAGCAGAACTCCGGTCTGCTAATGATTGGCAGTGGATTTTTATGGTGCCGAGTTGACAGCCCAACGCCCAACCTTCAAGGAAGGAATACTCATTCAAGCACGCACCTACCTGCATGTTTTTAAACATCTCTAGTCCAGTTAAAAAATACAAATAAATGATAAGTTAGGCTAGTGCTAATAGACTAGCCACCTAGCACTTTCAAGAAATCTACCTTTGAGGGTAGTCTCTTATTAACTGAAGAATAAAGAGTTAGAAATGAAAAACTGAGCTGAAAAACAAGTGTAATTTGCTGTTGATCATTGGGCACTATTAATAAAGCATCATCTTAACTTGAACATTAGCAATAAGAAAGAAATACAACTGTGAGTATTAAAAAAGTTCTATTATAACGTCATGTTGGAGTTTAAGCAAATCTGATTGCATAAATGGAAAATTCATAATGCAGATATATATACTTCCCATACAAACGCTTTGGACAAATTTCTATAAGTGTGCACTATTTGGCTAGGAAGGGGCAGAACAAAGTCCTCTGCAGTAACATCTAGTATACAATTTACCATCAAAACAGTAACTCAGAACCAATATATCCAAAGTACTGATGATCCAGACATAAACCTGTAGAGTCTGAAATTTCACACATCATTCTCCTTTTTAAAAGTCATCCATTTGTGTATTCCCAAAAAGCCAACAACAATGCAAAACATAAAAATGTACTAAAGTACCTTTGTTTGTGTCTTTTGGCTTTTCCCGGTTAGGGGTTGCCACAGCAGAACTCTGGTCCGCTAATGATTGGCAGTTGATTTTTACGTACCGGCTTGCCAGGCCTGACGCACAACCTTCAACGAAGGTACGCCCATTCATGCATGTCTCCACGCAGAAGACACTCTAGCTAAGCATCGAACTGGACAGCGTCTTACTGTGAGGCAACAACGCTACCGCAGCACCACCACCGCGGGTCACTAAATAATGTGCCCAAAACTAACAAGGGCAATGTGATTAAAAATGGTGCATTCTGGGGACACAAGCACTTCTGAGAATCTGAGAACAGATTCTGACAAATAAAGCAACGTTCTTAAACTGATAAAACGTATAATGCACATACATGTCGTCGCTTGTCCAGTCAAGATAAAATAGATGAGTCTTTGTGGGTTCTGTTCAAGAAGCTTTATTATATACAAACACATCAGGATTGAGGCTTAATAACTTTAACTTAGATAAATTTATAAACAAAGTAGCTATTACCTTCATACATTCTCAATCTCGGGCTGCAGTCTCAAAATGGCACTGAAGCTGGCAGGTGCTTGCTATTTATATGCACTTGCCAACCTTGAAACGCTTCTTAAAGATACAACATACACACACTATTCTACATCCTCCCTCTTTGGCAAATAAGTCATGCAATATTGACAACATTAACTGACATGCAAGCAATACAAATAATTTTGTCATGCAATTATACATAACTAAATACACATAGAAAATTATGTCCAGGTTGCTGTGTATTTCACACTAGGTCTGGAAATATGACCAAATCATGTGACACAGAAATCTGAATTAGGTCTAGCAAACTAGGACTGTTTCTGCTGAATGTTCAACTTTAGGGACATCAGGAACATCATCAGAAATGGAGGTAGAAATTAAGACATGTTCTGCAACAGGAACATTGTCTAGATTGCTCTGAGATCTAGAGTCTGTATCACAGGAACAATGCTGCAATATCAATTCTGGTACAGGAAGGAAATGTCCGAGATTTCTCCTGTACTCCACACCTTCAGGTTCTACGAAGTAGGATCTCAGCTCAGTATGGTTCCCCTTCACAAGATCGAATGGATGGAAGCTCGAATTTCATAATCTCGAGACCAGAATCTCAAAACTTCCATTCACTCGAAATTGTGAATGGGAGCCTTAGGTTTAAAAAAATAAAAAGTTAACTTACCTTATTGCAGGGGGCCAGGTCCCCTGTACCCCAGCAGTTTAAATGTGAATGTTCCGTGACCGCACTATAGCGGAGGAATGGAAAATCTTCCGTTTTGTGCTTATGCGTATAGTGCGGAATGGGAGATTTCCCTTTCCTTCACTATAGTGCGATCTTGGAGTAGGTATATTTAAGTAGGGGTGTGTGGGGGTGCAGGGGGGCTTAAACATCTGAAAGGTGTTAATTTTTTTTTTTGTCCCTTTCATATGTTCGAGTTTCTCTAAATTTGACATTCTGGTTTCGAGTTTATGACTTTCGAGTTTAGGGAAATTCGATCATATGAAGGGGAACCCTCGGTACATATACCTGTTACTGGACCAATCCGGTCGAAACCTTTTGTTGTTGGTATCCTCACTGTCTCTATTCCTTTTAAGGGATGAAGAAATCTGCTCGATTTATCATAGCTGTACTTCTGGAAAGAACGCTTTCTGAATAATGAGGCTCTAATTATTCTGTTGTTCTTAACTTTAGGCCTCAACAAAATGGAACTAATAGGCAATGTTATTCTGGTTTGCCTAGACAGAAGTCTCTGAGAAGGCAAACCAAGTATATTGTCAGACGGTAAGTTTCTGAGATTAAGTAAATTCAAAAAGACATCGGTATTATCACACTTTGATCTCTCAAGTAATTGCTTTGCATTCTGTACTGCATATTCAGCTAGTCTGTTTGACTGTGGATATTCTGGACTACTCTACTAGTAACATGTACAAAGTCCCATTCTTTTGCACATTTCTGAAACAACTGACTAGTAAATTGGGTACCATTGTCAGAAATAACTTTGTGTGGACTACCTTGGACTGAGAAATGATGTTTCAACTTGGTGATAACAACAGTGGACATTTGATTAGGTAGTAAACCAGTCTCAAACCAGTTTGAATAAGAGTCTACCAACACTAAGTAATGCTGATTGTTCCACTCAAATACATCAATGGCTACTGTTGACCAAGGTAGTTCAGGAACTTGACTTAGATAAAGAGGTTCTTTTTGCAAATGTAGTTTGGTACTACTGCATACTGAACAAGAAGAAAGTACTTCATCAACATCTTTTAACACAGAAGGCCAAAATACTTCTTTTGCACTTCTTTTGGTAGACTCGGAACCTGGGTAACCATGATGCAAAATCTGGATATATTCATATTGTAAGGAAGCAGGAACAGGTAGTTATGTACTCACCATAACGATCGATGTATGTGGTCCATCTCGCCTCACATTCTTTACTCACGGGTTCGGACAACTTATTTTCTAGCACAAAGTCTCTAATTGGCTGGGCTAACCCGGTATCCCAAGATACACCTCGCCCTAGCCCCAGATCTAGTTTGCAGCTATCCCAATCACACCCCACACACACAACTGCCAGTGGAGGGAGCTCCAGCCTGAAAGGAAAGAAAAAACAACTGACATTGAAGGGTTCTCAGAACCAATTTTCCTCCAAATCCTTTAGGAAGGGGGCAGGTGGGAGGGTACGTAAGAATGTGAGGCGAGATGGACCACATACATCTATCGTTATGGTGAGTACATAACTACCTGATGTTATGTGGTCCTATCTCGCCTACATTCTTTACTCACAGGACAGCGTCCCCAGCACCTCTATCCTGGGTGGCTCATAGGAAAATACTCCTGAGAACCGTGGAACCAAAGGAAGCCCGGCCCCTAGAAGCCACGTCCAACTTGTAATGAGTAATAAAGGTGTGCGGAGAAGCCCAAGTGGCCGCAGCACAAATTTCTTCCAATGAAAGCCTTGCATGGTATGCTATTGATGTAGACACTGCCCTGGTAGAATGAGCTTTAATGGGAAAAGGTAAATTTCTGCCTGCTGACGAACAGATAAAGGAAATACAATCTTTGATCCATTTAGAAACTGTGCTCTTGGAAATAGGACAACCTGTTCTGTTTTCTGAGAAGGACACAAACAGTTGATCAGACTTCCTAATATGCTTAGTCCTGTATAAGTAGAATCTTAGTTGTCTGTGCACATCCAACTGGTGAAACCTAAACTCTGCTTTATTGGAAAAGTTCGGAAAGAACACTGGAAACTCGATAGACTGATGCAGATTAACGGTGGATGACACATTCGGAAGGAAGGACGGGTTAAGTCTCAGGAAAACTCTGTCCTTATGGAAGGTCAAATACGGAGGCTTAATGGACAAGGCTTGAATCTCTGATACTCTTCTGGCCGATGTAATGGCTATCAGGAAAGATGTCTTCCAAGATAGAAATTTTAATTTACAGGTGGCAGCCGGTTCAAGGGGCGGTGAAGTGATGGCTTGTAACACAATGTTTAAATCCCATGGCATGACAGGTTCTGAAACCGGAGGGCGAAGTAACCAGGTGCCTTTCAAGAAGGCCTTACAAAGTTTATGGCCCATAAGAGAAGGCTCGTAAGATGTATGAAAGTTGGAAATTGCAGCCAGCTGCACCTTAATGGTAGCAGGCGCGGAGCCCTGTCGGAAAAGCATGGCGAAAAAGTCTAAGACCTGCGGAATTGGGGCTGTGAAGGGGTCCAAACCTTGGGCCTAAGCCCAAATGGAGAATCTCTTCCACTTGCTGGAATAAATCCTTCTGGTGGAAGACTTATGAGATGAAGACAAGATGTGTACCACCTCAGGTGAAAAGGAATGTCGTCTAACTAGTGATGGAAGTGGAGCAGCCAGGCTGCCAACCTGAGGGTTCGCAGGGAGGGGTGGAGCTGTCCTGACATATGAATCAGTAGGTCTGGCACTGGGTCCAGAGTCCAAGGGCCATCCACTGCGTACTGCTGAAGAAAGGGGAACCATACTTGTTGAGGCCAGTGTGGAGCAATTAGAATCATCCTGCTTCCCAAGGATATGGCTTTCTGAATCACTCTTGGTAACAGAGGAAACGGAGGGAAAGCATAGATCAAACCGGGGGCCAATCATGGACTAGAGCGTCCCTGGGTGATTCCCCCTGTGGGGGGATCAGTGTGAAGTACTTGCTGCATTTGGCATTGAGAGGGCTGGCGAAGAGAACGCAGCAAGGCTGACTCCACCTGTTGAAAATTTGAACTGCCACTCATTCGTTCAGGAACCACTCGTTAGGCATCAGAATAGCTCTGCTCAGCCTGTCCGCTATCACGTTGGTCTTTCCCGGAATGTGCGTTGCCACTAAAAGCCATTGGGAAGACACTGCATGGCCTCTCTACAGAGGGGATAAGACTTGGTTTGCCCCTGCTTGTTCAGGTACCACACCACGGACATGTTGTCCGAGTGAATTGCAATCGTTCCACGAGGAAGAGAGCTTTGGAGTGCCCGCAACGCTAGTAACACCGCTCTCATCTCTAGAACATTGATGTGCAGGTGTACCTCGTGATCTTGCCACGTGCCTTGGACCGTCCTGCCAAGATAATGCCCACCCACCCCATCTGGGAGGCGTCTGTGGTCACCGTGGCCACTGGAGACATAGGAATCAAGCTCCTCCCTTTGTCCAGATTGGTGGAGCATAGCCACCAGCGGAGGTCCTGTTTGCAACGTTCTGTGAGAAGTATCAAGTGGAAAACAGGAAGTTTCTGAAAGGACCATTGGGCCGAAAGGAGACACTGTAGGATCCGCATGTGTAATCTGGCTAGAGGCACCAGCATGATGGTGGTAGCCATGGATCCCATGAGCTGGAGAATTAACCTGGCCTGAACTCTCTTGAGGGGCAACAATGCGTGAATTTGAGACTGCACCACTCTTATTCTCTCTTGTGGCAGAAAAGCCCACATTTGAATAGAGTCTAGCTCGGCGCCTATAAAAACAACACGCTGTGAGGGCAGCAAGGCAGACTTTTCCCAGTTCAAGGTAATTCCTAGTTGGTGACAAAGTGTAATGGTAGCCTCCCTGGCTTGAATAAGGAGATGCCTGGTGGGGGCGGTGAGAAGCCAGTCGTCCAGATATGGAAACACCTGGAATCCCCGACGTCTCAGGTGAGCCGTCACCACTGCCAAACACTTGGTAAACACCCTGGGGGCTGTGGTGAGACCAAAGGGCAGGGCACGAAACTGGAAGTGACTGGCTCCCAGCCAGAAGCGTAAATGAGTCCTGGATGCCTTGTCCAACTTGATGCGGTAGTAGGCATCCTTGAGATCGATGGAGCACATCCATACTCCTTTTTCCAGCAAGGGAAAAATGGACTGAAGAGTGACCATTCGGAACTTGGACTTTAGAATGTAGTGATTCAATCGGCTGAGATCCAGAATGGGCCTCAGGTCCCCTGTTCTTTTCGGCACCAAAAAGAGTCTTGAGTAAGTTCCTGATTCAATATAGTCTGAGGGGACTGGTTGGATGACTCCTTTTTCTAGCAGCTTTGAAACTTCTAGTGCTGCGTGATCCCGTTGACTGGGTGGAATGTCCGGGATTCTTTTGACTGGAGGGGGTGTTGATAAAAAGGGGATAGTGTAACCTCCGGTAACTATTTGAAGCACCCAACGATCCTGGGTGATGCTTTCCCAGGCTTCCGGATGCAATGAAATTCGGCCCCCGACTGGCTCTTTAATAGCACAGTCGGGCAATGCCTCAGGAACGCTGAAAGGAAGACTTGCGAAAGGAATCGCGGTCTCCCGAGTTGCGGGGGCCTCCTCTGCCTCTCTAGGACAGCGCCTTCCAGAATAATTTCCCCCTTCTCTGCCTCTGGAGTGGGACTCACCTTGAGCAGCAGGGAAAGACCTCTGTGACTTCTTGAACTACATTTTCCCTCCTCTCTGAGCCTTGGGGTAAGGCCTAGAAGGAAGAGAGAAATGGGCCCCTATGGCAGATAGGGTTTTCCCCTCCTGTTCGCATCTGGTGAGGGTGTCTTTCACTTTGGTCCCAAAGAGTGAGGACCCATCAAAGGGGGAGTCAGTGAAGGAAGACTTAAAGGCCTCCGCGAAATGACACAGGCGCATCCAGGCTTGCCTTCTGAGAGCTACACCTGAGCTAGCTGCCCTACTCGCCCCTTCGGCTGCATAGGATATGAGCCTCATGGACGAGTTGACAATGGAACCAAGGGTGGACAACTGGGTGTTAACAGTCTGCGCTACCGCCTCAGGCATGTTACCCGTCAGAGTGTCGCCTAGCTCCTTAAGGAGATCTCTCTGGAGCCGAGTAAAATGACAAAGATAATTCAGCGACCGCAATGTAAAGGTCGCCGAAGACAGGGTACGCTTCCCATACCGGACCATACTCCTGGACTCCTTGTTAGGAGGATGGATGGAAGAAGAAGCCTCTGCAACTTCCTGCTGAGTGGCTGCCGCCACCACAAAGGCATCTACAGAAACCCTTTTGGTCAGGAACTCTTTCCCCGGGGAAGCAGAAAGAAACTTATTTGGACATCTGGGCACCGGTTCCACAGAATCAGGGGTCTCCCACTCCCTTCGACAAATCAAATCCAGGAGTTCATCGAAGGGTGGAGACCCCCAGGAGGCGCAGGGTTGAGCTCCGAAGGCCTTGAGGAATACTGACTCCTCCTCAGAGGGGGTCTTGGAAGGCCAGTCACCTCTCTGCTTCAAAATCTCCAGGATGCTGGAGAAAGAGACATCATCGGAGGACGACTTAGGGGACCCCTCAGACTCCCCAAGGTCGGTATCAGAAGTGAGGGACTCATCCTGGGAGTCTATGTGCTTCCTCTTGCACAATTTCTTTCTAGGGGTCTCCTCAGGCACTGACCCTGAGGAGCCCTCAGGAAGTTGGGGACCGCTCATGGGGGTATCCTCAGACCTTCGGGCTCTGCCATCCACAGACAGGGGTGTGTCAGAGGCTCTAGCCAGGGTGTAGGGGGAAGGAGTGACCGATCTGGGTGATGTAACTGACGATCTGGCCAGTGCGCTCCTCATGGCCTTGATGGCAGGTGCCCCCGAATCCGAGGACCGACCCGTCTCCGAGACCACAATCGGAGTCGGGGTTCCCGAGCCGAAGCACTGAGAGGGAGACTCAGAACCGACAAGAGTCCCGAGGTATCCCCCTCGGGTCCGACTGAGAAAACCCGAGTACGGAAACCAGAGAACGGAACTGACATGGTTGGAGCCGACGTTGGCTCCGATAAACTCGCAAGGGGTATCGGAGCTGACACGAGAACAGCACTCGGTACGGAGCACTCCGGCTCCGACAACACAGGGGTGCTCGGAGGAGGAATCATCAGTACAAGAATAGGGACTGGCTCCGGAGCCGACTGGGCCGGAGCCGAGAACAATTTTTGCTAACACCGGTGACTGCAGGAGCCTCTGGACCACCCTATCCACATCCAAATCAGACAGCCTAGTGGATTTGGAGGAAATAGAGGGAGCTCGGGATCTCCTACCCGGAGACTCAGGCCCAACACTGGGTGACTGGCTCCGAATAGGTTCCAATAATATCGGGGCCGAGGTCGACTCCAGTACAACAGATACCTCCTGCGGCCCAGAGGACAATGGAGCCGAGGAGGCAGTATCCACTTTCGAAACTTTCTCCGGGGGCTCCGAAGAGACAGATGGAGCCGGAGATCTTTTCTTGGCCTTGGAAGTCTTAGACTTAGTACTAGAAGAAGAGTCTAAAGACTCCTCAAAGGAAGGTTTAACCAGGCCTTTCAAAATCAACTTATTTTTTCTTTCCTGCAGTACCCTCAGGCTAAAAGCGTGGCAAAAACTGCAGGACTCTTGCAGGCGAATAGCACCAAGACAATAAACACAGATAGAATGCCCATCTATGATGGACATCTTGTAGCCACATTTAGAGTATTTTTTAAACCCAGAGAGTTTATGCTCTTTCTGCTCTTTAGACATAATAGTACACAGCACCCACTCAACCGACGACAGACACGAGAGGAAGGCGGGAAAACCAAACCAAGAACAACCAAAGAAACTCTAATTTAAACGTTTCTTTGGTGCAGCAAGGAATCTAACTACCGACCAACAAAAATAGAATTTTACACAAAAAACACACTGGAGAGGACTAGGTCCTCTAATTTAAACAGGCCTAGCCCGCCAAAAGAGGGATACCACAAATAAAACCACAACTCGCTCACACAGTATACTCACAATGAAAACTAGCTATTAAAATAGCTTTTTACTAGGAACAGACTGCTAAATACTTATGAAAAGTATAGAAAGGGTACTTAGCCACAGCCAAGCTAGACCACGTCCTAACTCTACGAGTGGCAAACGAGATTTGGGGCTAGGGCGAGGTGCATCTTGGGATACCGGGTTAGCCCAGCCAATTAGAGACTTCGTACTAGAAAATAAGTTGGCCGAGTCGGAGCCGATTCTCGGCTCCGAACCCGTGAGTAAAGAATGTAGGCGAGATAGGACTACATAACATTAACAATTTTAGAGCCTTTGAAAATAATGCCATCTTCCATCAGCATCTCATCTCCGTAAGAAAAATAAGTTTGCACTTCAGGTGGTACACTGGATTGCTTTGATGGCCATCCATCATTAATGTAATGGTTGAACTTTTGCAAAACAGGATCAGTCTTTGTATGATCTCTCAGCTCAAGTCTCGTGGTAAAAAAATTACACACTTCCATGACGTCAAAGTCAAAATTCTCTGCATTAAGCTGTTCCGTTGTATTTCTGGGCAATCTGGATAAGGTATCAGCCAGATAAAGAAGTTTCCCTTTTCTATAGACCATTTTGAAGTTGTACTTTTGCAATTTGAGCATCATTCTTTGTAATCTCGCTGGAGCTGAATGCATAGGCTTCTTTAGAATAGTAACTAGAGGTTGGTGATCAGTTTCAATCTGAATAGCTCGACCACAGGTATAATCATGAAACTGTGAACATGCAAATACTATTGCCAAAAGTTCTTTCTCAGTTTGAACATACTGCATTTCAGTTTGGGTAAGAGTTCTACATCCATAGGCTATTGGTCTGCCTTCTTGAAGAATAACTGTGCCAAGACCAAATTTTGAAGCATCACAGGAAAGTGTTACTGGTTTATTGACTTCATATTATGTTAATGTAGGCGGAGTAGCAATTTTCTCCTTTAAAGTTTCAAATGCCTTCTGGTGCTGTTCCAACCAAGACCATATAACATTTTTGCACGTCAGTTTTCTCAAAGGTGCTGTCAACTCACTGAAGTCTGGTATAAACGTGCCTAAATTGCTGACCATACCAAGAAAACATTGTACAGCCTGAACATTATCTGGTACTGGCATCTCAAGAATGGCTGCTTGCCTGCAGGAGCGGCCTTAGGTCAACTGGCGCCCTAGGCAAAAGGGCTTCATGGCACCCCTAATCACACTACCTGATGCCCCCATCCTGGTCTGACTACACCAAATAAATACTGGAAAAGCACCCCTACCAAAGCAGTGCCCTAGGCAGCCGCCTAGTTGGCCTATGCCTAAGGCTGGCTATGCTTGCTTGGATGGGTCTGGTCGCAAGCCAGTGCTAGTAAATAAATGACCTACATACGTAACTTCTTGTACTCTGAATTTGCACTTCAGTGGATTGAGCTTTAAGTTCACTTAATATGTTCTGTCTAGAACTTTCTTAAGGTTTCTGTCATGCTCTGCTTCACCATTGCCTCCAACCAACAAACAATCTACTATTATGGCACAAGGATAACCTAAAAAAATTTGCTCCACTGCACGCTGAAAGACTTCACTTGCACAATTTATTCCAAATAGCATCCTGAGGAATCTATATCTGCCATATGGGATACTGAAAGTAGTCAGCAATTATTTAACATTTGTTAACCAGGAAAGTCCGACTTGGAATGAAGCCAGTTTTCATCAGAGGCCCAGGGAGAACACTCCAGATGCATGTCTTTGAAACATAGGAGTAAACCAGAGCACCCGGAGAAAACCCACGCAAACACAGGGAAGACATACAGACTCTGCACAGAAGGCACCCCAGCCAGGAATTGAACCAAAGAACCTCTTGCTGCAAGGCAACAATGCTACCCTTGCACCACTGTGCCATCCATAATGAGGATTTGTGACCAAGCATCACTTGCCAAAATGAACTTTTTGCATCCAGGACAGAAAAAACAGTGATATTTGGTATTACAGCTGCAACTTCCTTGACTGTATGCATTGGATGATGCTGTCTCTTTAATGCTTTGTTCAAATCTCTTGGGTCAATAGACATTCTGATTTCGTCTGAGCCTTTTTTGTGGGCTGCTATCATAGATGACACCCCTTCAGTTGGTTCTGTAACTGGACAAATTACACCTTGCTGCACCATTTTATCCAACTGATCTTTAACTTTATTCTGCACAGCTATCGGAACTTTTCTTGCTGGTCTGACCACTGGACTGACCTCTGGGTCTAACTTCATAGAATACACAACAGGAAGTTTGCTCAACTTGTCACTGAAAACATCAGCATATTCTGAGAAAATATGTTCAGTAAAATTGGAACTAGGATATGTGCTTATATGATGAACTTCTTTGGTAAAAGAAAGCAAATTCATTCTCAAACTGTCTCTGAGACCCACTAACTTCACAGGTCTTCAGACTACATAGAATAACAATCTGTGTAACAGTTCTTAGTGAAATAACATGGAAGCACTACTGAGCCTTCAGTCTGAATTTCTTCACCTACATAAGCAACAAGTTTCACACAACTAGCCACATTGAGTTGATCATTAGTTTTCACTTTAGCAAATGTGTCTGCTGACATAACATTACACTTTGAACCTGTGTCTACTTTAAGCTTGGTAGATTTACTATTGATCTGGATGGTACAAAACACTTAATTCTTTACCAACAAATTTACTGGATCAATCTCTTCACCAATTGCTGATATACCATCTATGTAGAAAGTAGAATTGCAGCTCTCTACATGATCTGTTTGCTTTTTCGAGTGACCCTTCTTTACAACTGTGAGAGGTTTACTTGATTTGTAACATTTTTGAAAATGGTCCATTTTTTACACTTGTCGCATTGCTGATCAAATGCTAAGCATTTTTTCTCTTTTAGACTCATGATTGGCACCACAATTACGACAGTTAATAAAGCTGGATTTGAGTTTTGCTGACTCACCCTTGTACTGCACTGAGTATGTCTTTTTCTTAGAACTTGCTAGAAAACTACGGGGTCTCCCAGGAAAACCCACACAGGTGGAAGGAGCCATGTGCTTAGGCCTGCTTTTGATAACCATGTGTTTCACGCTGTCTACATTTGCTCTGGAGCCTGCTGAAACCATGCTCTTATCACTTACAAGTACACTTGTGTGCCTTTCTGTAACTTCATGGATTTGACAAATCTCAATAGCTTTGCTCAGCGTTAAATCACTGTCACGCAGCAAAATCTTTCTCACTGCAGCACTATTAATACCACATACAAGCCTGTCCTTAAGTAACTCATTTTTTAAGTCACCAAACTGACATGCTTTAGCTTTGTTTCTCAGGTCAGTAATGTAAGCTGCAAATGTTTCCCCTGGTTTTTGCTCTCTTGTGTAGAATAAATACCTCTCTAATATAAGATTTGTCTGGGGGTTACACATTTCCCTGTATTTGCACTTTAAACACTCGGGGTCTTCCCTTGATTCAGCCTGTACAACAATATAACAGTTTACACCTTCTCCCTCATATACTGTTGGTGCATACACAAATGAACACTCCCTTTCAATAGCCCTGACCCAGGTAGGTTTAGCAAAATGAATGCCCTGGTGTATGCATCTTTGTCAGAATAAGCTGTTTGTATAAAAATATTGTACTCTTGCTCAAATATTCTCCAATTCTCTGCAATATTCTGATCAAACATCAATGGTGATGGTTTTCAAAATCAGTCTGCCACATTAACACATACCAGTGAAGGCTTTTGCAAGTATGCATGAACACACACATATACATATGCCAGAAATTTATGCCAGTATTTGTAACTATACCCACTAGCAAAACAAGCCTCTGAATAACTGAACTTTGCGAAATAAGTCTCTCAGGCACTGTAATACTCTTGAAATCACTGCACTGTAAGAAATCACCTCTTATCAGTGTAATAAACATTTTAAAACAACTTCACTGTGCGAATAAACTGGGAAGTACCTGCACTTTGCAAATAACCAGTACACAGCACACTGAAACTTTCCCAAAATGGCTATACTATGCTAAATAACTGTTTACAGTGCAAGAAACACTCTGTAATGGTGGCACTTTGCAAACATACACACCCAGCACAAGAAAATTGTTGAAATGGCTGTATTTTGACTGTACTTTACGAAATAGTTGCACTTTGCACACACACTGTTCAGAATAAATGCACAGTAATAAGCATACACTGCAAGCACTTTTACATACTTTGAGATACTTTGAATAACTCTAGTTATACCTTGAATACAATGCGAAATAGCAGTTATACCAAAACACAGTACTTTGCCAAAAAACATGCAATCACCTTGCTTTATTTATGCTTAATATGCTCCTGTTGCCCTTATTATATTTGTTTTGCAATTCTGAGGTAATTTTGAACCCCTTATGTGCTTTTCTGATCATCGTTTTTATCAAATATCTTAATTTTAAATATTTTTGGTTAATTAATAAACCTTTTGTGCCTCTCGCTTGTTTAATAATGCAGTTTATGCCCTTGTAATGCTTAGTTTTATCTTTTTTATAAAATAAATCGTACGTGCAAGTTTTCATTACCTTTGGTTCGTTTATGGCCCTTTTTCATGCTTGTTACTCTTAGTTTACTTTCACTGTTAACTCTGCACCTCGTAGCTCTGAAAAGCAGTCTCTGGAATCCTGGTTATGACACCATGTCGCTCGTCTAGTCAACATAAAATAGACGGGTCTTTGTGGGTTCTGTTCAAGCAGCTTTATTATGTACAAACACATCAGGATTAAGGCTTAATAACTTTAACTTAGATAAACGTATAAACAAACCATCTATTACACTCATACATGCTCACTCTCTGGCTGCACTCTCAAAGTGGCACTGAAGCTAGCACGTGCTTGCTATTTACTTTTAAAATTACACAGACAAAATTGCACACTACATCCAAAGCCTAATTTTTAGTACATGGCATGGTTGCATAATACACAGTATAGAAGCAAGACAGACATGTAAAATACATTTTATTAATAAGCTATCATCACAATACATGGCCAACAAAAGCTCTGCAGGTCTCTAATGTCATCAGAAGCCAAATGAAGTACTGCTTAGCTATTTGCGTGTGTGCAAAGGATAACATTGACATATATTGGCAGTTGGTGGTGTCTGGAAACTAATATAACTCTTTCCTCTGCACTTCCTACACATCAGTTAAACAAAATAATCCAACACAATCTGGTATGTCCAACCACATCAAAATATTAATGAAGTTATGTATTCTTTACAAGTGCTGCTTAGCAATCAGTTTCACTCTATGATCTGTATATTATTTCACTTTACATATTTATATTCACATTAACATACAAAACTACCAACCTACTAAATGAAGACTAAAAATTCCAGTGCAGCTTCCCCAGTTTTGTCTTGCAGATATGTTACCATTATGAGACTTTAAATTATTCATTAGTTCTGTTCCATATTATTTGAAAAATGAAAGAAAATGTTCATTTAAATTTAATATACTTCTGAACAAAAATATGGACCAATAAAAATAATGCATTCACTAAACATTTAACTGGCACAGAGTTGTGTAGCCCACAATTTAAAGATATCTTAAGACTGCAGAGTTGTTAAGAACATGGAAGTTGTCCCATTACCTTGTGTGATGGATTATTTGGAGAAGAAAAACAGAATATTTTTGCATGTCCTTCCTTAAATAATTACCTTACCTTATTAAAAAAATATTGAATATCTCAGCAATGTGAAAATATTTTTAACTGACAAAGATGACTGCTATCAAGTTAGAATACATACACAAAAATATCCAACATTCAGAGATCAGAAACAAGCCATAGTACTTTTTTTATGACAGAATGGTCAGCTAGACCAGTTTCACTAGAAAAACGTCACCAGCATCTATAAATTGTGTGAAATAAACTTATACAACAAAATATTAGAATCAACTGATGCACTATATTAATGAGACAAATCGACTAAAGTCTTGGGCATGCTGCTGAACTTATAAATAAATTCAAGGCATCATAAATACCTTGACTGGTGCAACACAAAAACAATGACAGTAGATTAGTATAAATACATACACGTGCATAACTGTGAGATCATGTAACTCGTAGTATGGCAATGCTTAAAAAGGCAGTAACAGATTTTCACGTCATAATAAATAATATAGCAGCAAAAAATTTAACTAGAAATAACATTAAAAATTGGCTGAATGCAGGTTCTCTAGCTCAGTAAATTCATTGTGAATACAAAAATAATTCAATAATTTATTCAGTTCTAGATGGAATAACATACCTGTAGACACTATCCATAATTTCGCCTTGTCAGTCAGCATACTAGATATGTTAAAAGCATCCGTATCTCCTATATTTCAGTCAATACACATAAAAAAGTTCTTGCCTGAATATTATTAATTGTATGTTTGTAAAGAGTGTTAATAGATTTCTTACAATGGATTTCACTTAAGGGAATGGAAAATCATCCCTTGAACATTCTTGTGGTTTGACCCATAACAAATTCTTGTCAAGGACAGTACGCAATATAAATAAGAGTTTTGGTTTTACAACAAACATATCTGAGTAAACTAAAACACTTATTCATGCTAGGAGTGGGGAAGTGCTAACCTGTCACAATCACATCCCAAAACCTGCAGGTACCAGGGGTAAAACATCCTACCCAGTTAACTGATTCTGATTGTTGAGTATAAAACCTGTTATGACCTAACAGCTGTCCAAGTTTTTTCCTCGCTTATTGCTAAATTTGTGCACTACAGGAATAATATTGCAATGAACTGGGTCACCCTGTAAATTAGAACGATATTTCTGAATAACCCTACAAACAGTATCACAGGATCATAGGAGATTACTAGGCTATCAACCCAGAGGTCATTTCATACCATAGAAGTGTTAGTTAATACCCAAGATTGCATTTAGTAATGGCTGCCCATGTCCAGGTAGGTTGTGGGCGCTATGCCCAGTAAGAATTTACAGTGTCCCATCTACTCGTCTAGGTTCCTCTTGAACAGTGTCATATCTGTTTTACATGAATAGATAGACTATTCCAAAGATGCAGCAGTCGCTAGGAGATAAATCTGTCCATCCAGCATGTCTTATTTAAGTCGCAGGCCATATTTAGCTCACTGGAACAGGTATCCCTAGTTCCGTTTAATTTATGGAAGTTCATTAGGTTTGAGTCTGAGATTGCTCTGTAAGGCAGGCATAAGTCTCCCCTAAGAAGTCTATATGATACAGAGTATAGTGAAAAGGACTTTAGTCGGTCTGTGTAAGGAATGTGCTGGAGTCCTTTGATCTTCTTTGTTAGAAACCTTTGAGGTCTCTCCAATTGCTGCAGGTGTTTTTTTTACAGTACATGCCAAATGGGGCATTATACTCAATTATAGGCCAGATAAGTGCTGAGTATAGAGGGGTTATAACCTCTTTTGGTCTCGAGCCAATGCCTTTAGTAACCAAGTGTGATTTAACAGTTAACCTCTTTATAGGTTTATAGATTAGTACTAGGCTAACTGCCCTTGCAAGACATTTTAAGCCTAGCCAATTATCCCCTGTGAGATTCAAACCCTGTACCTTGTGTTTGTAAGGCAAACACCTTAACCATTAGGCCACACTCCCAACGTGCTACATAGAAAGCCTTCCTCATTACAGTAGACACATGGGGGTCGAAGTTAAAGTCACAGTCAACTTGTAATCCCAGGTCCCTTACCACTTTGTGGGTACTTAGGCTATTGTTGTTGATTTGACAGTGTGAAGGGACATGGTTTGTGCCAAACAGAATGATGAAGCAGTTCTCTGCATTCAGTTTGAGACCGTGACTTAAGACACCAGTCATTGGTCAGCATAAGACTCGCCTGGAATATAATGACATCATTTGGGGATTCAGTAATTGCACCCATTTTGCAATCATCTGCAAACCTGGTCAGCCACAGCCCTTTAGTTTTGACCTGAACCTCTGAAATGTATGTACCAAACAGTAGGGGGCCAGCACTGACCCCTGTGGAACCCTGCTGGTAGCAGGTCTGCTGGTTGATCTGGAGTCACCCACTTTGATAGTGTGTGTCCGGTTTGTGAACCAGTTGGCAACCCATCTTACAATGAAGGGGTTCACATTCAGTTTGCTAAGTTTATTTCTAATGCCTGTGTGCGGGGTTGTGTCAAAAGCCTTTACCAAGTCAAGGTATGCTATGTGCACCAATTTGCCCTCATCAATGGCCCTGGTCACATTTTCGAAAAAAAAAAACCACCAGATTTAAAAGGCAGGATCTGTCCTTGACGAAGCTGAATTGGATGGGATCCAGGGTTTGAAATTCGCCTGTCTTTATTTATGAGGTCCACAATGATACATTTCATGGCCTTACGGATAAGGTTGGTCAGGTTTATGGGTCTGTAATTCCCCAGGTCTGTTGCTAGGTCACTGTTAAGGAGGGGAATAATTGTTGCTGTTCTCCATTCTGCAGCAGCAAAGCCTGTGATTAGACTGTGATTGAAAAGGGTACTTAATGACAATGCTAGTTCATGTTTTAGCCTGGTTACAAGACAGCCTGGGATGCCATCTGGTCCCATAGAGGTTGTGTTTTTTTGCCTTGGACAATGCTTTGATGACCTATTCTTCAGATATGTAGAGTAGGGGGGGATTTGGGGGAAGGTTTGTGATCGGTTTGGAGGGGATAAGGGAGTGAAATTTTCACCAAACCTATCCGCTAGCAGGTTTGCTACCTTTGTGGGGTCAGTGTGTGCGATACCGTCGATAAGTTATTAGAATATAAGGAGCATGCAGAAGAAAGTAGAAAAACCTGAGGTTTGTTACTACGTATGGCAGCAGTACATTTTAGATTTGTAGTTTACTCAGAAACATTGGTCAAGTTTACAGAGATATTATTTCTGAGGTGTGTAAATTCAGCTATAAGTGAGGTAAAAACTTTGGACAGCTGTTAGGCCGTTACAGGCTTTATACTCAAAAATCAGAATCAGTTAACAGGGTAGGATGTTTTATCTGTAGTACCTCCAAGTTTTGGGATGTGACTGTGACAGGTTAGCACTTCCCCACACCTATCATGAATAAGAGTTTCAGTTTACTCAAATATATTTGTTATAAAACCAAAACTCTTATTTATATTGCATACTCTACTTAGCAAGCATTTGATTTGGGTCAAACCACATGAATGTTTAAGGGATGATTTCAGTTCCCTTAAGAGATATCCAGTGTAAGAAATCTATTAGCACCCCTTACAGACATAGAATTAAAAATACTCAAGCAAGATCTTCTTTTAAGGGTATTGATTGTATTATAGAGTATACAAATATTTTTAACATATCTAATATGCTGCCTGACAAGGCGAGATTATGGATAGTGTCCACAGGTGCATTATTCCATCTAGAATTGAATGAATATTATTGAATTATTTTTGTATTGCCACTGGATTTACAGGGATCGGAAATCTGTATTCCGCTTATTTTTAATGTTATTTATGGTTAAATTCATTGTTGTGATATTGATTATTTACCATGATATGTGATAATCTGATACTGGCTCTTTAAACTTTGCTATACTAATGGTTACATAAGCTTACTTCTATGCTTTTGTGTACATTTATACTGATCTACTGCCTTATTTTTTTGTTTCATCATTCAGGGTTTTCTAATCCCTTGAATTTAGTTATTGGTTGAGCAGCATACCCAAGACTTTAATTTGTGGTGTCTCGATAGTGAGGTTCATCAATTAACTCTACTACTTTGTTATACAGTGTTTGTTGATAGATGCTGAAGAAACTTTAGAAACCAGTCTGCCTGCCCATTCTGTAAATAAAAAGACTATGGCTTATTTGTAATCTCTGAATGCTGAATTTCTTTGTTTGGTTTTCCTTCTTTGCGCACTAGAAGTTAGTTTGGATCCCTGGCAGTACCTTGTGTTTGTTTATGCATGCACACACATACACATACACACACACACACACACACACACACACACACACACACACACACGCACACACGCACACACACAGTCACAGTCACAGTCACATAGAAACAGACACACACATATACACAAACATACACGTGCATACTACAAAGCACGTCATAAAATTCCATTTTAATTCACAGTGTTGTCATATCGTAATAAAAAAGATACCATCATTATGCAAACTCTGACATGCATAACAACACACAATGAATGTTAACCAATGCCAACATTTACAAAAAAAACTATGTTAGTGTAACAGTAGGATTTTACACTACAGAAATTACAGCTGCAATACAAAACAATATTCAAATACAAAGCTACTTAGTAATCAGCAATTCAATTCACTCTGATCTACACTTTCTACTCAAAAGTGTCTCCTGTCAAACATACATGCACATAACTGTAATTCTGATTTACTTTGATACCAAAACTGTAACAGCAAAGTAGTGCTCATGACAGCACTGGAATAATTTCATTCAACATGACACTGCTCATTTGTTTCCTAAAGTGCACACACGCAAAGTTCTCATTTGACATTTCAATAGATGTCGAATTTCCAGTTTGCATGATTACATAACTCACTGCCCAGTTTGCAACCAATGTACCAAATCCATGTGTTCAGATAGGCTGATGGTAAACGAGTACCATCACAGAAACCTACTGCCCTACTGCATTACCACAGAGGGTGAAAACTCTGTAAAAGTATTCTTAAAAACATCATACTGAAGACAATAAGGATATGTCTGCCTTGCACTTGCATAGCTGTAATGGCTGGTAAAGTTCTTTTTACATGGTTGACCTTTGCCCTGCTTCATCTAACTTCTGGTTCTGCTTTCTAGCGGACATCTCACTATGTAGCTCCACATCTGACAGGTCATCCATACTATGGTCTGTAGCAGTGGACTCGTCTTCGGTGACATCTGGTTTCTTGCCTGCAGATTGCTGAGTCATGAAATCCTGTTCAGGAGGACGCTTCCATTCAGGTCTGGTAACCATCCAGAAAATGAAAGCACCAAAGAGAAAAATCAAGACACCCAACGTATTTACAAAAATTGCCTCTGGTGGGGATTTACTGTATGGGATAATCCCAGAAGCAGCTTTCCTGTTGGGAAAAATAACAATGACAGTGTTAAAAAGACACCAACATGCAGTTCACACCTAATCTTAATAAGCTATCTGATACTGGAAACTCTGGTGTGATTCTACACAAGGATCTCTACCTTGCAGATGCAATTCCAGTTGTTATTTATTTATTTATTTATTTGCTTTTTGTTTACTGGGAAAGTCCACTTGGCCTAAGAGAGCCCCTTTTCAGTGGAGGCCCGGGAGAAAAACTCCAAAGCATAAACTTTTACATTTAAGACTTACAGTTCAATGATATAATATTCAATTCTACAAAACAAATTAAACAGAATCTTACCGAGGTAAAACTTCACACAAGAATAAAAAGTCAAAGAACAATTAACATGAAACGGAAAATAAGTACAAAATGTACATGTGAGTAGTTCACAGTAATGTATAGAGAAAAGCAGACATTGCTGACCTTAAGGGTATACATAAGTAAAATAAGCATCTGCTGTCATTTCAGAGATATTATCTTACCAAAAATAGAGCTACTGTTTTACCAGTAATAGAGATGACTGGAGGGAATGGGGATTTCGTGAGGTCTAGGGGGGCTTGTGAGCTAAGCTTGGTTTATTTACGAAAACTGTTCAGAACTGTGGAAGCATCACTTCACCTTTTCACAACTACATTTATACTGGCATCTGATTTTTTTCACCTTAAGGCCACCAAGAACAAAGTAATCACTAGACGTATGACCATTCGAGAAATGCAAGTTCCACTGGCTACAATTGCTTTGAAATACAATGAAATACAAGATAGAGCATCAGAACTATAAGACCTAAAGCTCAAAATTAACAACACTGTGGGCTATGGCTTTTTGACGTACA
This sequence comes from Protopterus annectens, assembly GCF_019279795.1. Classification (NCBI taxonomy): domain Eukaryota; kingdom Metazoa; phylum Chordata; order Ceratodontiformes; family Protopteridae; genus Protopterus; species Protopterus annectens. The sequence continues at coordinate 91,826,407 of NC_056738.1, read as the reverse complement.
GAGACAATCAGTTGACTGTAGCCCAGATGACCTCAGGTAGTAGCACAGAAATCAAAGGCAAAAGGGATGGGAAGGAGTGGCATTTGCCAGCTCGCCCGTTCAGGGGGAAGGGAGGCAGTCTGACTTGCTGCCAAGCACCCACAAAGGAAGGATGATCTTGACAGTATTTCAGTCACAGTGACACTGTGTTGCATATCCTGCACAAGAGGCTAGGCATGTACAGATATGTACGTGCATATTCTCAAGCAGAAGCTTTAAGTGGTGTCACAGCCATGCTGGAGTGGGGTTAGGGCTGAGGGGACAGTGAAACTCCTGCATGGCATCCAAGTTTGCCCACTCCTTCACACCCAACCTCTGATTCTTAGGGGAAATAATGAGCCAATCAGGTTCTCACCCCTACTGGAGGGGCACATGAGCCAAAAAGGTACAAGCTGGGGAGGCTACGCCTAAGTCATGTAGGTGACAAAAACAAAAATAACAATAATGTAAATGAAAAATCAAGCATGAAGGGCACTGCTGGGGATGCAACTTCCAAAGGTTATTTCTACTCTAGAACTGTAGAAAAAGGCAGCTTTTTGAAATTCTTTATTATGACAGGTTAAGTAATCTGAGTTTCAGGGTTATGCATTCAAATGCTCTGTTTTGCTCAACATTTAGTAATGATCCTAAGGGCTGCTTAACCTATTCCAATCACACATATGCTGAACACTATCCATGATTAAAAGCAAAAACAACTCCCCACTTGTCTACTTAAAAGACAAAGTCTTTCAGCTCAGTATATACAGAAAAAAGTACAGGAACAACTTGTAATCATCTTATTTCTAGAAAAAAACATATATTTAGAAAGAGCTTGCCTTTCAACAAAGGTTTCATTTGAGAGAACCTGTCTTTTCTAAAGACAGTAGACAGACATATGGAGGAAAAGACAGCCAGTAACCTCCTAATTCTAAATTTATCTTGTTTACTCTTTTTTTCATACATACTTTGAGCTTTTTCCAAGGCACTCAGCTGAAAATAGGAACTTATTAAATGAGCATTCCAAGTTAGTAAACTGAAACGAATAAGTAAACAAAGTAAAATAAAATCTACGAAATAACGGGCAAATAAGGCAACAAATCCTGGACCATAAAGACTCCCAAAAAGAATGTACTTTATTAAAAACCACACAGAAATGAATGAGCGCTTTCTGCCAGGTTAACTGGCCTTCATCAAATTCAAATAAGTAGTAATTGTACAATTACTTATATATACTTTCAACCACAGGAAATTGTATCACTTAAAACAAGGAAATGATGTGTATACAAATATAAAAATTGATGAATTACATAAGTAAATAAATAAGTAAATAAATATATATTAAGTAATAAATAGTAAAAATATTGTTAGTAAAATCTTTATGAAGGTCTTAAATCTGTTTAAACATATATTATAAAAACTTTGCAGTACATTTATGTAACAGTTTTTGCAACCAAGTGTAAAATCCATAAAAAATACGTATGTGTAAGACAAGGAGGAAACAGTTTACCACTGTGTGAAACCCGCGGAAGGCATACTTGTGCGCAGACTTGCTATGAAGGTGTTCCAAGTGATGAAAAAGACTATTTTTCCCCTAAAGGACAGGATTTACGAGATGAAAACGTTCGGTGTGGTGCAATACCTAAACGTTTTGCTCCTCAGAGGACATACACTTCAGTAGTGAACAATTTTATTCACCCTCATGTTACGACAGGTATGAACGCTAAAAATAATAACTGTAGTAGCACGCAGGCTGCCGATTGCTTACTTGTTAAAACTGTCCCACGTGTGGAAGATTTTTTAAAAGTGGATTTTAGCTTTGGACACTTTAATGACCCTCATACTCAGAATTTTAATGTTAATGATTCTGGTTGTGACAATTATATTTGTCTTAAGGATAACACTTTGGGTATGGAGAAGAAAATTAATGTTATTAAATGTATGCAAATTGATAATGCTTACTTTGAGAAATATATTAATTTAAAGATAGTACCTCAGGGCCTTAGAGTTTTTAAGGAACCTATGGGGATAGATTTCAGTGAAGATGTTATGACTGACTTTAACTTGTTGTTTGATGACTTTGGATTTAACTTTATGCGCTTACTGATAAAGCATAATGATGCCAAAATAAGCAGAGTTATTATTGACATTGAAAAGGTAAATAAAGAAATCACAGAGGATTTAGTGTTTGATAATTGGATAGAATTTTATAATAAACAGTTTAGTTTAGTTAATAAAATCGCTGCAGCTATTTTTAAAAGAAAGGAATGAAAAATACAAAGGGACATTATACAATATAAAGAGAAAAGTGCTTACGTTTGGAAAAAAATCAAATATGTTGAGCACAGTGATATATCCCATAAGTCTAGTCATTTAGCTAGCGAAATTAACCACGCTACCAAGGGGGGGGGGGGGTGACAAACGAAATCAGAGATATGACCCAAACCATTTCGGAAAAAAATTTTGGGAGGGTCAAAAAATGAACAATTGGAGAAACAGAGGGAATTCATGAGATTCGGGACTGAAAAGACAGAAAAAGAAAACTTGGTACAAAAACGAGAGTTACAGGACACCCTATCCCGACAAACAACAGAGATAGTAAAAAATTAATGAAGTCACTTATGAATGCAAAAACTTTAAGATTTTTAATTATACTTACCATAAGGTGACTACTGAATACTTTTCCTTGTTTCTAAAGGGGATGAAATTTGTGCCCATGTTTGAATTGGACCTTACTGATACCATATTAGAAGTCAAATTGTTTATTAGAAAACTCAACCTATCTTTATATTTCAAAGACAAACAAGACAAACAACACCCCCCCACTACCCATTCTTGCCAACCTTGAAAAACTCATTATAGATGACATTTACAGGACCTATGCTTACAAGGCTAATGGGAAGGAGAAGTTTTACAACCTTAGCAAAACAGAATGGGAGTTATTTCAGAAGCTTTGTCAGGATAAAACAATTAGAGTGATGAAACCTGACAAGGGAGTTGGGTATTGTTCTCTTTGATCAAACCAACTATATAGAAATGATGTATAATATATTAAATAATTCTGAGGTTTATGAGACTACAAGTATTAATGAAATTAATATAGCCTATAGACAGATTGATTCTTGGCTAGAGGAATTTCTTTTGGATCAGAGACTAACAAACGATACATATGAATTTGTTAAAGTTGCTTCCCCTGTACTAGCAACTGTATTCGGTGTACCAAAAGCACACAAGGATTATCTGCATCCGCCTTTATGATCCATTGTATCAGGAAGTAGGTCTAAAACTTACCCTACTGAGGTAGTGATCAACAATTGGTTAAACCATGTGTATAAACATATTTCACGTTTGCTTATTGACTCGTGGGATTTTTTTGAGCAGAAAACATGACTTGTGGGATAGCAAGTTGATATTTGTGAGCACAGATGCAGTGGATCATTTTAATTCTATACCTAAAGATGACGGCTTAGAATTATTCCACGCATCTATGATACGATATTCGGGTCTTAATCATGATAAGATTCTCTTAATTTTGGAGTTAATAAGTATAGTATTAGAAAAAAATTTCATTTACTTCGAAGGAGAATATTATAGACAACTAAAAGGAGTAGCCATGAGGGCCTCTTGTGCCCCCATCTTTGCTAACCTTGTGCTCACCAAATGGGCGAACAGATATGTGTTTAATATTGAGTTTAAGCACCATTTTACCCTGTATGTATGTTTTTTGGATAACGTTTTTATCTTATGCAAGGGTGAAAAGGATGCAATTATTAGCTTTGTTAGTTATCTGAATAGTATTTGTCCCTATTTTAAGTTTACTTATTCATTTAGTGACATTAGTTTGTCTTATTTAGACACATATATTTCACACACATCCTCAGGTTTTAAATCTAATATACATGGCAAACCCACTTTTAGTAATTCATATTTGGAATACCAAAGCTGCCACCCTTTTCTACAGAAAAAAAGTATTTTAAAAGGGCAATGTATACGGGCAGCAAGAATGACTTCCTGCCAAGAAGAACTTAGGTTTATAGGAAGTATGTTCTTGGAAAGAGGGTAACCCGCCAACTTAGTAGAAGAAACAACTGAATATGTTTTATTTCAATGGGGGGTGCTCTACAAACCTTTGTTAGGTGAAGAATTTATTCACCAGGAGAAAAGTAATAACCAAACCAATTCCTGTTTTTCTAAGGCTATGGTTTAAAATATAGCACTTATGCACCAATTATAAAAGATGTTATAGGGAGGAATTGGAATGTGTTAAGAGGCAACAATGATGTATATAGCCATCTGGGACATCAACCTAGATTTGCGTATAAGACAGGTAGAAATATGAAACTGCGATTAGATAATAACTGGAAAGACCAGTATAAAAAAGGAGTTAAAGGAACGTCAAAATGTGGAGCTTGCAATCAGTGTGTTTATATATATGAGGAAAAAAGTGTAATTTTGGAAAATATGTGCAAAAACAGGATTATCTTTCAGACTGGGAACTGTAACACCAAAAGTGTGGTTTATTTAGCTATGTGTACAGCCTGTCCAGCATTTTACGTTGGGAAAACAGACAGGCATTTTAAGAATAGAATTTATAAACACATATACAATATTAAAAAAAAACATAAATAATGCTTTGTTTAGACACATATATCTTAACAAGCCTAACCACACTTTTCGTTTTGCAATACTTGTAAATTTGCATTTTAATCCCAGGGGTGGTGATGACAAGCTTTTACTTGAGGAAAAAGAAGTTATATGGCAAATTAGGCTTAATGCATCTAACCCCACTGGAATACATGACAACATTTCTTTGAAACCTATTTTGAAGTTCAGGGTTTAATATGTCCTAACAATTTTTTTCTGTCTATTTTTTCACTGTACATTTTTGCACTTTTGATTATAATTATATTTACATTTTTAATATTTCAAGTGTTTTACAAACACACATTCATTGAATGTATTTTTAACACATACATATTTTTTAAGGATTTTACACGTGGTTGCTAAAATTGTTACATAAATGTACTGCTGCGTTTTTATAACATATGTTTAAACAGATTTAAGACCTTCATAAAGATTTTACTACCAATATTTTTACTATTTATTATTTAATATATATGTATTTACTTATTTATTTACTTATTATGTAATCCATCAATTTTTATATGTGTATACACATCATTTCCTTGTTTTAAGTGATTCAGTTTCCTGTGGATGAAAGTATATATAAGTAATTGTACAATTACTGCTTATTTAAATCTGATGAAGGCCAGTTAACCTGGCAGAAAGCGCTCATTCATTTGTCTGTGGTTTTTAACAAAGTACGTTCTTTTTGGGGGTCTTTGTGGTCTAGGATTTATTGCCTTATTTGCCTGTTATTTCGTGGAGTTGTTTTGGATTATCATTTTTTAAAAGTAAAATAAAATAACTACGTAATGGCAAGGATTTAGTGAGATTCTCTCAGTCCTTGTTAACTGGCAAATGCAAAAAAATCAATTAGTTTAACAGAGAGCATCCCCAATAAAGACATATGATAAAACTGCACAGAGAAACACCTAATTTCTGTCTCACTACTATGTCTCTGAATCAAGCACTGTGCTATCAAACCTATCACTCTAATGTTCTCCCTACGTGCCTACAAATCGCAGTAGGACAAGCACCCACCTGCAAGTGAACACACACTCCCAGGGATCCACTTAATCACATATATTCATGTGCAAGCAAGCAAGCGTGTGTGCCCACACACACTGTCTGCATCCCCTAGCTAACTCCCATAGTGGTCACCCAAACAGACAAACCTAGATATAGGGATCTAAACCTCTTCTGCAATATCAACAGAACAGTTAGGAGAGACAGTGATGCTCTGGAACAGACTCTCCATCCAAATAAAACAAAGTTCATCCCTGTCCACATTCAAGTGCAACTTAGATATATGGATGAAAAACAGAAATTTTATCCCAGCATTACCACCTGCACTACTAATGGACAGAGGCACCTCATAAATGCTTTACGGTATGATTCCAGTTATTCTTATTAGAGGTAATACATAATTATCAAACATAG